>NW_004524719.1:850736-900916 GCF_000260255.1 Octodon degus
TTTTCATTCTTAAAGGCCAGAGGTAGACATTGTCCAGAATAAGCAATAAATATAAAATATCGTTTTACATAAATTTGATATAAAGCTTATTTTAACACTAAAATATTTAATGATTATCCAGATCACTTTACATCTGTTTTGCTAATAAATGTCATTTTTGTTTTCAGAACTGGTTTTATGATATTAAAAAATGAGGGGCTAAATGAGAATCCAGAGGAAATCACAGTACACCTCTCCAAAGTCTTAGTCATCTGTAATATATTTGCTACTTCTTCCTGTATCATTCAGCACTCTCTGGAGAACACAACACAGAATAAGATACAAATTTACAAGGAAGGTGTACCAGGGCTGCCTGTGGAGTCAGATGTGGAAAGGGGAAGAAGGGCTATCTGTCCCTGCACTAGAGATCTGAAACAGCTGGCCGGAGGATGAAGACCCGGAAAGCACTGGAAAATCTGTGAAGGAAAGCTGAGGGGTTTCAATTTAAGAGGTCCAAGAGTCTACGCCGGAGGCCAGGAGTTGGGAGGCCGAGGTGAGAGCAAGGACTGGGGCTCCACCGAGCAAGCAGAGCGAGCCTGCCTTCTTCCTTCTCCTCTTTCTTCCACTCAGGCTGCAAGCCTATTGGTTGGTGCCACTCACTTCCAGGTTATGTCTTCCGTTTTCATTAAATCCACTCGGTTACACCCAGAACTCTGCTAAGCCAGCTAGTTGCATGTTTCTTTACTAAATTTGCTAGAGTGGTTAACAATCACCCAATCTTGACATCATTTTACTTGACTCAAGTTAGCAGGCAGAGAGAAGGCTTGGTGCGTACATTCAGCTGATAGCATCCTGCATAAAATCCCAGGTTACCCGGTGGGCAGCCACATTCTCCAATGGAACGTCAATGTGATTCCATTTCTAAAGCTGGTCCCCACGTTTACCATTTCCCATCTTGAATTTAATTTTGTTATTAAGATAAATTAATTAGAATTTTTAATTTGCCATTATCCTTTTGTTTTTGAATATCAGCGTTTAGCAGTTTCTTCATTCCAATTTGTTGTTTCATTTAGTGAAAGGGTTAGAGCATATCTCCCACACTACTCTCTCATGTTTTAGGGTGTAATTGTATAAAGCCAAAACATGTTGTGAAGGAGAAAATTGATCTGAATTGTTACATGACAAACATTGAACTATAGAAACCTAAGACATGCTCCTATCTGTTGAGTTTTATTTTCAATATTTGTAATGTCATGATAATAATACCTAGGAAAATGAACATGGTATATGAAAATACTCTGCTTAAAGTGTAAACTATCGATCATATGCTATTTATTTAAATTTCTATTTGTAACTATATATTTGGTATCCACCCCTTATATAATTCAAGTTCTTTGTGCAGATATCCAATTCTTCCATCAAATATTGCCTAAGTTATATTCTAAAATATTGGAGCACTTCAGTATTCTTAAACGGAACTCCAGAAAAAAAAAAAATGAAAGGAGCAACTGGGCTCTTACTGTGTACAATTCAATTATCTATATATTTATCTTTCTCTTTATATTATACTTATATTATAGGACCATATCTTACCTAGGATGAGCCTGTTGTTGAGCAGAGCACTTGAAAGCCACACTGTAATACACGTGGATTCACTGGAGCAGTAACGGGCACGTGGAAGTGTGTTGACAAGGACAAGGAGGGGTATCATTGACAAGGCGGCTGGTGATGTTATGTAAGAGCAATTCGGTCTCATTATGGGTACGTGGAAACCAACAGGAAAAAGTATTGTATTGACGGTGCAAATTAAACTACTGAAAAATATGCTTTTATAATTTTTCATAAAAGTGATTTTAATGGACAATTTCCTTGTGTAAAATTCGACTACGAGCAAGACAATTTATGACATTAGAGAAAGGATGCTGTGATTATTATTAATAGAAGGGAAAATAAAAGGGTTATTTGACTGATGGAAAGTCTAATTTATGTCTCCTTGACTTCTGCCTAAGTAGGTGCATGCGCTTGGTGAAACTGTGCTCATCTTTAGTCTCCTTTTCTCATTTTTAGACTTTACTGTTAGACACAAAATTAATTTAAACACAAAGACAGCCATATATTTTCAAAAGGAAAACTGTGTCTTAGGTGTATATTCTTTTTTGTTTTGTTCTTGAAACAGGGTCTTGCTATGCAGTCCAGCCTGTACATAGCTCAGGCTGGCCTCTACTTCATGATAGTCCTTCTGCCTCAGCCTTCCTTGTGATGGGACGCAGGCCTACACCACCACGCCTGGTCTGAGGATACTTTTTAATTAATCAAAAACAGAAAAAAGGACAAAACTTGGGCCCACCAAATAGCTCATCAGATTAAAGCACTTGCAAGCAGGCACAGGGGCTAGGGGTTTGATCCCCAGGCCTGCTGTGCCGGCCTTGCCCCAGGGGCACACTGAGACAGCAATTGAGGATGGGCGTAGTGAGACTGGGCATAGTTTCACAGACCTGCAATCCCAGCTCTTGGGAGGCTGCAAACAGGCAGATCACTGCAAGTCTGATTTAGTAGTGAGAACCTAAACACCCTGTAGACCTTTCCCCCCCCAAAAAAAAAAAGTTGAGGAATAGCTTATTATTAATGATATAAAAATTTAACACTGCGATATAATAATATACAGTAAAATAAGAAGAAAATAGAGCAGTACCTACAATACTGCATGCCCTTATATTTAGTATAAACAAGTTAGTCCTGTAGTTTTTTTTTTTTTTTTTTTTTTTTTTTTTGTTTTTTCTTTTCGCTTATTGGTGTGCTTGGTACTGCAGATGGAACTCTGGGACCTCGTGCTTGCCAGAAAGGCACTTATGCTGCTGAGCTATCTCCCTGTCTATAACAAGAAGTAAAAATAAAAAGTCTCCACAAGTTTATAGGAAGTTCTGCAAATAGGCAATTTGAAGAAACGAACAACTAAATGCTTAACAGATGTCTAGAAAGGAGGAAAAATGTAAGACAGCAAAATAAATAAATAAATAAAAAACCTCTATATGTTATGAAATTCTGGTGACGATATATACGAATGTAAATTGATTCCTTTTTCCTCTTTTCTATATTTGATACATTTATAACAAATTCCTGCAATAAATTAAATTAATTGATTTCATATGCAGTTGGGGATACTATACATTGATGTGCTTATATGAAAGGTAGCTTCCCTTGTGTATAGAATTTCTTCCGCTTCTGACCACACTCACTTTTAAGATTATTCACTTGTAGGATTCCTTTTCGATCAGTTAAAATGAACAGAATCTCAATATTTTTAGGTCAAGTAATTTGGGGTCTTTACATCTAGGACAATGCCCTCAGCCCTTTGCCAAGTTTGTTTCTGAAGGAATAAATAGATGTTGGGCCAACCAAAGACATGAACCTTATTGATCATGTTGTATGTTCGTCTATCATCATTTCTATAATCTAATTCCAACACGTGATACATCTATAAATCTTTTTACATTTTAGGTTTTTACTTTTTTATTTTTAAAATAATTTTATTGAGAAACAAATAGCAATGAGACAGTTTCAAAACCCATTAGTAGGAAGTTTCAATAATTATTCCATTGCATATTGCTGTCTTAGTAGTTGCTCGTTGTTCACATTTTAGGCTTTTAAACTTTTCTTACTTTTGCTGCAATATTTTTAGACATGCCTAGCAATTTTTGATTGAATGCTCTTAATGATATATATTAAGAGTAAGTGCCACAGATAAAAATTTTTAAAATTATATTGAATGACTTTTAATGTATTTAATGTTATGGACTGTATTGTGTCCACAGCCTCCAAATGTATGATGAACTACTAGTCCTACAGCAGTTGGATTTGGAGATGGCATTTTGGGAAGATAGACTTGAATCAAGCCACAAAAGTAGGATTTCCATGATTACACTAGTGCCCTTAACATAGAGGCATCAGGCCTCCACCTATACATTCCATGTAAAAGCACAGAAAAACCACCATCTAGAAGCCAGGGGAAACAACACCTTACAAGAAACCAACCAGAATTAAATCTGTGGTTCACAAAACTGTAAGAAATCAGCTGGCAATGGGCTTAGAGAGGTGGTGCAACCACAGTTCCCTACCGGTAGCAAGACTAGGTGCAACCACTTCCCTGGTTCTCAAGAAGTGATCAAATGTGGAATGGAATGGAAACATGTGCATCACTTAATTTCACCAACAGATCCTCAGAACTTTTGAATAGCAATGCAACAAATATATATATATATATATATTTACTTTTATTCTTTACGGTTCAAACAGCCATGACTGCTACAAAGGGCAGAGGTTAAACAGTTTCTTTGATCTCACATAACCCATTGTTCCATTTGCTTGTATTAAACCATCAAGGTCCTGGTTCATATCTTAAGCTCATTCTTCTGAAGTATGAGACAGTATCAAATCTCTAGTCTCCAGCCTAATTGACTCATATATTAAGAGACTAGATGTTCCTATACTTTCTTACATACAACAGATGGGTGAATGGAATATTAAAAAGAAGTATCCAGAAATGGTTTTCTTGGTATGTTAGAATTATTAATAGCATTATTAGATTTTTAAATAAATTTTACCTGTTATAAAATTGATTATATGGTTCATGTCTTGTTATTGATAGCTACATTTCTTTCTTTCTCTCTCTTTTTTAAATGTTTTCAGTACAGTGTCTCACTACACAGCTCGGACTTGTAGGGAGCCTCTGGCTTTCAGTCTCCTCAATGCTGGACTTACAGGCATGCGTCACTACTCCAAGATTCGGTGGCTGGCTCAGTGTACACAAGGGTAGGCTGGTGCAGTGTGTGGTACAGGGAATCATACTCTAGTCCCTGCATTTGTCTAAGAAGGTGCTTAATCTGCTGAGCTATCTTGCTAGCCCTGTGGGCTGCATTTCTTTTATGACATTTAGGTAATATATAAGTAATAGTAAGCTCTAGTAACATTGAGAAGAATATATTCATATTATTCACAGATTACATAATTAGAAGAAACTTGTGTTGATGAACAGTTTGGATTGGGGCTGGGGAGATAGTTCAGTAGAATAAGTGCTTGCCTGGCAAGTGCAGGTTCCTGAGTTCAATCCCCAGTACTGCAAAAACAAACAAACAAACAAACAAACAAACAAACAAACAAACACACAAAACAGTTTGGCTTATACTTCAGAATTATTTGAGAGTAAGACGTATAAAACAATATTCATTGAAATTCCAGTGTCAAACTAATGCGAAATTTACGCCAATATTTGAGGTTGATTTGCTTATAAAGATTATCTGAGGGCTGGTGAGATGGCTCAGTGGTCTAAAGCACCTACTTAGAACAAGCTTAGCAAAGCACAGGGACTGCAGTTCAATCCCCCAGCACCACACGCCAGCCAGCCCCGCCCCCTGGTGGGCTGAGCTGGCCACACACACACACACACACACACACACACAAATAAATAAATAAAATTTTTTTAAAAAAAGATTATAAGAAGAAAATGTAGTTAAAATAAACAAAAACTACATATTCAAAAAAGTAAACTGTCCACAGGAGCCCTGGTACAGGTTCTTCTATTTTATATTAAATTCTCACCTCTTCTTCTGTGGCAGTGAATGAAAGTCCTTCACGCACTACACTGTGAAGTTGTGATGAGTATATAATGAGCCATCCAGTGGGAAACACAGGGTGAAACAGATCAAGCAAACCGATACAGCGACCACCAGATTTTTAATTGACAAGTAACATTCTTGTTTTCTGTTTCCTCATTGTAGATTTACCCACTTTCTTCAAAAATTGATGTTTTCCTTTAATGTAAAAAATTACATTTTGGGGGCCGGGGAGATGGCTCAGTGGAATATGCGCCTCCCTGGCAAGCACAAGGGCCTGAGTTCAATCCCCAGTTCCAAAAAAAAAAAAAAAAGGAAAAAAAAGATTAAATTTTGAAATTAAATACATTATATAATTACTTGATCTATTTTCTACAATGATGAGCTATTTTAGATACAGAGGACCCCAATATACACTTCATATTTGTCTTGGCTAAACTATAGTAGAAAATGACTATGGGAACATGAATGTATCATGACTGTTGACATCCCTAGAGTAGGAGTAATTTCACAGGAGAGATAAGTTGTGAAATGACAAGAAAATTTCCATAAAATTAATCTTAAATTGATTGCACTGTGGCCATCTATGTTATTCCACATTTCTTTAAAAAGTTCCAAAGAGATAAACAAAATTTCCACCATGTTTATCTTCACACAAGCCATGCCATATGAGATTTCACAGATTCTACTCAAGTGTTTCATTTCATTCAGCAAACGACGAATGATTCCCTTATGCCATCACATTTTAACTTAGATGCTTCATGCAAGTCATGTATATCGTCTTCGGATAAAATTCAAACAAAACTGAAATTATCACAAACGTGCTTCTTAGCATACATTCATGCATTTCATGCATTTAAAGTGAGTAATTAAATTAGACATTGCAAAGACAGATGCAATGTGAACTGGGAAATCATTTGGTAGGTGTATCCGGGCTTCAGCACTGTCCTCAAAAGTATCATAACAGTATGGAGATGAATTTTTCCTACCTTTCCAAATCCTGGAGAAATACTTTTGGTTACCAGACATCTGAAAATCATGTTTATTTTGTATTAACTCAGTCTTGTATGGCTAATCCTTGAAAAATCCGAATTTTAAAAGTACTGCTTATGTTTTCTGCATGTATTATAATACTCTGTCTAATTTTTATATTATACATTTCTAGATTTGTGATTTTCAATTACTATCTCTTGATTTATTTCTCAAATAGTGTAAAATATCCACTCACTTGGAAAACTTCAAATTCTCATTGTCTTATACCATTTCACAATTGCACTTATTTTAATAACTGCAATTTTTCAAAATCAGTTTCTAAGTATCTACAACCTTGAATTTTATTTCACTTGTAATGGCTCCATGAGAACTTGTGAAGTGTTGATTCTTATTATTGTTATTTGTTTAAATGGTCTCTATGTCTATGTGTGAGTATACACTCAATTAGTGTTTAGAGACCTTGTTAAGGTTTAAATCAGAGATATATTCCTGCAAAGTTTACCACATGTCAGTCCTCATTAGATAGCAATGGTTTTGTGTAACTAGGTCACTGAAAGTTTACGATTCGATTAAAATTCTTTCATACTGGAAGAAAAAAGAAGCATTTATTTGCCTTACATTTTAAATATAATTGAAAGTTTTACAATTTTGTATCTGATTTGTGTACAGAGAAAGACATACCTCTGATAATTACTTCTCTGCTTGCTGTTCAAAGACTATCAGAAGGATGTAAAATGTATTTATTGACAATTAAGAGTTAGTCTCTGCCATCATTATTTTTAATGAGCTTGTTTTGCACGTTTGCAAGTTTAGGCAACAGGACATCATTTTATTATATGAAGAAGGTCACATACACTGCTTCATCTATAAGAGGAAAAAGGTCTTGAAAGGGGATGTTATTAACTACATTTGGCCTAAATCTGGCTTTCAAACTAAAAAGTAACACCTCCACTTAGTGTGACTCCTGCACTTTGTGAGATGGATACGGAGCAGTTGTCATTGGACATTAGCATGTGAGTTGAGATCACGGGTCATCGAGCCACCATGGTCAACGGTTTGCCCAAGTGAATTTTCACATGGGTTAATAGCACACATTTCATTGCTTCTCAGCCCTTTGGCTAAGATCAAGGGTAATAGCACACATTTCAAGGCCAACAGGAGGGGAAAAAGAAAGCCTGCTTTTTCCCCGTGAGCGCCTATCTGTGTCATCTGTCATTCAAGGTGCCCAGAACGCTATGAGGCGGGGGCTGTGTGAGCTAGTATATCATCTTTCAATGCCAAGAAAGGACTTGAATTTTGATCTTTGAAGAATAAAGAGATTTAAAGAGTGTTTATGTAAATCTCTGAAATGCCTAAATATTTTTATTAATGTTATTTTTGTTACTGTATAATAAATGAAATGGAATAAAAGCACTGAAATGGAAGTATTGCTCAGTGAAAAGAAAATTTTAGACTTTTGTAATGTAATGATATTCCTTTCTGCCAACTGCATTAGTCTCATTATAATCATTTGCAAATTGGTAAAATTGACTATTCTGTTTTTGTATAAGTGGATTTATAATTACTATAATGCAGTGTTATATGTGAGAAGAAAGAAAGAAAGTAGAATTTTTCACTTTATTTGTTTTAGAAATGGATTTTGTCATAATCATTATGTCAGCATTGTCCTAGAAAATGAGCAGTGTTTTAAGAGTTGGATATAGTCAGTGTTATAATTATTTCTCAGAAACTGGAGGAGCCCAGCTGCATTTATCTATGTCTGCATTTATGTAGCATGCTTTGCAAAGACAAAGAAAATGTATTGTTTATATAGAAGATGGCAGACAAAGGAAATTTAGCTGCTGTTGTGGGCACTGTCTCTTTGTGGGCCCCTGAAAAACCGTCACAGAGTAGGCACTTTATACAGAGCAGTCATTTGTCTCTCAGCAGTCTTGAAACTGAGAAGTCTCAGATCATGAAGCTAGATCATTGCCTGGTGAGGACTTGATGTCTGTTGCCAAAATTTTGCCTTGAAATATGTCTTCCAGAAGGAAGAAGACGTGTTTACACAAAGGATAGGGTAGTAGGGCCTGAGCTCTTTCTCTCCAGCCAGGCATTCTGAGCCCACTGCATACTGGATGTGTGAGGGGCTTAGGGGTTTAATTGCCTCTGAAAGGTCCCACCTTTTGATACCATATAGGGCAACAACTGAAATTTGGGGTAAGCTCATCAAATTACATCAAGACTAATTATCTCAAGCTCTTTTTCAGGGCCTCTGTAATTTACAGCTTGGCAGGTAGAAGTGGGACAGAGAGCCCAGAAAAGGCCAGGCACTCTCTGATGCTTTGGTCTGCTTGACGGTGCATAAAACATTCCTGGGAGGAAACCTGGCCCATGGACTTCTGGACTACTGAACTGCAGGCTTCAAAATCACTGCTTTCCTGCTCTTTGTATTTTCTCCTCATACAAAAATTTTGGGTTTTATTTATTTATTTTTCAAAATTCAATTTTTATTAGTACATGTTTGCACTACACAAGGACAATGTTTGGGGGAGAAAGTACACATGCATAATATATCGCAATCCTATGATTTATCCCTGTCCATTCCCAAACTCCCTCCATCTCCTGATTCTATTTTCATTTGAAAAAGATCCCTCTCCATCCTCTCTACTAACCACTAATTTTGCTCCTTTAGTTATATTTTGGGGTTGTCATATGAGACAAAGTATGAGATACACAAACTTGTGTGTATGATTCATTTCACTTAATATTATTGTCTCAAGGTGCATCCACTTCTTAGGAATGATTCCAGCTTGTCCTTTGTGGTACACCACTGTGTATAAACACATTTCTTCATCCATTCATCTGTTGATTGGCCTATTGGCTGTTCCTAAAGCTTTGCTATTATAACTTGAGCCATTATAAACACTGATACACATATAATACTATATATATGATATCTTTCTCTCGATCATGAAAACATCTAACAGAGTAATAGCTGTTTCACATAGCATTTCTTGTTCTAGATTTTGAGAAATCTCCACACTGATTTACATGGTGTTTGCACTATTTTATATTTCCACACACAAAAAAAATTGTAGTATCACAGCAGCCTCACCAGCATTTACTATATTTTGATTTGTTGATTAATAGCCATCTTTTTCTGGAGTAAGATGGAATCTTGGGGCTGGGGTGATAGCTAAGCAGCTAAGTGCCTACCTGCCAAGCACAAGGACCCAGATTCAATCCCGGATACTGCATGCCTTGCCAGTACTGAAACGCTGGGCACACAAGTCCAGGCTGGCTAGTGAGATCATGTACCAAATAAATAAATAAATAAATAAATAAATAAATATTTTTATTAAAAAATGTAAATTAGTCCTTATAGTAGTAGCTGAAAAAGTTTTTTATTTTCCTTCTGTAGGTTGTCTCTTATTTCTGTTGCTTTTTTCATTTGCTGTGCTGAAGATTTTTAGAGTTACTTGGCTTAGTTTCTTGATTCTTGGTAATATTTGTGTCACTGGGGTTCTGTTCACAATGTCCTTGCTTATGTCTATGTCTTAAAGAGTTTTAACTGTTTTGTCATCCAGCAGATTAAGTTCTCCTTTTTAATTTTAGTTTGCTACATGGTGAGAGAGATGTATCTAGATTCAATCTTCTGCATATGAGTAGTTAATTTTCCCAACAGCATTTATTAAAGAGGGTATTTATCCTTGGTGCATATTTTTAGGTTAATTTGACAAAGGTTAAAGTGCTAAATGTGCATGAGACTGTTCTTCATTCTCTACTCTGCTGCATTAATCCTCCTGCCCACTTTGTGCCAGTGCCACGCTGTTTTCAGCATTGTAGATCTGTAACATAATTTTAAGTTTGACATTGTGAGACATCCTGCTTCGTTCTTGCTACTCAGGAGTCCTGTGCTACTTAGTTTCATATTGATTTTATGATCACTCTCTGCAGCTCTATATGAAACGTGGTGGGTATTTTCATTGGGATTGTGTTTAATCTGTATATCCATTTGAAAGTATGGCCATTTGGTATTAATTGATTCTGTCTACTTAGGAGCAGGAGTAGCTCTCTATTTTCTTAAATCTTCAATCTCTTTTTTTTCACAGTAGTATATAATTTTTGTAGAATTCTTTCACTTCCACAGTTAGGTTGATTTATAAGTATTTTAACTTCTTTATATTGTGAATAATATTTTTATCAGTCTTTCTCATTGAGCTCATTTATCAGATAGGAATTGCAACAGACTAACATGTTCCAGGGAAGGTAGTAGAATGTCCAACTAAGAAACAAGGGGTTTGGTTTGGTATTGTTAAAAAAAAATTCTTGAGAAGATTGTTGACTGGAAATCAGAGAAGAGAATGTTACCCAACTGTGAGTGCCTCAATCCAGCACAGCAGTGACACTGGGACTTAGGAGGTGGGGATTTTCGGAGTCCTGGGGTGGCATCAAAGGGCAGGGACAAAAACAATGAAGCAAAGAGAAGTCAATTTAAAAAGGCTACAACTGCAATATTAGCATATAGAAAATGCTCTTTGTTCTGGGAAAAAAATTGTCTGCACTTAAGTAGGGAAGAATGAATGGCAAAAATAAATTTGCAGGCTGGCCAAATGGCTTAGCAGATTAAAGCACCTGCAAACAGGCACAGGGGCTGGGGCATGCTGAGATGGCCACTGGGACTGGGCATGGAGGCGCACACCTCTAATCCCAGCTCTTGGGAAGCTGTAACAGGTAGATCACCCTGAGTCCCATCTAGTAGTAGTGAGACCCTGAATACCCTGTAGACCCTTCCCTAAAATACTAAATAAATAAATAAATAAGATGTGTTATGTATAAGTACCAGCTTGCTCTCATGAGTATAATCATTGTACATTGCAAATATTTACTAATAAAAATAAAAAAGAATACATTTGCAATATGCTTGCTTAATTTAAAAAAATATTTTCTCATTCATATTTATTCCAATTAAGATGCACTGCAGGGCCTGCTGGGGAAGCCCAGGCTGTGTTTGAGAACCCACACTCAATTCAGAGTCCAGACTCAGATCTTAGATGCGTATGAGACATAGAAATTGCAACCCGTGTGATATAGGCAAATACCACAGATGCTTACCTTTTTCAGTCAGGAGATTTCAATAAGAACACAAATAAGTCCAAAGGAAAGAACAAACAGCACAATCCCATGATGCCTGTGCCTCTAATTTCTCAGACAGGTAAAATCCACAAAAGTATTTAATGAAAAGTGAACTAGATTCTGTAAGGGCTTAAGATCATTATTTAAACAACTTTAACAATTTATGGTAAAATTATGTCTTCAAATCTTACTGAACTGCACTTAGTGTTTCATGATTAGATCATGCATGTAACTGTTAGCCTTGTGTCTTAGTTACTCTTCTCTCATTGCTGAGAAAAATACTCGACACTCAAAATGAAGAAAGGAAAGGTTTATTTAGCTCACAGTTACTGGAGGTTTCAGTCCATACTCAGCTGGCTCCAAGGCAGAGCGGCACACGGCAGAGGGCAGCCTTTCACGGCAGCAGCAAAGAGCAAGATCACAAGGGAGGGGTAGCAGCAGCTCAGGCAGCGGGCTTCTCTTCCCTCCTTACACTGTAATGCAAACTACCTGCCTCAGGGCAGGAGTATCATCCACACCCAGTAATCAATCACAAACTCCAGAAGCCACCCCAAGACTGCCTGAAGCTTTGGGGGGACACCTAGACACAAACCGTAACATTCCACCCCTGGACCCCCAAAGGCTCATGCATATCCTTTTATACAAAAGCCATTCTAGTCCATCTCTGAGAGTTGACAAAGTCCCAACGGTTTCAGCAGTGCTGAAAAGTCCAAGTCCCAAGTGTCCTCCAAGATCCAAGGCAAACTCTCAACTGTGAGCCCCTGTACAAAAGAAAACTTAAACACTTGCAATATTCAAAGGCACAAAACAAACACTGCCATTCCAAAAAGTACACCCAGAAGGATACAAACCATTGGGACCAACACAAGTCCAAAATCCAGCAGGGCAAACATTAAGTCCTATAGTTCCATGTTGAACATTCAAAGCAATCTGTGGCAAATTGTGAGCTCCATGTGGCTCCACCCCTATGAAACTCGTGGTGGTAGCTCCCATGGCTTTTTTCTTAGACCCGCTAAGCTCCCTCCTTGCAGTTTCCCTTAGATGATCCACATTCCTGGCTTTTCCAAACTTCTAGGGTTTTCACTGAATAAGCTTCTCAATCACAGCTTCACACACTGCCCTCTCAGGGGCACACTGCCTGGCCTCCCAGGTCTTCTTCTGAAATTGAGATGGAAGCCTTCTTAACCTCAGAACTCCTGCACTCTGATTGCACATAAAACCAACACCATGTGGATGATGCCAAGGTCTGCCACCAGCTGGAGCACTAGCCAGGCTTTCCTCTCTCTTGTCTGTAGGGGTCGAGTGCCTGGATGGCTGAGCACTCTGACCCTGATTCAGAGGAATAATTTTTCCATGCCGGCGCCATTCTGGAACCTGGTTTGTCCCCTGGCGCCATTCTGGAACCTGGGGCTCAATGGCTTTCCCCTCAAGGCAGAGTCCCTGACCTTTGCAGTTCTGAGGCTGGAAAGGGTGGAGACCTGTCTCCTCCTGTGATGCCCTCAGGCCGTCCTTTCCTTTCTCAGGTTCCTTCCCGACAATGGAGATCCTCTCAGCTCCATCTTTGCAGTCCACAGCTTTATTGGTGCTTTCTTTCTGGCCAGGCTCATAACATTTTAAATCCTCCTGCTGGGCTCCTTGCTCTTGATTCTCAACATAAATCTGGCTAAAAGCCCCCAGTAACAACCAGGCCACTGCCCCAATATTTGGCTGCTTTGAAATATCTTTTGCCAGATTGACCAGTCCGCCATGCTTAAACTCAGTCTCAGGCAAAGTCTCTGGACACGAGCAAGATGCAGATGACTTTTCTGCCAAGTCAAAACACAAATGATCCGGAGTCCAACAACCAGTGCTGTCCTTCCCAGCAGAAACCTCCCCAGCCTTGTCTTTACAGGCTGGTTTCCAGACAGTCTTCTGATCTGAACTATGACCAGAATCTCCCACACAGAACAGCCAAAGCTGTTCCAGTGCTTCGCTTATAGGCAACATCTCCGAACCTTTCCTATCTCTTCCCATAAGCCATTCCCAAAAGCTTGTAATCCACATGGTCAGGTTTATCCACGGCAATGACCCCACTCCTGCGGTACCAAATTCTGTCTTAGTTACTTTTTACTCATTGCTGGGACAAATACCCAACACTCAAAATGAAGAAAGGAAAGGTTAGTTACTGGGGGTTTCAGTCCATACTCAGGTGGCTCCAAGGCAGAGCGGCACACGGCAGAGGGAAACCTTCATGGCGGCAGCAAGGAGCAAGATCACAAGGGAGGGGTAGCAGCAGCTCAAGCAGCGGGCTTCTCTTCCCTCCTTACACTGTAATGCAAATTACCTGCCCCAGGGCGGGGGCAGCATCCACACCCACGGTAATCAATCACAAACTCCAGAAGCCACCCCAAGACTGCATGAGGCTTTGGAGGACCACCTAGACACAAACCATAACACCTTGGCAGTGAAAATAATCTTTTATCTTTGATTTTCATTTTTGGTTGCTAATTTTGATTAGTAAAAGGATCATCCTTTTGATGTAGCACATGGAAGTCCAGTGTGGGAAAATGCCCTGTATTTTACTTTTGTATGCCATTTATTTTAATATCCAGAGGAAGCTTATGTTACAGGTGCCCTTTGCCTTTCATGAATACAGGTGGTTCTGTGGAAACACAGCTACTAAGCAATTATTCTAGTAAACGCTGATGCTTAAGGCAAGCCATCAACACTAGCTTTACCTGTCGCACATCATTCTCGGGCTGCACTCCTTCATTTAGCTCATTGTGACCACACTCAAACTGGAGCACAGGATGATGCCTCAAGTATAGTTCTGCTCAAAAGGTAGACTTTTATTATTAAAATAAGATAAATACAATGAAGACCATTAAAATATTTTAAAGGTTAGTGTTGTATCTTTAAAAATATAATTGAGGGCTGGCCAAATAGCTGAGTGGATTAAAGGGCTTTCAGGTATGAGCAGGGGTCACGGATTCAATCCCCAGGCCTGCCATGCTGGCCCTGTGCCTGGGGTGTGCTGAGACAGCAATTGAGACTGGACATGGTGGTGCTCGCCTATAATCCCAGCACTTGGGAGGCTGTAAACAGGAGAATCACTATGAGTCCAATCTAGTAGTGAGACGCTGAACACCCTGCAGACCCTTCCTTAAAATACAAAAAAAACTCCAAAAAACAATATGAATGATTACATATAATTTAAAATGTACAGTGAGGGCCAGGGAGGTAGCTCAGCAGTGTAAGTGCCTGCCTGGCAAGCACAAGGTCCTGAGTTCGATCCCCAGTAATGAAAAAAAAAATGTACAGTGAGACCACTGTATAAATTTTATGTAGATAAATGTTAATATTGACATTAATTTCCTACATTATTTTAGTCGCTTAGAGGTTAAAGATTGCAGTCTGGATAGGCAAAGTAGGAAACAGAAAAGCAGAAGTGAGAGTATCTTAAGGACCTATCACATTATATAAGCACAAATATATAAGCTCAGGGCTGGGGAGATAGCTCAGCAGAATAAGCACTTGCCCGCCAAGCACAAGGTCCTGAGTTCAATCCCCGATACTGAAAAAAAAAAAAAAAATCAGCTCAAAGCTGCATTAGGCACATATCTATTTTTTAATTATGTGAGTAGGTTTGGCAACTATGTGTGATTTATTATTAGTTACTGATATTATTCTGAATATATCTCAAGCTGAAGGATCTCAGTAAATTCCTGTGTTTGGCAAGAATTCTATACTAGTAAAATTCAATGATTTTTTTCAAGTAGATCCATTTTCGGGCAAGTTAAAAGCAGTAGATGATGAAATATATTTTGTTTGATATTATTGTCAGTCTTGGGCTTACATGTTGCTATCTTTAAAGTTGTTTCCATCATACAAAATGCAGTAGCATGTTTACATTTTTATATATTTGAACTAAATACTGTATATTTAGATATATTTTAAATGTTGTTTCCCAAATCCTAGCAATATAAAGTGAAAATTTTTCAATTAAATTCATTAATATATTTTACATGTGCATATTTAATATTTAAAGAAAAGTTAAGATATTGTATATATAATTCTAAAATGTAAATTTTAAAATAAATTGAATATTCAAACTTCAGCTCAAGAAAATATATCTCTGAAATATCAATTAGGAGATTTTTTTTATTTGGTTCTTTTAAAAGAATTTTGTCGGGGCCAGGGAGATGGCTCAGTGGAATAAGCGCTCTCTGGCATGGGCAAGGGCCTGAGTTCAATCCCTAGTTCTGCCAAAAAAATAAAAGAATTTTGTCCACTTTTTTCAAAATATTTATTATTGCCGATTAGTTACATATAATAATGGCTTATTTTGTGATATTATTATATATAATAATTGAGGAATACTTCAATTATTTCCAAACCATTACAGCCACTCCCACTACCCTCTTTATCAGCTTGCCATCCTTTTTACTGTGTCTCTTGCCTCCTGTCTCTGTCTCTGTCTCTGTCTCTCCTTCGATGTTTCTTATGCAAGAGCGGAATTGGGCTTTCTCAGTTCTGTTTACCTTACTTCATAGTGAGATCATCTGAATTTCTTAGTACATTGGTAAATCTTTTGTAAAATACTGTCACAAAGACAAATTCTGAATATTTTACCTATACTAAGTAGAATAATACTTCGCACTAAAACTATTATACTTTTCTAATGTAGGAACTAATTTGCTGCCTCATTCCGAATCTGTCTACTCACTGTGCCCACTTGGACGTTCAGCAGATTCCACAAGAAATGCATCGCTGTACTGCACAGGTCCACTGTGTGTGCGAAAGCACTCTCAGTGACAAACCGCCTTGGACATCGGTCTTGCCATTTCAGTCATCTTCGTCACAGAATCTTCCCTTTATATTCAGGCAGCATTTAACTGCCTGAACTAATTAATATAAATTGCTTTCACTTCTACAAAAATATGTCAAACACAAGGGGATTGTCGTTCTTTAAAATTTGCCTTCTTTAGTGATAAATACTCTCTCAGTCGTAAGGTATAGATGCCGAAGTAAGATAAATCACAGTTTTAATCAAATGTGCAAATCAGAATAAAGCAATGAATCTTTGAGGGTAACGGAGCAGAGTGCACTTTTGATGATCCATCTATAAAGCTTAGCACGATAACAGACACAGAGCAGCAGCTAGTAACTGACAGCTTTAGAAGCGATTTATGATGCTTAGCATTTTTTCCTGAATGACAGCCTTTCTAAAATACTTATCCTGTACATGGGACTGCTTCTTAATTTTTCACCAAATTAAGAAGTGAATATAATTTCTAATAAAAGTGCTATCAGCAAGTTCTAAATAACAGCTATGTCTGAACTGACTGCATTCAACCGGCAAGGCCTGCTTCTGTGGTAATCCTGTCCACTTGGTTGTCCTTGTAGTCGTCACTCTCACTTTTTTAAATGCACATTTTGTGGCAATCTCATAATTTACTGACTGCTTGCAATGTACAGGGACTACTGCCTGAGATTCTACTGGAACATTGCCTACATTTCCTTTCTTCATTTACTAAGATTAATATATAACTGTTTTTGATCCCATAATCAATGACCACATATTCTGAAAATGTAAATGCTTGTGACACCTCATGTAGAAAGACTATTATGCATTACAAATTTCTAGAGATTATAAACATATATTTATCATATGTTTTAATAAAAAGTTCTAATTCCTATAGTACTCTCCCCCCAGGCCTATTTTGTTGTTGTTGTTGTTTATTTGCTTGTTTGTTTTTTGTATTTTTAGGGAAGGGTCTACAGGGTGTTCAGCATCTCACTACCAAATCAGACTCATAGCGAACTGCCTGTTTAGAGGCTCCCAAGAGCTGGGATTATAGGCACACACAACCACGCCCAGTCTCAATAGCCGTGTCCATATGCCCCAAGGGTGGTGCCCGCACAACAGGCCAGGGGATCAAACCCCCAGCCTCGGCGCCAGCTTGCAGGCACTTTAATCCATTGAGCTATTTGGCCAGCCCTCCATATTTGGCCGGTCCTCCACCAGGCCTGTTATGAAATGGTCAGAAAGGCACTTTCATCCCTAAAAGCTTTTATTTTCCACACTCCGAACCCTCCCGCACATTCATGCCACTTCTTCCTTTTAGAAGCTTACTTAGCAGGAAGGGAAATGAAGACACTGAGATACAGCGTGTGCTGAGATAACTTGTTTCATGCTAAAGTTGTCCTAGGTAGGTGCTTCAAATATAAAATTGTAGGCAGGAAATCTTTTTTCTTAGGAAATTCAGAGTCTCTCATTTTATCTTTCTGCTTTGCTGGTTATAAGATTGATTACATTTTGAATCTTGATTTTTCATATTTAATCCATTTTTCCCAATGCTTACACAAGATCTTACTATTTCTTTACTCTCTTTTTTTTTTTTTAAATTTGGTACACAGTCTTGCTACACAGCCTGGACTTGGAGGGATCCTCCTGTCTCGGCCTCCCCAGTGCTGGCATTACAGGTGTGCGTGACCACACCCGGTTTTGGTGGCTACATCAGCACAGGGCTGGCACAGCATGCAGAACTGGCGGTCAATCCTGCGTCCTTGATTTGCCTGACGGGCACTTAGACCACCAAGCTATCTCCTCAACCAGTTGAGTCTTTGAATTAGACATGGACTCATTCATTCTACTGGGCAATAGTAAGCACTTTAAATATGTAAAATCTCACTTTCAATATGGAAGTTTTAAATATTCTTTCTTTGAAAATATTCTCCTTACTTTAGTCTCTGGTTTGAAATTATACAACTTTTCTTATGTATTATTTGGGTATTCGATAGCATAACTACCATTTTTCTTTTTTCCATTTTTAGCATTTCCCTATTCTTGCCGTATTTTCTCCAAAAATTTCCTAAGTATCATCTTTGTATCATATATATGATATAAAGACTTGCTTGTTGCCTCCCTTTTCCCCATTATCGTAGCTGCTTGCCTGTTTGGTTTCCCTACTCTTGAAGCCTTTCCCCAGATTTTGTCCCTCTTGACTTTCCAGCAGTAAAAAAATAATTGCAACATTGTGTGTCTGTGTGTCTGCCTAGTTTCATAAACGTTAGATTTTACTGAGGGTTCCCAGGTAGAAAGGACAGGACATGCTTGCCCTTCACCCCTTTCCCTTCCCTCCCCTCCTCTTTCCTTCTCTTCCTCTCCTCTACAAATAAACCCACCAGTCTAGACTTAGCATGTATAAAGATAAACTTTGTTGGCTATACCTTGAAAATGCGGAACTTCTTGAACTCCTAAAAGTAGTCTAGCTTTTCGTGACTGGCACCAGTTGGTGGAGGTATTCTGGAATATAGAGAAAGGAACTTCAGAACTAGCATGAGGTGAGCAAAACCAAATTATATTCTTCCTGCCTTTTGTAGCAGGGGTGAGGTCCACCGCTGTACTGCTGTTGATGCACACATTGAAAAATTGAAAGTGAGTTTACTATAGATTTGATTTGCGACAAGAATGTACTCATCCACAGTGTTTCTAATTTTAAATATGTTTGATTGCCATGCTTTTCTTGTTCACAGAAGGATGTGGGAAGTTGCCTTGTATGCAACTGGTGTTCACCTCTACTAGTCTCATTCAGGTACTATATTTCTTATGGTTCATCTGGAGATATTGGATTTTTCAATACCAGTGTCTAATTACCCAACTAGCATAATCAAAGAGGCTAATGACAGCAAGTTAATTAGCAGCTTGTGAACCTTTAATTCATCAGACAATTGTTGTGCTTCCTATCTACCTTCATACTTTTCCAGCTCTCTTGTTTGTCATCCAAGTCTTAGTGCTTTGTTAATTTGATTGGCTCTCCTCTGGGTCTGCCTTCTGCCTGGTACTTCTCTTCCTATTGTTCTGATGCTCTTTCTCATCAAATCTTTCTAAGAGTTTCTCTGACCCACCCCAAGTAAAAACCATTAGGCAAGCTTCGGTTGGTATCCTATTTTATCAGACATATGGGCCTGAGTGAGAAGCCATTATTCCAGTTGAACTACTTACTTATGATTTGATTTGGGATTTGTTCTATCCCTGGCCTTTAGGGCAACACACCTGCTGGGGAAATCACAGATGGAATCGGGTTGGGGTTTTTTCAAGTGTCCTAATCATTTTCTACTGCCATTCAGGTCTTGATTATTAGACTGGTTTGATTTAGCACACTGACTCAATATGAGTTTGCTTGTTGATTTATTTATCAAGTTACTACTTTCATGCCTTTTGCTAGTTTTGTTCTTCAATATTATTTTAGTTTTATGTTACTAGAATCTCTTTGATTCCTTTTGAATTCACTCAAGCTTCAGTAAAGCATTTTCATTTAAGAGACAAACTCTTACAGGTCTAAACTACAGCTTTGCATTAGTATTTGTTGAGCTTTATGTGCCGACTGTATGTAGCAAAAACTTAACTGATTCATCAAGATGTCTGGCCACTGAACATATGGCAGCTATTTCAATGCTTTATGAATATGACTATTAATTTACCTATTCAATATATTCCTTAGTGTTCTAGAGACATGTTTCCAAATTTGGCAGTATTTACCAAGCAGAGTGATACACACTTGTAATCCCAGCTCTCAAAAGACTACCACGCAAGAATTACAGCTTTTACTGCAGGGCAAGGCACATCTCAGAAATCTTTCTATATTAATAATTTAAATATAGCATCAGATTTGGGCAAACAAGGTAGTCCCTTAGGCAAGCGAAGGGACGAGAGTTCAATCCCCAGCACCACGTGCCGCGCCAACCCCAACTCTGGGTGTGCTGAACTGGCTACAAAGACTGGGTGTGGTGGCGTGAGCCTGTCATCACAGAGCTGGATAGGCTGAGACAGGAGGATCACGAGGAATCCAAACTGCGTACTTAGACTGGGTGCCGAATACATATATAGAAAACAAAAATAAAATGAGAAAAATGAATGCAGCATCAAATTAGTTTTGCTTGAGCTGGACAGTATAAATTTGTATTTTTAATTTAAGTAAAGATTTACTTCTTTTCTACCACCAAATTGTCCTTATTTTTAGATTCAAGTGACAAAAAAAGCAGCATGATTCACCTCTGAGGTAATAACCTAATGATAAATGTCAGATAAGCTTACTACTTACAGCAAAAGATTGGCATACGGGTTGCCATGTCACTTGTGGAATTCTAAACATATCACGGCATCATTATTTTCCTTTTTATTTCAATGTATTTTAAACCTAACTCTAATGAACGAATTGTAAGACTATTTTGCATGTTGGATTAACTTTCTTGTGCAGGCAATATGTCATGTTCGTATCTTGAGAATGGGCTTCAGAAATAAAGGTAAGAGTGGAACCCGCTATCCAGAGAGCCCTGTTGTTTATTTTTACTTTAGTTTTTTGGTGGGTGTTGTTGTTGTTGTTGCTGCTGTTTCAGGGATTGAACTCAGGACCTTGTGCTTCTCAGGCAGGTGCTTATGCTGCTGGGATATCAGCCCAGTTTATTTTTAGTTTAAAGATAGAAAAATAAAATGATAAAAATGATACAGAATTTCAAAACAAGATGGTAAGAAATTAATGATTAGTATATTGCACATTGTTATCTTCGAAGTACTTGTTGAGATTACCAGAAGCAGACGGGCGAAGCTGATCAAGTACTGTAAGCACTAACTGTTCCTTTCATTGAACGAACAGAATTACGGTACAATTGTCTTAGCTATCTTGTGTATATACACATCTTTTTTTCCTTCTTTTCTTTTTTATTCCATCCCAGTTTTTTTTTCCCCGAGCAGTTTCTTTCCCTTTCATTGTATCTGTTGTACCTTTTAAATCTTATTTACCCTCTCAGCTTCTGACACAAGTGAGACAACAGGATCTTTACATATGTGGGTGTGGTTTATTTCACTTATGAAAATGTTCTCTATTTGCATTTATTTTCCTATAAAAGCCTCTAGTCTATATTTCTTTTTAGCTGAGTAATACTCTGCTATATGAAAACACCACATCCTTCTATCATTTAATTGGCATTAGGGTGGTTTCCAAGACTTGGCTATCACAAATTGTGCTGCTATAAACATCGGTGCATATTTATCACTATGGTATGATGTTTTCATTTCTTCCGGGAAAATGCTTCCACATACAACAAACTCACTGAGAGATAAATTGGGGAAACAATAACCTACACAATAACATCCAAGACAATTGAAATACTTAGGAATCAATAAAACAAAGGAAGTAAAAGATCTATACATTGAAAATTACAATTACTGGGAAAAAAAGATCAAAGAGCATTTCAGAAAATGGAAATATATTGTTGCTCATGGCTATAAAGAGAAAACATTGTAAAAATGGCCACACTCCCAAAACTGTTAAACAATTTTAGTATAATACCAATCAAAATATTATTAGTATGCCTCATGTAGTGAGAGAAAACATTATTAAAATTCATTTGGAAAAAGAGGAACTCCTGGCTAACAAAGGCAAGGCAGGAGGCATTGCAATCCCTGACTTGAAGTTATACTACAAAACTACAGTGATAAAATCAGCACAGTACTGGCAAAGAAATAGACCTCAGAATCAATGGAACAGATCAGAGGATGCAGACAAAACTATAAACACTCTCAGTCACCTTATCTTTGACAAAGGGGCCACACATGTTCACTTGAAGAAAGATCACCTCTTTAATAAATGGTGCCAGAAAGCAACTTCTATAGTTATAGTTTGCAAGCCAGCTGATATAATAGGAATATAGTAAATGAGAGACGAAAAAGAAATAAACAAATTCAAATGGGGCAACATCGAAAAAATTAAGAAATAAAGATAAAAAGCAATGAAACACATGGAAGGCTTGAAGGCTAATTCAATACTGTAGGCCAAGTCCAATGATGATTAATTCTACACTGCATGCATTAGGGCAATAAGATATTGGGCAAATGATTGCGTATTTTGGAGAGAAAGTGGACAAAGTAATATATAATGCTTAGCACATCATTTTTGTCCATCATTTACTGAAGTGACTCTCCCAGGTGTGAGTTGAGATTTTCCAGTACCTCTTGCACTGGAAAGGTGGGATTTCAAAATGCACTTGTCTTCATTAAGAGAATGCAACTATATATCTATCCCAACCACTTTGAATACACAGATACAAAATGGACATTCATAGTTATATCCCAATTTTTTTAAGTTCCGTTATTGAATATTATAGGTGTGTAAACTCAGCAAAATATTCTAAAAGAGTCCAGAGGCCATAATAGCATTGGGTCTTCTGTTTAACTGGCAATGTCAGAAATTATTGGCCTGAGTCCCGCACAGCTCAACATAACAGCATGGCTTTACTTCCTACATTTCGTCTTCATACTTTTCTGCTGGATGGTTAAGACCAAGGGTAATAGCGTACACTGATCAATTCAGCCTCCTTTTATCCACCATCCCTGAATCACCCATCTCAACCTTTATATAATAGCATTTCACATTCAGATCAACATTTTTTTTTACCTTCTACATGTGAGAGAATAAATGTGCATTTGTCTTTCAAAAAAAAAATGCACTTCTCCCCCAAGATTCCTCCTGTCCCTGGGTTGCACCCTCTTGGTCATATCCTGTCTTGAGACCACAAAAAACTGGCATATTTGACAGGCTATTGTACCTGTGGTAGTATTACTCCACATGTGACCGTTATCTAACCTGATCAGTACGCTATTCGCTGTGGAGGACCCCATCTGAGTCAGGGTACTTCTGGCCTTGAACACAGAGCTCTGGGATTTCCGCCATTGCGTGCAAGGATATAACTTCTGCCAACAGCTGCGTGATCGTAGAAAGACACCCTGAGATTTCAGCGAAGCTACAAACTTGGCCTGACATGTTGCTTCAGCCTGATGAGCTACAAAGGAAAGGTCTCTGGTAACATTTTAGGGACATTTTACTCTTAGAGGCCATCATGACGCATTTCTATTTGTCAAGTTTTTGACTTTGTGGCAATTTGTTAAATACCAAAAGAAAATTGATGCCCAAATCTGAATAGTGCTCATTGCATTATATAGGTAGCACTAAAATACATTTCTTCATGAACATAGAATTATTTTATTGCATTCATTTTTCATAATTAATTAGTTTTATAATCATGCAGATTCCAGGTAACAACTTTAAACGTGAGACATCTGCTACTTCATTCATTTTCGAAGTGTTCTATATGGCAATGCCACCTATATTGTGGCATCAATCATATAACTTCCTACTAGGAATTTTAAACCATTCACTCTCTATATAAGTACAGTATGACAATTGCAGATCTAAATTTCTCTCTTAATTATAGTCCCCTAAAGGCTTGTTTTATATATTGCATTTGTTTATGTTCACTGAGACATTAGTTAGCATTCTCTGAATATTGTAATATATAAATTTAGTTTACGTAAACAGAAATTAGACTTTTAGACTTTATTCTCTGGCATGACTTCTAATTAAATACCTCCTGCCATGAATTCAATTAAAGCATAAAAGAACTCTCACATTCTATTGAAGTAAAGATGGTTAAAATATAACAAGAGACGCCATTCGTGTTGAAAATACTTCTTCAAATGTGAGTTTTTATGCACATTTATGTGTAACTACATCTGAAGTTAGTATAGCTTTACTGACAAGCAGGAATGGCATTTGAAGTCCCACGAGGATCACAGTTTGGGAGATAAAAAGAGTGATATCAGCAAAAAAAGAAAAGGAAATCCTTAAGACCAGTGAATCACAACAAAGAAAAGAGCTAGCACAAGCAAAACATTAAGATAGGTTTAAACATGATCTGTACATATGATTTTACATAATAGTTATTAAATGCTTGGTAAGCTGTCAACACAACAGAAACAATGGAAAAGTTTTGAAATAAATATGAGCACACATTTGCATTATCTAATTGTTTCATACTTTGTGGAGAGTTGGTGTGTGCATATAACACAGCTTTATTCTTTTTAATTTCCTTCATCTTTGCTGCATGATTCACCCCACCTTTTGGTTCCTTCCCACTCGTGAAACACTTACCCATAGCTCATGGTGTTGACCTTCATTATTTGCATCCTGAATGTACTTACACAGCCTCTGTGACAGTGGCTGCCGTTCTCAGGACAGTCCGATGAATTGTGAAGATTACAGTGTGCCTTAGACACGTTCCATATTTTTATTCCACCTTGTGCAAAAGTTTAAATATGTAGAAATTTGAAACAATTACAGTGCGCTCTACAGTGTTTCCACCCATCATGCATACAAACACAAACATTTTTTCTCTAAATGACTTAAAATTCAGTTGTAGTTACCATAACTCTTTGCCCTAATACTTCAGCATGTTGCTCCTAAGAATGAAGTCACCAGGCCATTTTCATGCCTAAAATATTTTTCACTGATAAAATAATATTACCTAATTCACAGCTTGTCATCGACTTTTTTCTAATTACCCCTGAAGTGCCCTTCATACTGTTTTTCAAAAAATGTATGGACAAATAAAGAAAAGTGTTGTACTGGCATTTTGGGTTTTTTTTTAAAGTATTTAGTACAGGGTTTACAGGGTCTCACTACATAGCTTGGACTTGTGGTGATGCTCCTGTTTTCAGCCTCATAAGCCCTGGGATTACACGTGTGCATCCCCATGTTCAGTCTCAGTTGCTTCTCAGTGAACCCTGGGCACGGGGCTGGCAATGCAAGCCAAGGATTGAACCCTGGCCTCTGTGCTCTGCCTCAGCAGGCGCTTCAGTCTGCTGAGCTACCTAGCGGCCTCTGGCATTTCATATTTTCAATCTGTCTAATCAGAGCCACTTCTTCCCCTCCTTCTACGTTCTGCATTATTGACATATTGGAGTGCTCGGAGCTCATTTTATACTAGACTATTCCAGTATTAGTGTCTTCTGTTTTATTCCACTTGATTTGACTCCACCTAGTGCTTTTCACAAGAAAATAATGAAACTCATATCGTTGAAGTTCCATTCCATGATTAAATGAGTTAATATTGACAATTTTCCCACTTGAAATCCCTGACTCAGATGCTTTTCATGTACATTCTACATTACAGGGAGCTGTTTTTCCTTGCTGATCACAAGAATCATTAATTAGTATGAATACTTGCAACTCTAGGCATCTTTCCGCAGCAAACTCCCACCAGTTAATTTAGCATGAATTGAAAATTTTTGTCAGAATCCATTACTGTATTGAGAAATCCATATACAACCTTGAAGCAGGACAGTCCCACAATATTCCTTTTCCTGTTGTTTTCTAATCTATTATTTGCTTCACACTATTGGAAAGCATTCTCTTATTTAAAAAAAAAAAAACTTCATAAAATTCATTCTCTCTTTTTTCCCTTCCCTGCTGTCTCTTCCCTGTTTGTCCCAGTGAGAGGATCCTTTAGTGACATCCACCACATTCAAGCATCTGTCTAGACCACTTTCTCACCACTGAGACCATTCCGAACAGTTAAAAGATGGGATGTTTCCTTTGGCTCATGGTTTCAGAAGTTCTGGTGCATGAATAGAAGGCACAAAGGCTGCAACCTCAGGGGAAGCTACCTCCAATGCAGGAAAGCTGCAGGAGTTATACAGGGTCGCAGGGCAGAGAGAGAGGAGCCAGACAGGGAGACATCACATGCCCCGCAGGTCAGTCCTGCGGGGCCCTCTAACCAACGCCCACATAGCAACAGCACCCAGCAAATGGACTTTTCCATGTATTACTCTACTGATAAGTATAGCTCATGAATTTTCCAATCAAATTCCAAACATATCAGGATTTGTGGGGTATACCCTAGATCTAAATAATACGATATAAAGAGATAAGTCATATGAGCATCTCCATCATTACTACAGAGAACTTTCAATAAAATTCAAAGCACAGTACCTAATGGAATGACATTTAATGTATACTTCCTTGACATGAAAACACACACATAACTTGAATGTGCTTAAGATGTCAGGCTTTAGAATTAAGAGGCTCTGAATGCACTCTTGATCCAAATATTGTTTGTTCTGCAATCTTTCCTTTGGATAAGGAAAATTCATGATCTCATTTATTTCATTCATGGGAAGAACATTTAATAGACTTTGGCTGCCTCATTGCACGTGAGTAATATTCTACAAATATCAGCCAATACTATTATTAGAATTGCTATTAGAGTTATTCTTCCAGCAATTATCTCAAAAGATGGCATAAGAGTAGAGACCTCGATTAAATTAACTTTATTTGCATACAAGAATATTTGACTCGGGGCTGGTGGTATAGCTCATCGGATTAAAGCACCTGCAAGCAGGGAGTTTGATCTCTAGGCCTGCCTTGCCAGCCCCGCCCGCGGGGTGCTCTGAGGCAGCAATTGAGACTGGACATGGTGGCGTGCACCTGTAAGCCCAGCTCTTGGGAGGCTGTACACAGGCGGATCACTACGAGTCCGATCTAGTAATGAGACCCTGAACACCCTGCAGATTCTTCCTTAAAATAAAAAAAAAAATTTGACTCAAAGATAATTAGACTCATTCTTAAAAGACATGAGCCATTTCTGAACCCTGGATGCAGGCTGGAACATAAGCCCTTCTACACTGCCTGAGTGTGGGCTTATGACACACCCCACACCTGATGCCTCTCAGAAGAGGTAAAGGAGAAACAGAAAGGCAAAGAGCTTTGAAGAGCAGAAGGTGCCACATATGATTACAGAGGAGGGCGTTCCAGTCGTCCCAGGCATCTTCTGTTCCAGGGAGACGTGATGAAAGTGGACGCTTAGAATTGAGATCTTTTCCCCTTTATTTGTCCATATAAAGTCTCTTGTCTTTTCCTTTTTTATTTTGTTTTGTAGAAAAAAAGGCAAAACACACTTTCATAACAAATAATGGGGCAATGACAATATTTAATACACGACATACCATCTTTAAAGTAGTTGCTCAGGATCTAGGATATGGGCATAAAAATGTCTCCGATTGATGTTAGCTCAAACCTTCCTTTTTAATGAACCAAGGGACACTATATATACACTGTATATCTGACTTGTGACATAACTCCTGCCTGGCCATGGCAAGGCACTAAGCTCAATTTCCAGTACCCCCAGAATAAATAAATTAATTATATTGAATAAACAGTAGGTAGAGATGAGTCTTTAAAAAAAACAAAGATGAGTGAAACAAGTTTTTTAACAGATGCTTTATGTTATAACATTATAATGGTAGAGCCTACCTGAATATAGAAAAAAAGTTATACAAATATCGCAATAAATTCACTAAACCTACTGTCTCTAACAAACTAGTGCTACCACTTACAAGTTTAAGGAACTAGACTTGTGTTTAGCTTTTCATAAGATTTTTCAAAGCACTATTACTTTTATTTTATTTATTTATTATTTATTTATTTTTTGTATTTTAGGGAAGGGTTTACAGGGTGTTCAGGGGCTCACTACTAGATCAGTCTCGTAATGATCTGCCTGTTCACAGCCTCCCATGAGCTGGGATTACAGGTGCATGCCATCACGCCCAGGAGCAAATCACTGTCTCCTTGAGTCCCCAGGGCAGGGCCAGCAGGGCCCTTGTGCTTGCCAGGCAAGCATTTGTTCTATTAAGCCATCTCCCTGGCCCCACTGGAAACATTTGTATATGTAAAATCATTCTTTTTTGTTGCTTCAGCATCTTCAACATCAACATTTGATTTTAATTACCATTTTGTTAAAATGTACTTAATTCCATGGAGCCCTTTGTCTTATACATACTGGCTTTCCTCTGATCTCTTCAGCAGCTTTGCATCAAGTTCATAAAATGAATAGGGAATACGTTCTCACTCTGTACTCCTGGAAAAGCTTGTATAACTTTCTGCTATGTTTTTTTGCAAGATTTGGATCCATGACCATTTAGCCCATCTTCCCGGGAGTTTTCTTTGTGGGATAATTTAAGTTAAGCACTCTATCTGACTGGCAGAAATATAAATACCCATGTGGGTTTTGCCTTGAATGATAAATCATGTTTTACTTTTTGATTATTATTTAAATCTTATTTATTTATTGACTTATTTATTTATTTGGTACAGGGTCTCACTCTACAACTTGGAATCATAGTAGTCCTCCTGTTTACAGCCTCCCCAGCACTGTGATTACAGGCATGTGCCACCATGCCTGGTCTGGTGGCCAGCAAGTGCATCCAGCATGTGGTACTGGGGATCAAACCTGTGCTCTTGTGCTTGCCAGTCAGACACTTAGACCGCTGAGCTATTTCCATGGCCTGGTAAATCGTGTTTTAGAAATTCTCTCTATGACATTTATATTTGCAGAATAATTGATATAAATTTGTGCATAAAATCATTTCATGCTATTAATTCAACTAAGACATGCAGAATTTATAATGAAGTTTTCTTTTTATTCACAATATTGTTGCTTTTGAATTCCCTTGCAAGGTTAAAAAATATTTGAGAGGGGCCAGCAAGACAGTTCAGTAAAATAAGCACTTGCCCGGCAAGCACAAGGGCCTGAGTTCAATCCTTGGTTCCTAAAAAAAAAAAAAAATTGAGAATGAAGGAGAAAAGATATTCAGTAAGGGCTGAACCACCACCAGTTAACTGTGCCCAGTGGAGGGAATAGGAGATCTTTCCTTTCACCAGATGATGTGTGATGAGTTTATGAAAAGAGCAGCAGTATCTATAATTCTTTCAATCTAGGGATTGAGCAGGAAACCACAGCATCATTAGAGGTCTTTGATATATGAGAACTGTTTGTATTCTACTCAATTCACTGGTCACATCCCTGAAAAACAGACCATGGCAGATGACAATGAGCTACATTAAAATTGTAACATGTAGGGCTGGCCAAATAGCTCAGCAAATTAAAGCACCTGTAAGCAGGCACAGTGGCCAGAGGTTTGATCCCCAGTCCTGCTGTGCCAGCCCTGCCCCTGGGGAGAGCTGAGAAGGCATTTGAGACTGGGCGTGGTGGCATGTGCCTGTAATCCCAGCTCTTGGAAGGCTATAAATAGGTGGATCTTTATGAGTCTGATCTAGTAATGAGACCCTGAACATGCAGTAGATCCTTCCTTAAAAAAATAAATTGTAATACGTGACAGTTATTGTGTAAATATTTTATCCCAATTTTTTTCTGATTTCCTGGTAATATCTGCACATATTAATGGGGGATATTGATTTACTTTTTTGTGCATGTGAATATTTGGGGAATAATAATCAACTCAAGCTGATTGACAAAGTATTATTTCAGCCCTTCTGCTCCAACTGCCATCTTCCAGTAATTTTTCGAAATGACTGAGACAAAGGGCAAGAGGAGGGGAAACTGGTAAATGTTCTCCAGGTCTTCTAGAAAACATGGGGTTGTTCCTTTGGCCATATACATGCAGAAATACAAAAAAGGTGACATTTTAGACATCAAGGGAATGAGGACTGTGCAAAAAGGAATGCTTCACAAATGTACCATGGCAAAGCAGGAATGCTGTTGGCATTGTTGTATAGAAGCAAGTTAAAGGCAAGATAGTTGCCAAGAAGATTACTGTGCATATTGAGCATATTAAACACTTAAAAAGTTGTGATAGGGCTAGCCAGATAGCTCAGTGGACTAAAGCTCCTACTTAGACAAGCACAGGGACTGGCATGCTGAGATGGCAATTGAGACTAGGCGTGGTGGCACACCCCTGTAATCCCAGAGCTTGGGAGGCTGAATACAGGAGGATCACTGTGAGTCTGATTTGTGTAGTGAGACCTTGTAGACCCTGTACTAAAATACATTTAAAAACAAAATGTCATGATAACTTCCTGAAACTTACAAGAAAAATTATTAGAAAAAGAAGAAAGCCAAAGAGAAATGTACCTGGTTTTAACTGAAGTGCCAGCCTGCCTCACCCAGAGAAGCATACTTTGTGAGGACCAATGGGAAGGAACCTGAGTTGTTGAATTCCCTATGAATTTATGACATAAACCGGGCATGTTGCTCTGCCATTCAGCACCCAATTGGTAACTTCAGTGCTCTAGGTCCTATGTAAAATTTAAATCATCTCATGTTGTAAAAGTGGTTTTCTTAGTTCAACAGGTATGTGGTGTCTTCTTACATCAGAAATATTTGCAGCAGATTTTCACCTAGTAATTGTGCAGTCTTTACTCTTCAGTGTCTTTCTTGCTGAAAAATATTGCTGAGGTAGTATGCAGGTGCATACCAAAATATTCAAATATTTATAATGGCTTGAAGAACCTGTAAATCCCCATGGGGGAAAAATGTATTAAAATAAATGGAAATCACGTCAGAAACAAATGTATGTCCATTTCAGTTAAATAAGTTATTTTAAGCACCACAAAAATAGCTCTTCATATCTTTATTTCTTTATGATGAATATATTGAACATTCTGCTTTCTAGCTACTTGACGTATGCAACACATTTTTTCAGTTGTTTTCATCCTTCTATGCCATAGAATACTGCAACTTATTCTGCATGTTCTATTCACCTACAGCACTATGCTGATCTTTGATTTCTATCCACTCACTTTGTCCTATCAGTTTCCCCAGTTGCTCATCACCAAGCAGAAAATGCTGTCATTTACCACAACACAGATGGACATGGAGAACTTTGTGCTATGCAAAAGAATGAAGGCACAGAACAAATACTGTATGATCTCGTAATTTGGCTGTTGTTACAGAAATCTCAAAAGTCAATCTCACGGAAAGTATAATTTTGCATATTTAATAGAATTATTTATCTCATATAAACTTTCCTCAGCCCTAGCAGTGCAGAAATATGAAATATTCATGGTACATTGACTCTTAAAACTACTACAACACAGCCTATTTGCAAGCTATGTAGTTAAGGATTATCATATGAACTGATTTTTCTTTTCAGTACAAAGCTACAATAATAAAATCATGGTACTGGCAAAGAAAGAGACCTGAGAATCAGTGGAACAGATAAGAAGATGCAGACAGATCTAGAGACACACTTAGCCACCTTATCTTTGACAAAAGGGCAAAACATGTTCACTAGAGGAAACAGTCTCCACAACAAATGGAGCTGGAAAAATTGGATTTCCATATGTCAAAGGCTAAAACTAGACCCTGTCTGTCCCCATACACTAAGATAAAAAAATGAATTAAACATCTAAATACTAAAACAGATACACTAAATTTACTGGAAAAGAAAGTAGGTAGAAATCTTGAAGACATAGGGGTATGCAGAGGCTTTATGAACAGAAACAAAATTACACAGGAACTTGCTTCAAAGAATCAACAAGTAGGATCTCATCTTTTTGAAAAGTTTCTGCATGTCAAAAGAAATCACCAACATAGTAAAAAAGAAAACCCACTAGTTGGGAAAAAGTTCAGCCAACTGTTCTTCAGAAAAAACACTTCTATCTAGAAAATATTTAAAAAAATTAAGAATCAGGCCCCTAAAATTCATTTTATTATTTAGCAAGATTTATATGCATGTTTTCTATATTCATGGATATATTAAAATCACTATCAAAACATTTAAAAATTTTAACAATAATGACAATATTAAGGAGAATTGCTATCAGTTAGCAAGACATAAGAAGTTTGCTTCAGTATTTATTGTTCCTCTGTCTCATAAGTGTATTCATATATCCACGTATGCAGCAAGGGCGCCTATTTGAAATATGGATATACACAAACACAACCAAATTCTCACTAGAATCTAAATGTTGAAAATAACTCCCTTGAACTTTTTCAGCAGTGTTGTATTTATTTTTTGCCAATGTTATGGGGTACTAAAGAGAAAAACACTGTGATGCATGTAAATTATGTTATAGATTATATTTTATATGTTTTATATTTCAGTTTTTGTAAATCATAGCAAAGATTATCATAGTTGATCAACAGAATACAGAGATTATAAAAAAACTCTATGGGCTCTTGTGCTATACATAAAATATAGCATAACTATTAAGTAGATAATAGTGTGGAAATATTTGTTATACTGAAAATATACCCTTCACATCTGTAATGAATGTTTATGTGGGATTCCTTACAGGAATGGAAAACTGACCTTGTTCTCAAGGGTCACATACCTTAAGGGCTTTTCCTATCAACAAATTATATTTATTACTTCCTGACAGATTGGTTAATTGCTACCTCATTGAAAGGAACTTCGGCCCCTCACAATAAGAACTTTACTTGGAAGCTATGATTATTGAGCTGAAGATAGAGCGATTTAGGTTGAAGTCCAAAAATAATATTCAGCTGAGTGCACACGGCTGGAATGAGCTACATGGGGCGCAACTGGCAGAGATTCTGAAGAATCAATTGCTCTGCTCTCACCAGTTAGTAAATGGTCCAAAGCTGATGGTTGAAATTGAAAGGAATGGCTGGAGCCTCCCACAGTGGCTCTGCTCCAGAGAACGTAGGAAAACTTCACTGAACGGCTTAAGCGCTGGCCAATTACAAAATTACAACAGACAATACAGTTCATATCTTCCTGAACTTTCTAAAAACTTCATGTATCACATTTCCACCATATAAATGAAATGGTCCACACTTTCTATAGCTAATTAAACCATCATTATTGTTACATTGTAAAAGATGTTGCTCTGTTGGGAAAACATGTTAAGAGAAAAAACTTACTGAAGTAATTGTTGCCTGGCATAATAGTAGCCTCTTGTGTTATGTCTCCATGTTGAGAGTGGAAATTGATCCACAGGCTGGTTATCATAATATTATCTGCCCTTACAACAAATATGAAATTTGCATTAACACAACTTTGTGCAGTTTTATTTTGATGAATGCCTTCTGATATATTTAAATATAAACATGTATTTTTATTTGAGTAATTTAATGAATAGAATTTAAATGACTTGTTACTTATCTCATTAAATAATGTTTTCATTCACATGTAAGATACCTTACGTCCATTGCTCAGGTATTTATCCTTTTTATATCAAGTGATACATTAAAATTATTTTGCTATGGTGTATAGCAATGTAGCACATGCTAAATTTCACCTACTACAACAAAATTATATTCCATTGTTCTTCACTTTTGTGTTTGGAAAGAAGAATCTATTTTGCAGGCAAAGTGTGCATATAAATGGGCTCTTTCGATTTTTAAAGTTGCATCCATTAAGTTGAATAGCGCTTTGGAGGCAGGCGAGCACAGGACCCAGGGACTGCGATTTCCTGGTCCTTTGCTGTACGGCTCCCTCTCAGTGTATGTACGGCAGGCAGCATGCAACCTATACATATTTGCTCACTGAGGAATGAGTAAAACTAATGAGGAAAGTAATTTTTATTTTACTGCAGAGATGAAAATCTAAAATTACTCTCTTAATATGCATGAAGCCTTTATTGGTGGTTTTGATTTTTCCTAAAATTTATTCATTTGAGAATATTTTCTTGGTATATTTTGGCTGTTTGTACATTTTCAAACATAATGTCTGTTGAAGCCCTTTGGCCATATTTTTTTTTTTAAAGTAACAAATGTTATTTGATGTGAGAAAAGAAACAGGCCTTGTGTTAATTATTGAAACTGTCCTACCAATTTGATTTGGAATTGTCTCATTGCTATTTGTTTATCAATAAAATTATGGAGAAAAAGAATCAGACTAATAATTGTACTAAGCCAAGGTAAACTTAGTCAAGGCAAACTTTTAGTTACATTTTCCATGGTAAATTACAATAACATTATTCTCTCTTTTTTCCTATTACCTGTATTTTATTTCATATTTTATAATGATATATTAAATTTTTCATATAACAGAAAACATAAAAAATACAGGCTCTGCCGAGTGAACTTGGGGCAAGTAAACACAGGAAAAGAAGTAAAGCTTACTTCAGAAGGCCGCCACCACGCGAGAACAAGCACAGCGCATCCGTATTGTGATTGGAAATTTTGAGATTTTTGTTGTTGAGTTGGAGAATTTCTTCATATATGATGTATTTTAATATTAAATTGTATCATTTATATGACTCACAAGCATTCTTACCAAGTATATAGAGTATTTTCCTTACTAACAAGTTTTATATAATTAGCTTTCTTGTCTGTTAACTTTGAAATTGTTTGCTCCCAGGAAGGAACCAGAATTAACAGCAAAACATTTATTTTAAATTTGAAAATATACACTAGAATGTGTGAAGCAACATGGTTGCATAATATGCAAATAAACACCCTCTGAGCTAGGTGGTATGGGCAAACCCACCCATGGTTCTTGCTGCTCTTTCCATGCCTGTTTGGAAGCCGTTCACAACTATTTTGGATTTCATAATATACCTATTTAATGCTTTAGATACAAAAATGTATAAAAGAAACTTTTAATAGATAGCATTCAATATGAATAAGAGCACCACGGACAGGTCACTCTGTTTCTTTTGATTTTTGGAAATGCAGTCTACAGAAACACATTCTAGAATCTGGTTCCTGCCCTGCCCTGCCCTGCCCTGCCCTGTCCTGCCCATTTTCCCCAGAATATGCACTGTGGGTACTGCTAGCTCAGCATTTACTCTCGATAAATAGTGACTGTAGTCCTAACTTTACCCAGATTTCACTGTGAAATATTTCACTTTCATATTGTCACTGCTTCACTCCAGTAGATCCGTAGTTTTTGAAAACAAAAGACTTTGTTCTGTTCTTAACATCTGCTTTGAGTAGTGGTATTTTTATTTACAAATCATAGTAATTCTCCATTGCTTAAAATTGAATGAATACTGACAGCTAGCTTCATTATATTTTTTCTAAACAGGAAATGAATTTAAATAGTTACACAAAATATTTTTCAAAGAATATCCTGTTTTGTAGGTCAGTCAGGCCCGGACGAATCCATATTACACAAGTAATCTACCTAATTTTCTTTCTTCAGTCATGTCTGCACTTTCCTGGTGGTCTCAGCATTACTCACAGTAGCCAAGGTTGCAATCAACCTGTGTCCCACAGACATCCAATCAGGCCATTGTGTACAAAAATGCAATATACATTCCTTCTTTTACAAAGTGGAAAATGCTGTTCTTTGAGACAATATCGGTAACACAGAAAGATTGTTTGAGGATGTAATAAGGCAAATGCCCACACACACACACACACACACACACACTCACAGTCAAGCTACATGACCTCCCATGTATAAATATAAATATAAAATATAAAAATGTTGAACTCATAAAATTGGAGACAAAACACATCAAACAGATCTATTGTACAATATGATTGTCATCAACAGCCATGTCTTGTATTCATCTCAGATTGCTGGTATATTTTAAGTGTTCTATAAAAAGATAAATATATGAGGAAGTGCATGCGTTTACTATGTCTGCTTAAGACTCCATGACATAGAGTGAATGAATTCTGAGTTTCAGAACTGGCTGAATCTCCAGCAGAAAGGAGAATATAGTAACCAAAGGCAGAAGACAAAGAGGGAAACTCTTAGTCGTCCTGCAGTGGTATCTGATCTGCAGAAGGAAGACAGAAGGGAGGATCTGCTAGGGAGAAAAGGTTGACCAGAAACCGGGGTATGAGAGCAAGAAAACAGGAGAAGTAACAAGCCAGCCTGGGAACTAGCCCTGAGGCTGAGGCCCATGTCATTTCTAGCAAACCAGTCTGGTTTATTTGGTAAATATCCATCTTTTAACAAGAGTTTTCTGACAATTCAGTGGATTTCTGTCATTTAGTGATTTAATTTTAACATAATGTTTTTCTTCTGAGTTTGCATCCTTACCTTACAATCGACGACTAGGAAAGGTTTTATATTTTGTTGTATAAAAATGAATCAAAACACCAGAAATTAACTTTCAGTGCAGCAGGCTGAGTACATTGCAGAACTGCCTTGCCAGGAGGGCTATGGGTTGGTTTCTACAGCAATGTTGCTTATGATTACAGTGCTATTTCCCCAAATACAGGCAAGGGATATTTGGTATGGGTATGGGCGTCTTTGTGTATGTGAGGGCTCCTGTGAATAAAACATGTAGTTCGCTCAATGTTCAAAGAAGTTGGACTGCATGATTCTGACCCTTGAGCATCAAACAAAACTGTCTCATATATTTAGTGCATCTTTCTCTTAGACAGCAGAGTGACTTCTGTTCTCTAGTTCATCTATAAACGTTTCCTAGTGCTGCTAAGCATGGACTTTTGAGTATTGACTATTCGCTTTCCTAGCTCGTTCTGTTACAACCAAAAATTATTCCGTAAAAATATAATTGCCACATTTATTTTATACTTAAACATGTCAATTACTAGGTTAGTGATTGTTTCAAGTGTTTGAGATGTTTCAGAATGTCATTTGCTTTTCATTGTTTTGTTCTTATGGCTAAAGTAACAACTTCAAGGAGATTCAGTGACGTTTTGGCCCAAAAAGCAAATCAGCACGACCTAATATGATACACACTTCTGGCTCATAAACTTCATTTACATAGCTAATGATTCACCCAACTTCACACCATCATTCCTAGAAGCAGTTTTTATTAATGATGTTGAGACTATGTGTACCAGGCTTATAGTTTATAAATGCTGAGGAATGAATTTTGAACCAAAGGAGGAAGTTAGGAGAGTTTTATTTGGAAATAAGGAGAAGGAGAAAGAGAAGGAAAACAGCTACCGGGCTTGCTGGAGGGATGAGGAGTAGTGTAGGGGCATGTACCCAGAGGTAAAATTAAGTATAGATAAATAAAGCCCAAGAATTAGTTGTTCAGTCACTGCCTGTCACAGCTGGCTCTGTGGAGTTAAAAGGACCAAACAGGACTTAGGTTTCTAACTCAGTTTTTTAATAGGAAGAGTTTACAGGAAACTCGAATTTCAGAAGGAACATGTTAAATTATGTTTTAATTTCTCAAGGGTGGGCCAGACAGCTCAGTAGACTAAAGAGGCTGCTTTAGAGACCAGGGATCCCCAGCCTGCAGTGCTGCCTCCCCCCACCAGGGGGAGCGCTGAGATGATGACTGAGACGGCACAGTGGTGCCCACCTGAAATCCCAGTGCTTGGGAGGCTGAAAACAGAAGCATCACTATGAATCCGATCTGTGTGGTGAGACTCTGTGGACCCCGTACTAAATACATTAAAAAATGAATATGTGTAGTTTGTTAGAATTTAAGAACTTAGTACAGAGTGGCTGCACCTCCCGTTAATTGAGGCTAGCTTGAATTCTATGCCACCTAAGGAAGTTTATCTCTTGTCTAAATTCCTAAATTATCTATTTTAATTTTTCTTAAGGTGTTTGGTCACCACACTGTATCTCAGGATTTCTCACTAGTTCTCTGCTATATTCATAAACTAACTGAACTAAGATATATATGGTACATGTCTTACTAAGCAGCTCAGGTTCACAGTTTTCCTCATGTTCAGCTTCCTGAGTACTAGGATTGCAGGCTTGCACCACCACGCCCAAACTCAGGGGCTGGCTCAGTGTGCCCAAGGGCAGGGCCAACACTGCATGTGGTGCCAGGATTCAAACCCTGGTCCCTGAGCTTGCCTAAGCAGGTGCTTAGTCCCCTGAGCTGTCTCACCAGTCCTCATCTGCACTATTTTCAACGTGGGATGAAGGAATTGCAAGCCTGCTTACGTAAGGGAAGTCAAACACCACATGAGCCAAATCGTCTTTGCACTAGGTACAGTGAGGCACAACAAAAGATTGGCCTTATTCAGTTTCATGGCTGGGCATAGTGGTGCATGCCTGTGAACCCAGCACTTGGGAGGCTAAAGCAGAGGATCCTCATGAGTTTGGGACCAACGTGAGCTATGTGGTGAGTTTAAGGCCAGCCTGAACTGCATAACAAGACTGTCTCAAAAAGTTCCGAAAACAAACAAACAAGCATCCTTTAATTTCATCAATGTGAGTGAAAAGATATGTCCCAGAAGTAAACAGAAAAGCATAAAAGACACACTAGACTGTCATTTCTCTGTAACGCAACCATGTAATACTAAAACTTTCATACTTCAATCTACAAAATTGCAATATTTTGAAAAACTACATATTTTAGAGTTATATTTTTACTAATAAAAACTTTAAAAAGACATTGTGAAAGTCATGTTTTAAAAGTTTACAAGATCAATGGAATTAGATTTATAATTATAATCTCAAAAAATTTTTGTCATGGTGCTTTTTGAAATTGAGTAATGTTATCTAAATGCTTTATTAAAATAATCTATGTGGTTGATCAGTGCAAATCTGTGATGTAATTTAGAACATATAAAAAAGCACACAAATACACGACTGAGACAACTATTTGACTGAAAGTGAATAAATATAAAACCTTTGAGGAGGTAAATAGATGATGGTAATCACATGCATTCATCACTACGCCAGTGCAGACTGCAGGACCGGGAAGCCTCCAGGAAGTGGCACACCTTTACGATTATGCCACTAAAGCCTGCGCGGAGGAAGGACAGAGTGATGGGGAGCAGAGGAGCTTGGGCACGCTCGCGTGGCCTCGCGGCTGGGTTTTGCTCACTTTCTCGTCCTCCCGAGCGACCTGACGCCGGGATCCGGAGGTGTTCGGTTGGGCAGGAGGCGGCCGGTCCCAGAGAGAGCGTCGCGGCGGCTGCGATCGCCGGCCGGCTCGGCCGCAGCTTCAGCCCCGTGCGGTCCCCGCGTCCTCCTGCTCCGAGTCTCAGGAGCAGCTGGCTGGCTGAGCGCAAGCTGCGTGCTCAGGGGCAGGCTTTCCGATCCCGAAAACAGTACCGATTCTGCTAGACCTCTTTCCCTTAGGAGGCTGAGCGAGTGGCTGGGTTCTGTTCTTCGCAGAATCAAAGACCAAACTCATTTCTTCTGCTTTGAGCTCTGCACCTGAGCTTGGTCACGTGGCTGCTGTGCTTTCAGGCAAAAAAAAAAAACCCATCAAGTGCTTCATCAATTTTGTTTTCTCTGCAATGATGATTAAGGAGGATTAAATATATAAAATTAAAAGTTGGCTAGAATATTAAAGATTTCTACAAGTAACTCAAGGAGAGAAGCTGAGCTTATTATAACGTGTATGAAACAATATGTACACAATGCATTATATGACATTACGTGTTATGATTTTATCTAATACTAATGCTTTTGGAGGAAAATGTTTACTTGGTTAGAAAATATGCACAAACACTGATACATACAATGAATTTTGTGTAAGTTGATGATACTGAACAAATACTGCATAATTAATAAGAAAAATGTGGTGACATAAACATGATATTAGGATACGGTTATTTTCAGGAATCTGTAAGAGTTATTAATTACAATGTCAAGATTAGATAAATTAACTATGACAGAAAACTAATTGGCACATTTCACCACTTCATTAATTTGATAAACTAAAATCTTTAATAATATTACAGAATATGGAAAATCTTTACTTTGGTGCTCATATTATGTAATTTAATTCGCAATTATTAATTCTATATTTAAAAATGTCACTTATCACAAAGGACATAAGTACATACTGTTACATAATTGTAGTAGGTTACGGAAGTATATGTGTGAAAGAATATTCCTTCGTGGAACCATTGCGGATGAGTTGTATGTAATTGGCTTTCACAAAGGAAAGAGTCAGACAATTAAAGAAAAGACTTCTTAAGTCTTGAGCGCTTGAATGTGGTGGCCTCTGTTGAAGTCTGCGTGGAATGCATTTTTCAGGGCATTCTTCTCACAGGATGGAGTATTTATAGACCTGGAAGAAAAGAATGCACAATAACTGTCGGGATAAGGGGGAAAGTTGAAATGCTTGCTGATTAGAAGGAAGTCTTAAACATATGGAACAATTTAACTGGGAAAAACAGTATTTTCCCTTAAGTACCAGACACAAAAATAATCAGAAGTCAAAGCACTCATACAATTAGGGAACTTGGTAACACGCTGCAAGGAATAAGCTATGAAATCGTAGTTCAAGGCAAACAGGAAACTGCGGCACCAGGCCGCATGCCTAACTGAGCAACCAACGTAGTAAAAATCTGATTGTGCAAAACATGATTATGGCACTTATTAATAGAATTTGATGGGAATAAATTAAAGATACTATGAGAAGATGAATAATAAAAAACTTTTCTGATAATTTTTTGCAAAATTATAAACTCCTCAACTTTCACCAATTACTTTCTGCCTCCAGTGCGTTGGTTTTCTCTTGCTGGGATTCACTAGGCAGGATCCGCGGCTTCATTTCTAATCCGCAGAATCCATGCGCTCTGGGTCGAGCTGGGACCGCAAGTGGGCGTGGGAGTCAGTGCTGATCGGAAGAGAATGCTCCGGCTCCCCAGCTGGCATCCTCCGCTGCACCTCGGGCGCCTGCTCCTCTGCTTGGCGCGTTTTCTGGAATCCGTGCCGACAGAGATAACATCCCATCGTCTCTATTTTGTTTTAATATTTTTGCACAAATATAATGTGAAAAAGACACGACTTTGTTGCTCACCTAAGTGTATTTAACCGCCATTCTTTTGTCTCTCTAAATCCATTTCTTCTTTCTATTTTAATTTTATTTCTCAGTATATGGGGTCCAAAATATTTTTAATAGAAACTTTCTATTTTAATTCAATCAGATTTTTCTTCTGGATATTGTAGCCCCTTAATATTATGAAATGCTTTATAAGAAAAATCAGAAATGAACATCCATATCCTGCTATTTATTTCAATTTCTGAGTTAGATTTACCATTTTTGGTGGACTATTTAGGATCGCTATCTGCAGGTTTATGTTGGTAAACTGAAAAATTTTAATTTTTTTTTTATTTAAATACTCTCCCTCCATGTCTTCTGGCTAGAACTGCCAGTACTATAAGAGAAGAGAAGCAGAGTTAGACGGTATCTTTTTTCTTGTTCCAGATCTTACTTAAAAGGAATTTTTAACTTGTTACATTCAATAATTTTTACCTGTTAGTTTACTGTGTATGCTATTTATTCTTCTGAGATAAATTGATTTTTATGCCAGCTCTGCAGAAATTCTTATAATTATGGAATATTGAATTAGACTAAGTAGCATTTCCACATTTATTGAATTGGAACAGAGAAAAAAATACAATTCTTATAAAATTTTATTGATTTATATTCATTGAGCCATCCTTGTACCCTTGAGGTAGAGCCCTCCTTGCTGTGGTAGACAAGAGCAAGACTTGGCACGCTGGGTAAGCTGTGGTGGTGTCATGAACAAGAAGAACTAAGCAAGGAAAGCAACTCAAGGCCAGCATGGGGGCCATGCCTGTAACCGCAGCACTAGGGATGCTGAAGAAGGAGGATTGCTGGGAGTCCAAGGCCAGCCTGGACTAAATAGCAAGACTCTGCCCCATGCCCCCAAAGCAAGTTACGAAGGAAAGATTCTTAATAACATCTTAAACAGAATTCGAATGATGAGTCAGAAGTAGATGTGTAACTAGGTCCTGAGCAGAAGGAAGAGACCTGGGCTTTACTGGCCCATCAATAGCAAAGTAACCTCATTGAAATGAAGTAAAACAATAAGAGTGAAGAACTACTTGGTCTGCAATAGATGTTTCAATAATGGACACAGGCAAGCAATGAGCACAGCAAATTTTACTAGAGAAAAATTTCTCTTTCCCATGAAGGCACAGGGAAAGAGAGAAGAGAGCAAGGTGGAGGGAGGAGACAGGCACAGAGAAGTAAACTGAGGGAAGCAATGGTGAGCACACGACACGTAGCCAGTATGTCAAAGCTGAAATCCCACAAATATTTGATATGGCTTGGGTGTGTGGTCCTTACAAACTCACACTGAAATTGTATCTCCACGCAGGGACCAGGGTTCATGCCCCAGCACCACGTGCCGTGCTGGTTCCACCCCCAGGCGCGCTAAGCTGGCCACCTAGTCCGCCGTAGTGACACACACCTGTAATCCCAGCACTGGGGAGACTGAAAATAGGAAGATCACTGTAAGTCTAAGCTGCATAGTGAGACCCTGTACCAAATGCACACACACACACACACACACACACACACACACACACACACACACACATTGTATCTCCAGTGCAACAGCATGGGGAGGAGGGGCTTTTAGGAGATGAAGAGGCATGACATCTCTGTCCTCGTGAGTGGATTTAAATTATCTTTTAAAAAGTGTGTAATCTGCCTGGGCTCTTTTACTCTTCTTGGGTGTGTTTCTCTCTTCCAGAGGATGCAACATTCTTGGTACCAACTTCAAACAAGAGTCTGAGCCTGAAGCCAGTGTGATCTTTTGTCACGTGTCAGCTTCACTAGATCAAGCAGACTGATAAGGCACACTTCTGAGCATGGCAGTGATTGTTTCCAGAGACGACTGGCACGTAGGCCCGCAACCTGAGGGCAAGAAAGGCCCCCAAGTGTGGATGGTGCTGTCCAACTGCCTTATAGACTGAATGGAATAGGGTGAAGCGGGAGAAACCTGCACACACCGGAAATCTCCAATCTGCTTAAGCAGCTGCATCTTTCTGTGCTGTCACCCGTGGATATCAGGCTTTAGTTTCTTTGCCGTCCTAGTGCAAGTTGGGTGTCTGAGTTTTCTGTAGGGTTCTCTGAAGGAATGGAATCAAAGGTGGGAAAGCCCCAGTGGCTGTATGTCTTCCAGGAAGCTGGAGGGTTTAGGAGCTGCTAAGTCCAAGAGGCTGGAAGTGGTGGAATAAGAGGGATCAACGATACAGCACCATTTCCAGATGGAAATGCTGGAAGCCCTCTGGAGTGTCAGCGATGTAAGTCTGTGCTATAATCCAGCAGAGTGGAGTCTGAGCCTGCACCCTTTCAGCTGTATTTGCACAGGCCTTCCACACTCCATTCATGCCTGTTCCACATATTTTTTGTTGTTTTGATTTTTGCCTTGGGGTCTTTGTCCAATCTTAGGTCACCAGAGACACAATTCAAAACAGACACTTTTGAGGACACCTTCCAACCAGCTGGCTGCATGGGCCTAGGCATAAACATATCAGTCTTCCAATCTTTAAGTTGAATCTATATCTATATTTATATCTATATCTATATCTATATCTATCTTCAAGTTTTCATCAGTACTTAAATCTTCGGTGGTTTCTGCTTCCAACTGGCACCATTTACATTATTTAAACCACAGCTTCATTGTTTTACCAAAAATATTCCTTTTTACCCAGCTTCTTACACCTGTGACAGATGGGTTTAATAATTTTTGCTTAAAAAGAGCTTCATGGAAACCAATTACTTACATAATTTCAAAGACTTTCTTCTCTACAAGCCACTGACAAATTACAGAAAGCAGAAGGGTGAATTTAGTTTGGAGGCTCCCAGGGCAAAGAGCTGACCAGGAAACCAACATTACTTTCACCAGGGTTGTGAAGTAATAACATGTGCTTTCTTTGTAGCACACTGAGAAGAAAGTGGGCTGATTGGCTCCTGGAGTGTTCCTGTCAGATATGCAGGAATTACATCTAATCAGGGAAAGCCAGAAAAGTCCTGAAGCGCAGGACAAAAGCCTGCATGATGGCTGTGCTCTTCCACAAGCCTGCGCTACAAACGGCAAGGTGAAGACATGCAATGAGAGAAATATGAGGAATTGTTTCGGATTAACAGACACTACAGCAACTTGAAAATCACACACAGCATCTGCTCCATGGTAGGAACCAAAAAACAGTTGAAAGGATATCTTAATGCAGTTGAAAAAATCTAAATAAAGTCGTGGACTAACCAATAATCAAGACAACAGATTAACTGTAAGGCAGTCGATTTTGGCACATGAATTCATCATACAAATATGAGGAGAATCTTCTAGCTCAGTTTTTTTTTTTGCGGAACCAGGGATTGAACTCAGGCCCTTGCGTTTGCCAGGGAAGCGCTTATTCCACTGAGCCATCTCCCTGGTCCCTTTTAGCTCAGTCTGACATGGCAAATACACATCTCTTATTGCTTCTAAGTTTTTCTGATGTTTTGTTTTTATTTCAATGTTATTATGGCAAAAGTAGGGCTGGCCAAATAGCTCAGTGGATTAAACTCCTGCAAGCAGGCACGGGGGCTGGAGGTTCATTCCCTGGGTCTGCAGTACCAGCCCTGCTTCCCGGGTACCCTGAGATGACATTTGAGACTGGGAGTGGTGGCATGTGCCTGCAATCCCAGCTCTTGGGAGGCTGTAAACAAGCAGATCACTATGAGTCCAATTCAATAGTGAGACCCTGAACACCCTGTAGACCCTTTCCTAAAAAATACAAAAAAGTGTATATTAACAAAATTATTAAATGTAAGAAAAACACTGTTTATCTCTCCTGAATCTCTATCTCTATTCCTGCTTATAATAAGACATGTTTACTATAATTGATATCAGTCATCCATTAAAAGATACATTTACACAAATATCTTTATTTCAAAATATATTCTTAATTGATATTATTAAGATTCAACTAATATTAATGTTAATAATTCATATCGGTATTTTTGTTTCAGTCATGTCTGTGAAATAACTAAAAAGATCACTTATTATATAAAATGTGAGTATCCTTGAATTATTTTTTATAAATTTCGTAAGCATACATCACTTCATTTGCTGGCTCATAGATAGAAAAGTCACAAGAGACGGTTGCTGTCCTTTAAACTACCAACCAAAAAACGTGGAGTAAGCAAAAACGATAGTAAAAGAAAAATCTCATTGAGCTCTGACACCTTCTGAACAAATTTACTTTCACATTGTAAAAACTTCTTGGAGAGAAGAGAGCCGTGGCAACGCCGACACCTGAAAAAGAACGTTTATCTGCACACAAGGGAAGGAGTCAAATACGAGGCTAGAGTTCAATAGAAAATGAAAAGAAATGGACGGCTTTAGCAGAATCACACGAATGACTGCTCCACCGCATGTTCAGGCATCCGCATCCTCCCATCGAAAATTCACCACATATTTTCCTTCTGAGTCTCACCTTTCTGGATTTTATTTTGCCTCTCTTTTGTTTACTCCCTTGCCACTTCCCAGATTATTTTAACTCTCACTGAATCTACATTTTCTTTCTAAATGCACCACCAATTTTTCCACAGACATTTATATGACAAAAATTATATCTCCATTTATACTACTCTCTATATCAAGTGACAATAACCCAAATGAGGGCAGAGTGTCCTCTCATTCAGACTGAAGGAGTAATCTCATAGGTGTTGGTCCCTCATCCAGGCTGATCTTCTTTGTTCTAGTCATTGAGCAGCATGCAGAATGATGTTTGTGAAACAGAAGTCTTCTTATGATTTATTTTTTACACTCTAAAGCTATTCAGTCCTTTCTAATTCAGTTGGCATAATATACTAATCTCTCTTTATCCTACTGCAGAGATTAAGATTTAATGTTTTACCCCTCTTGGATGTACTCTATGAAATAGTTTTACGTGTGGGCTACACTGCTTAAGAAGTGCCTCTGAAATCCACACCCAAAAAAATTAAAAGGAAGAAAGCAAAACATGGCAGAACAACAATAATAAAATAAGCTTTGAAGCAAAGCACGGAACATCAGGGCCGAATCCCCTGGAAGCTCTGGAACTCAAGCAGATTATTAGCTGAATGTTCATGATGACATGAATAGGAGGAGCTGGAGAAAGTATTTTCAGGGCTACAGGTGGTGCAATTCATACCCATTTTGATCTGCTCCTTCTGAATTCTGGACCCAGATTCTCACATATATTCGTAGAGAAGGTCTTGAAAGATTCTGTTGTTTTTTTCTTAAAAAAAATTGATAAAGGATAATGCTGAGATTGATAGGGAGTTTCCCCACCACCATCACAATGCTCATTCTCTGCTCTATATTCCTCTCATCCGCAGTTGCTGTCCTCAGCCAGCTCACTTGCCTTATCTGTGCAGAATTCCTCAACTCTGAAGAATCTGAGTCTGTACTCAACAGGCCTGTGTTACATATTACGCTTCTCTGTTTGCGACCCTAATTGAATAAGAGAAAGAGAGGCCTGAAAGGACCGCCTAAATGTCAACCAATTTATCTCAAGTCCAACTGGAAGGACATGTATCTGATCTGGTTGATCAGGATTAGTTAGCATGGCCAAAAAGGTAGCTCTTCTACCTCCTACCTCCTACCTCCTTCACACGTTAGAACCACAGTGTGGCAGTCAAGGGGCTTCTTTCTTTTTCACTCCTCAAAAAACTGCACAATTGGTGATCAAGTCCTCTACTTGGGGAGGTATAAACTAGAGTGATCAGGACTGAAGGGAAAAATTTCCTACTGTTTGGGTCCCAAGTCTGCATCCTTTCCACTGGGAATTATGCTCCAGCCTAAGCTGTGGAACAGTCTTCAGAACCTGTTGGCCCCACCCCGGCATTTCACGTGGGGAGGACCTTCCAACGTTCTTATGAGGTGCACGGCTTTTAGATGACTCAGCCTGAGAACTATGGTCCATGTTATTATCAATCTACTTCTTTATCAACAGGCAAAGGATTTCCAGGTTAAGTGTTTGAAGTTCTGCTCATTTTTTTAAAAAAATGTAATTACGATTGTCTTTCCCAGCTATTCTGCAACCAAATTTCAAAGGCATTATGTTTTCCTTGATCTTGGGACTTTTCTCAGACTCTGTAATTTTACAATGCCCCTTACACAGCCATCCAGGGTGTGCAGGCCATTTGTGAATGAACAAGCAGGTTTCGGTGGCCTTCTGGTGCCTCATAGTACCACTAAGCACTGGGCCCTTAAAGCAACACCGCTCCATAGGAGGACTGATGCTGTGCCTGCCTAGCTCAAGTACTCTGTGAATCCCAGGGGAAAGAACACAGGCCAAGAGACTCTTCCCACTTCGTGTCCCATGGTCAGGGTCTCACCTTACCTTTCCTGGGACCCACTAATGCTGAGAATTGTTGGTTAACAGGCAGACCACTCTCCACTGCATGTAGCATCACGCTGCTACAGAGACAGGAGAATAAGTTGCTATTTATTCACTTGTCACAAATTCCATGTGTCAGATTTCCCTGTGGGTGTTTCCTAAACCACAGACCGCTCTACAGCGCATGATCCAAACAGCAAGGTCACTGCCTGTGCAGCTGCATCTCCTGCAGTCATTTCCTGCTCTGTGATGCATTCAAAACTGCTGACCTTGGAGTCCTCTGCTACCTCAGCCGGAGCATTATCCTGATGCAGCATATGCTGCCTGTGGGACCGACAGCATACCGCACCCCTTCTTCACGGTGGCGCTTGTGAAACGTGTCATAGTATATGGCATGATGTGCGTTGTGCTCGTGGTAGGTCATTCTATCAGACTTTTTTAGTTTAAAGAGAATAAAAAATAATAGAAATATTAGAAACAATGCGGAATTTCAAAATACAACTTGATAGGAATTCAGTGGTGGTAGTTACATTACATATTGTTGTCTTCAAAGTAGTTGTTCAGATTACCAGAAATAAGCATGTAAAATTGATCAAAAAATTTAAGCATTAATTCTTCCTTTCAATAAGCAAGTGGAAATTAGTAGTACAAGTATCACATGTCTTCCTTTCTCTTTTCTTTCCCTCATCCCGGTTGTTCTTTCCTTTTGAGCACTTTCCTTTTCATAGTACCTATTGTACCTTTAGGATCAGATTTCAGCAGTTTTAAATATTTACTCTAGCTACTGGCATGGGGATTGGAATATTTCGACTTCACTCATGTGTCATCATTTTGCCCATGTTTCTAAAAATTGAGTAAGTTCTAAAAATTGACCATATTTGTGTTAGTAACTGAGATTCCTTTTTGTTTACTAACATTTATTTCTTAACCATGTGTTTCTTACTCAACAGTCTTATTTCTAACAAACGTTTTATTCTGAGGACCAGGAATATAGCTCAAAGGCAGAAGTGCCTGCCTGGTTTGTGCAAGATTCTGAGTTTGAGTCCAGGTCAAAAAAAAAAAAAAATTGTTATACTGACTTTATGACTTAAAAGCATTTTCACATGTAAAGTACATTTTGCATATTGGGTCTATTTTCCCATTGAGTGTATTGGCCCTTGCCTCATGCCAGTGCCTGTATATTAGGTCATACAACATTTTGGGCTAAATACCTCTTTTCCCTCTTCTTCAGTCCAAGTTGAATTTTGCTGCACATTATCATGAGGAATAGACTAATTTGCAGAGCAAGGCAGAAGAACTAGCAGGACAGTCCTAGTTTTGTGGTAGCCAAGATTGCCTCAGTTATGTTAGCACTCCTTTGGAAGTGGGCCTTACAGTAGGCTCAGAAAATTCAGACAAGAATTATAAATCATTGTGAATTTTTTGCTCAGATTCCAACTCAAATGCAAGTGCAAGTCTAGGTGAGTTTGACCTGAAGGACAAAGAATACAGCAAGTTAGCAAGTCACAGATATACAGGAGAGGTCATACTTATTCTCTGCCATAGACTATACGTGCAGAAACTCAAATAAGGTGAGATTAAATGTAGTAATTAGAGAAATGGTGAATAAATTATCTTCAATTAAATTTAGAGTTCACTGCAGTTTACCAGTAAGGCAGTGACTTTTGCAGAGAGCTATTTTGACCAGGAAGTAGGCTTATAAATCTTATCTGTATGTGAGAATTTTTGGAATCGCTCACGATCTGCAGGTACGTCCTTCTCTCTAAAGTATCCAAAGTTATATAAAAAAATAGTTGCGTAGAATAAAATGTCTCAGTACGTGACAACTAATTTATTTTTGTTTTGTCTTCTGTTTTGTTTTGTCTTTGTTTTATTTTGTCCACAGCTCTGACTCCTGTCTCAGCCTCCACAGCGCTAGGATTACAGGCATGTGCCACCACGTCTGGTTCCTGGTGGCCATGGTGGACCCGGGTCTCCAGTGCCAGCGTGGCATGTGGTCCCGGGGACCACACTTGGGGCCTTGCACTTGCCAGGCAGGCACGTAAGCCACTGAGCTGCCTCCTCACACCATGGCAACTCATGTACAAAAACTGCAAAGTAGGTTTCAGTCCAGGTCAGAAGGACAAGGACATAGTGATGGCGATACACAAGCATCCCCCCGAGAAGACAAGACTGACCATAGTCTTCATTTGAAACATTCTTAAGCACATAGTAAATCTCTTCTTTTTGGGGGGCAAATAAGAGCTCATAGATATACCAGAAGGCCAGACGTTGTGCCATCTCTGCTCCTGTGCAGCCCTGGTAGGGCTGGTACAGTTATTTAATTATACTTTTGTGGACGATCTTTAATGTGACTCTGATCTTTCTGATCTTGTTTTGATGCAATTTATGTTTCAACATTAAATAAAGAAGGAAATACCTTCTTTTCCCTCTAAATTCCAGAAATAAGCCTATTGAAGTTTATAAGCTATTTATTCCTTGTAAGGAGCATGACAGGTTCTTTTTTTTTTTTCTTTCATTCTGTCTTTTTTTTTTTTTTTTTTTTTTTTTTTTTGGCGTAACCAGGGATTGAACTCAGACCCTTGTACTTGCCAGGGAAGCACTTATTCTACTGAGCCATCTCCCCGGCCCCAGGTTCTTGAAATTTTGTGTTGAGAATCCATATTATGATAAAAGATATCATTTTTAGCTTTATGTAGGCTTTCCGGAGTTTAATAAAAATAGAAAAGTTTCATCAGATTTATTCTCATCTTCCTCTTTTTTTCCTCTCTTTTTCTTTCTCGCTCCCATTTGTTTTATGCAATGCTGGGAACTGAATCTAGCCATACATGTGTGTGGGTCAAGTGCTACATGCCTGTGGAGCTTCCTGCTCCTTCCCTTCCCTTCCCTTCCCTTCCCTTCCCTTGCCTTCCCTT
>NW_004524719.1:901016-905161 GCF_000260255.1 Octodon degus
CCTTCCCTTGCCTTCCCTTCCCTTCCCTTCCCTTCCCCTTCCTTCCTTCCTTCCTTTCTTTCTTTCTTTCTTTCTTTCTTTCTTTCTTTCTTTCTTTCTCTTTCTCTGTCTCACTCTCGCTCTCTCTCTCTCATTCGCTCTCCTCGCTTCTTCCCTCACTCTCTTCTTCACCTAAGAGACATTTTGCTTTGCTGTTTGAACAGATACAAAGGACTTAATTTGTCAGTTTCCTTTTATCAGGCACAAGAGTTTCAAAATTGGTAAACTATAATCTCTCCATGTTAGATTGTTCATTTTTTTTAACAGTACAATTTCCTGAGTACAATAATTCCTGAAGGAAATGCTGTGGAAACATGGTCACTTCACATAAACAGCTATCTCTACAAAACATAATTTTCTGAGCAAAATTCTTAGTAACATTTCGCAGTCTATGACCTGACATTCAGTATAATTTGTTTTCTTAAACCTGCTTCATATAAAAGCAAATATAAATAGAAATAAATGCAAATTTGTCCCTTTTGAAAGTAAAAGCAAAGTCCCCCTTCCTTCTTTCCTCCCCCTTAGCTTAGAGTATTAAACTTTTAATATGTGTAAAGAAAAATATTTCCTCTGGTTTGAAATGTATATTAAACCCTCCCAAAACCAGACTGGCCTTTTGTTATCTTTACGAGCCAGAAATGTTTTCCTTGGACGCCTGGGACTCCTGTCTTTGAAATGCCACTAAGAGAGTGGGCATTCGGACTTCACAAGCTCTGTCACACTGCAGGAGCCCGGTTCCTGGACATTTGATTTCAAACTGGGCAAGACCGTGCCATCATCAAGATCTTAGAAGTTCATCTGTATTCTGAGAACAGCAAAATACTTAACAGAGAGGGTCATCCTAATTATCAAGTAAATCTGAGATCAGCAATGTTTGACAATGGTGTCAGAAGTCACCTTCTCGATGACCTGTCATCATTTACCTGGAAATCACACATGAGGAGTGGGTCTCAGAACTCTGGTTTAATGTTTATTCTCTGATCTTTGCAGAAAGGTTTTCTGGGAAAGGAAAAGATTTTGCTTTCATTGTTTTCCTCAGTGCTAATTATGCATTCAGAGTTTTGGACTTGGTGATTTTATTTTATCTCTTTAACTGAATCTCTATATTTGACAATTTTGATGTCAAATAATTAATTTCTGCACAAACTATAATATCTTCTGTCTCTCTCACACATACTCATTGAAATAAATACACAAGCCATATATTGACAATAATTTGAGTACCAAAGTTATCAACTTGTTATAGTGCAAAACACATCTAGAGGAAGCTTGCTTCAAAGCCCACATTCCTAGTGAACCTCTTTACACATCTTTTGGGTGTGAAATGGTTGTGAGTGCTTAAATCCTAGAGAAAATATAAAAATCTCTATTATAAAAAGCATAAAGCAATTATAGAAAACTGGCCTTACTCATGTACATCACTCTACTTTTATGAGGACACTAAGAGGGACTTCCAGGAAGATGTTGGAGTGGTAGACTGCAGGGAGAGATCCTCACTGAGTTGCCTTCCAGAGCCTGGAAAATGTCAATGTGGGAAACAGCAGAAGGAGAAAAGTTAATCTCTGAACCCAGGAAGGATCTGTAGGGTTTATGCTTTTTTTGTTTTTTGTACTGGGAATTGGACTTCAGGCCCCATGCTTGTCAGGCAGGTGCAGAAACACTGAGCTAAAGCCTCAGCTCCAGAAAGGATCTGAAGCCTCAATAAAAGCCTACAAGGATAGTGAAGAGAAATATTCCTATGAAAACAGAAGGAGGAAGCCAGAAGTGCCTTCTCCCTGAGTCTGCACTGCATGGGAGGCGCAGACCAAACCTGTGGACACAAGCTGACTACTGGCAATGCCAGAGGCTTTTGCAGAAAGACACAGCAGTGGAAGGGAACAGTGGATGGTAGGCGTGAAGGACAGCACTAGCTGGGGGTGAGTGCTGTGGGCTTGGTGGACAGGTGGGAAAGAGCAATTGGCCAGGAGCCATCCTGGAGCAGGGCCAACTGAGCTCAGAACTCAGAACCACGAGGTCCACCCAGTAGTTCCCAGCAGAGTGCAAGCCCACAGAATGTATATTTGTGGCTGCACACCGAATGAGTCTGGTCTCCACCTCATGGCCAGAATCCAGCCTACACTTCAGGGGAAATAAAGGTGTAAGTGCACTAAGGTTATCCACTAACCCAACATAAAGTGACTGCTGGCCTGCTGAGATAATTCAACAGATGTGGACTCTGTCTCCGCAATCCATATGTAGTCTACCAGTGACATCAGATACAAATCTAGAAGTTCTCTCTCTCTCTCTCTCTCTCTCTCTCTCTCGAGAGAGAGAGAGAGAGAGAAAAGCATGCTTGAGCTCTGCTCTCTCCCTGTTTATTCCTCTGTTTTGCTTTTCTCGCCTTCATTTGTGACCTTGTTTTTATATGTGTGTAAACTTGACTTCTAGCCTCACTGTGGTTGTTTTCTGTTCTACTTTTCTTTTTGTCTCTTCTTTCTCTTTCCTTTCCAGTCCTCTGCATTAATTTCCCAAAGTTTATATGATGCCCATTTGTTTTCCAGCCTTGCTTCTAAAATCTTCTTCTTCTAGTGCTTCTCATTTATTTTTTTCCTAACCCCTTTAAAATTTTCTCCCTGATGGTAAAATTGACATTGAAGACTTAATTACTTCATATAATTTTATGGCTTGTTTTAGATTTTGTTCTATAACTACAAATCTAGTTCATATAGTCAAAGGTGGCAAATTAATGGTTAATTCAGTTTGTCATTTTATAGGCTGTGTTTGATACCATTGTTATTGCTGATTGTACCACTTTAGCCAAAATTACATAATTGTTCAAACCTGCTGTTCTTTCTGATATTCCAAAACTAAGATGGTCTAAGGATCATAGAAAATACTGTAGGCCAGTACCAAAGAACCAGACACTGGGCCAAGCAGACAACAGCTTCTCATCCCCAACAAATTAAAGAGGTGGGATTTTGCAACACCTCTGAGAAGTAGTCATTTCCTGAGGGTGTTAAATGTTCACAAGAAAGCAACTCACCATAGGCAATTTATAAGCATCAGACCAGGAATAAAACAAAACAAAACAAAATAAACAAACAAAAGCACAGAAAAGAAAGAGAAGGAGCTGACACTTAAATCAGGTGCCTAAAGTCAAACCCAAGGGGCAATGAGGTGGAACAATCTGAAAGCCACCAATCTGGCCCCTCTGAAGTGGTAAAAACAAAACAAATGAATTAGGCTCTACAGAACAATCAAATCAGAGATAATTTCTCAGATAACTGAAGTGATGATGACCACAAGGAAAATCATGTTAAATGACTCTAAATCAGACACAGATAAAAGGGTCCAACATGCGCAGCAAGTATTTCTGAGCAGAGCTCATGTGTTCTGTGTCAGTTTGCCCCCAGACAATCTCTCACAGACCTAAGCAATACTGGTTAAAATCTGCCAGGTGTTTATCATTCACTGGATTTGGAGGGAAAACTCCCAAAATTTCCTGCCAAGTGGATACCTAGATACGCCGATGGGCTTTCTCCTGCAGGGATAGAGTACGTGACAGCAAGTCAAGGAAGTGCATTTTGACACACTACTTCAGAGGTTAACAGGCCATAATCTGTTGGCTCCTTGGCAATGCATCATGGAAGAAGCGAATAATGGAAGAAAACACTTAAGTCATGGAAAGCAGGAAGCAGGGATCAAGAGGACAGAGAGACAGGGGCCAAGGGCCACATAGAGTCTCCAAGGTCAAATGCCCCTGACCTTCCAAGGTGTACCCAGAAGTGAGCTTTAAGCTCCAAGGCTTTCATGCTAAGCTGATTGGCAATCAAGACTAAACAGTAGCCTTGTCTGATGAAGAATGAGGAGATTGTGAGAACTTTGGGTCCAGCTATCCTTGGGAACATTCTTTGTTTTCTCTCATAATCCTCAGTCATATTTTTCTTAGTTTCTTTAACTCTCCAAAATTCTCTAGGGGAATGAGGATGCTTTCCTGGCCCTCTTGTTGTAGGCAGCTGAATTAGATAGAAATGTTCTGGGGCTGGAGAGATGGCTCAGTGGTCTAAAGCACCTACTTAGAACAAGCTTAGCAAAAGCATCAGGGACCGCGGTTCAATCCCCCAGCA
>NW_004524719.1:905278-930220 GCF_000260255.1 Octodon degus
AAATTAAAAAAAAAAAAAAGATAGAAATGTTCTAGGCAGTCTGACAGGGCCAGGCCTTCAAAGAGACAATATGGAAGACAAAATGATTTTGGAACTTTGGAAGAGACAGACACTCCCTGCTGTGGGCTAGACCTTAAGACAAAAGAGTAAACAAATGTAGCCACATATCTCCCTAGGAATGAGCATCAGGGATTGATAGCCTAAATAGGTATCAATCACCTTGAAAGAGCCCAAATGAGTCACTAACCCAGCCTCCAACAGGAAGAGACCCTGTCCCATATTCATGCCCACTTGCTACGTGACTCACTTCCCCATTTGGTACTAAGTGTAATCAATTTTACCTGAGCAATCTCATTGGTTAACTATAGTTTTGTCCCACCTCATGCCCACCTAAGTAAGTTCCCATGTTCTCCACCACCTTAGACTCACCTTACCACAATGTTTTCCTCTTTAAAAGTCCCTGGAAGAGACAGCTTCCCAGAGACAACCCACTCAGGCCCCACTTCTATCCCTCTGTCAGACAGAAACTTTCTTTCCCCCAGTAAATATATTGTGCTCATAACCTCCATTTGTTCCTAAAATTCATTCTTTGGTTTTAGAGAACACAAACTTGTCCCAGGTACATTTCAGGTTGGGAGTTTCATTTTTTCCCCCTATATAATTTGGAGGTCGTACACTGAGATCATTTTCCGCCATATCACTCTCCTCCTGCCTTTTCACCGTAGACACAGTTTTTACTCACATGCTGCCAAGTCCTCACAGTCTACCATGAGCTGAGATCTCCTTTTAGAGCCTTAGAACTTTATTCTCTCTGTTAAACAAATGAACCATTCTCTACTTAATTGTATCATGCGTCTACAAAGCCTTCATAGCAAACTCAAGCTCACAAAACAATATGGGAAACAGACTACTGTTTCCTTACAATCTCTAGCCTTCTCTCTAATTCATCTTCACATTCATGTCAAGACACAGGCTTTTTTTCTTTTTTTTTTTTTTTTAATTTTTATTTATGAGAGAGAGAGAGAGAGAGAGAGAGAGAGAGAGAGAGAGTGTGTGGAGTGTGTGTGTGGCCAGCTCAGCCCACCAGGGGGCGGGGCTGGCTGGCATGTGGTGCTGGGGGATTGAACTGCGGTCCCTGATGCTTTGCTAAGCTTGTTCTAAGTAGGTGCTTTAGACCACTGAGCCATCTCTCCAGCCCCACAGGCTTTTTTTCTTCTTCATTCACACTGAATTTAAAATATTCTAAATGGCCTCCTCCTAATCTTTGAATTGGAATAAGCTGTTCTGATGAGTAAAATGGCATTTCAAGTTTTGCTTGAAGTATCGCTGCTTGCTTTCCCATTCCAGAATAGTACACAAAGCATTCTTGTTCTGTTTTTTTCTAGCCAAGTGATGTGTGTTACCTTTGGGCTTTCCTGAGACACTGGAAACTTTTTCAGTGCCTTTCACAGCAGACAAAATCTTCATGAAACAGTGAAGTTTGGTTATTTAGTCACACCATTCATATCCCAGAAACATTTTTAGCTTCTTTATTCAACAACTGATTCTTTGGATTAAAAGTCATACACAACACTATTTGGGATTTTCTGCCCTCTGTATATGTATAATGACAAATGTAGAAAAATATAGCTTTTCGGTATGATGTTGGGCACAATGATGTTCATCTTACATTAAGAGATATTGCACATAAAACGCATTTTTATGTAAATTAAAGACATGTAAATACATAGTAATATTTTTCTATATAGGGTTTTTAAATAATGGAAAATTGGAATTCATGAGGAGTAAGAAGTCTCAAGAAGCCACACAGAGTACTTGATGGAAGCAAAGGAGACAGGTTGTGAAAGCGAGTATGGCTCACCTAAGACAAAGCCAACTGACCTGCTGTTTGTCGCAGAGCAGTCAGCAGACAAGCTAGACAAGCGCTTTCCCCAGGCTGGTGCCTAATAAAGGGGGTATAAATGATCGATCCTATCCATGTTCTACACACAGCTGCAAAGTCTGCAGACAGGTGCTATAAAACATCAGCATTAATGAGAAGCCTTAAAACCCAAATTCTCAAGAAGAAGCAAGCTATAAATTTTACTTTTACTACCACAATGTAGAAAAGGTTTCTCTCCTCATAAAATATGCATTGTGCAATTTTAAATATAAGATATGTATGTGCATATTTAATATATATTTATTATGTAAGTATTATTTATTTAGACTATTGCCAAATTGCTAGTAAAGAAGCATGTAGATTCATATGAGGCTATAGGTTATGAGGAAGCAGTGAGCCCTACATTGCTTCTTTACTATCACAAAAATAAAGTTATGTAAAGAATAATTCAAAGTGAGTCATAATGAATTAATATGTTTTTAAAGTAATCAGAAGCATGTAATTTCCTAATCATACAGAATCCAGGTAGAGAGAAAATCAGAAAGCAAGTTTATCAAGGAGATAACTTTGAAAAAAATACCATCAATCGCTGTGACAGTTCCAATGCTTTAAACATACTGGGAATATTATTATAAATGCACTTGTAAAAAGAGTTTAAAGATAAATAAAATAGATCAAATTTTTTTCCAAATGTGTACCATAGTGTATCCATATTCTGTTTAAGAAGTTGTTGAAATATGATTAAGGCATAAAAATGTATAGAATAATTAAATGCAAAAATCTTCATTTAACCATTAGTAATCTCAATAATCTTAGTTTTGAAATTGTGTTAATTGATTTAGTAAATAATTAGTATTTACTATGTGCTAAGATGTAATGTAATGCTTGGATTTTAAAAGTAAAAAAACACACACAGATAAACACCTCTGAAAGAATCTCATATAAAAGCAATGACAATCTGCGAATGTGTTAAATTAGTAAATTATACTTAGGTTGCAAACTATCAAGTGCAATACAAGATCTAAAGCAGGATAATAAAGATGATAAAGGAAGGAAAATGTTTTGTATATTAGCTAAGGTTTCCCAGAGAAACTGAATCAATAAAAATATGTATTTATTTATGAAATAGTTTTTAGATGAGTTTACAGAAGCAGGAGAATCCCGATGGCTACCCGGGGCAGGCGAGACAGCTCAGTGGACCAAGCGCCTGCCTAGGCAAGTGCACGGACCTGGGTTCAATCCTCAGCACCACATGCTGCGACAGCCACGCCCCTGGGCTCGCTGAGCTGGCAACTGAGTCCAGGAGTGATGGTAAGCCTGAAATCCCAGTGCTGGGGAGGCTGAGACAGGAGGATCACCATGAGTCCAAGCTGCACAGTGAGATCCTGTGCTAAATACATAAAACAACAACAACAAAAAGGACAGAAAGAAAGAAAGAAAGAAAGAAAGAAAGAAAGAAAGAAAGAAGAAAGAAAGAAAGAAAGAATTACTTGCATTTTCCATCCAGTTCTGAGTTGTTCTGTCCATAAGAATTTTGAGAGAAGCAGTCACAGTCTCATGATCTACAATTGTAGAATGAGAAGAAGAGAGTGGAGGATGCGAATGAGTAAAAGAGAAATCCAGAGGTTAAAATGGAGTGTTGATTCCAAGGAATTCTGTAAATTAATAATTATTTCAACACATACTTGCGTTTCCTACTGTCCTTTCACAGTACGGGTTTCAACATTTTCTCTGTGATGGAGTCTTTTACGTCTAAAGTGACTAGATCTTTCAAGGCAAGGGAACAATCAAAGCATACTTCACTTCAGGCTATTTGCAGTTGATGCCATCTAAATTTAAACCACAAAGACTTTTTGCAGGAAAAACATTTTCATCTCTTAGTACGTAACTCAAGAGAAAACATATGCATCCCCTGGGAAGCATTGCTCTGCTATGTCAACTTGGCAACTTGCATCTGCTTTTCAAATGATCAAAAAGAAAGGTTTGTATATGACAGTTTAAAAATCCATATTAAAATTTCAATGCTGCATAATTGTGGCACCTTTGCTTTGCTAGAAGTTATCAAAAGTTCTCTCAAGCTTGTGTGAGCAGGGCCGGGCTTGGGGGAGTAGCTCAGCAACATAAGCACCTGCCTGACAAGTGCAAGGTCCTGAGCTTGACTCCCAGTACTGCCAAAAAGAAAGGAAGAAAAGAAAAGGAAAGAAAAAAAAGCTTGTGTGAACAAAGTGAAAATGCATTGCATTAGGACATCCATATCTAAGTCCCACATGCAAGGGAAAACACATCCTGAGAGTGCTCCCTCTGTTCCTTGCTACCCAACTATCTTCTTCTCTAAATTACTACCTCAGATAACAGGTTTGGTGTGCTTCCCAACAAAAAGGTAACTCAAATCTGCTACTAATGGTCTAAGAATGAACTTAAATGTTCCTGGAAATAATTTCCATTGTTCCTGGCATACAACACTAGGTAGAGATGCATGCATAAGATACCATACCTCTTTTCAAGCACTTATGGAATTCTTCAGATAATCCTGCTCGTAATTTGTGTGACACTCTGAAGCAAATTTTAATCAATCTGTCACCTTTATCATTTTTAATTTTTAAAAATATCATATGGTTTGAAGACAGCAAATGAAGAAAAAATAAATATTGTATAACTTGGCATTTCTGGAAGAGTTACATAAGCTTTCATGTAGGAAAGACTGTATTTTGGGTGGAGCCAGAGAAATGAATGCAGTTTGAAACATTCAGGGGGGAGAAATACAACCTAGAAACTGTAAAGATAAAGACTTATACATTATATTTTTATGACAGAAGTGATGTGAGGTTGGGACCTGCACAGGAAGCAAACTGCCTGAAATGAGGGCTTCAGAGTGGTACTTGCCTGATTTTTAGCAGTGGTTTTCAAAAAGTAACTTCAGGGCCAGGGAGATAGCCCAGTGGCATAAGTGCCTACTGGTCCTGAGTCTAATCCCTGGTACTCCCCCGCAAAAACTAAGCTCACTGAGACATGATTTGAGCACTGGGAATTTCAAATCTAGGAAAAAATTACTCTAGAAGAACAAATTTCCATAGCCTCGCCTTCAAGGCCATTTGGTCTTTGGCAACAGGAAAAAAAAAAAAAAAAAACACTCAAGAAAGAAAGACAAATAGCCAGTACCTATATGAGAAATGCTCAACTGCATGAGTCTGCTGGGGAATGCAAATCAAGCCTGCAATGGGATTCCACATCATTCTAGTTAGAATTGTTTAAAACAAAATTAGAAAGTGCCAGTAGAAATGTGCAGAAAAATAGTTCATACTCATTTTTATCCCCTACTGCAAAAATTAATAGAGCCATTATGGAACAGTTTGATTTTTTTCTTCCAAAAATTACAAATAGAACTGTCATATGATCTACAAATACAATAATTATATATATATATATATATATATATATATATATATATATCCTTGTAAGTGACATCTCATACAACAGAGATACATGTACATTGATACTTATGTGTCACCGTTTACAGAAAGTAAGACTGAATCAGCTTTAGGTGTCAGCCAACAACTGAATAGATAGAAAATAAGTCATGCCTATACCACAGACTACTATGCAGTCATAAAAAAGAACAAAGTCCCATCCTTTGAAGAAAAAAGGACATAACTGGACGACCTCATGTTAGGTAAACAACCTAGATGCAGAAAGATAAGTGTTACATATCTTCTCTCATATGTAAAGAAGTATTTTTAAAAGATTATAGGAATGTAAAGAGTGACTGCCCAGGACTGAGAAGAGTTGTAGCAAGAGAGAGATACAAAGAAGGTTGAAGAAGTGTGAATGAACACGATCAGCACATATGATTGGATTGTAAGAAATATCACATGGGATCTTATTAATTGGTGCAATTAGTATATATTAATTCCTTCTGAAAAATACTCAGAAGGAAAAGAAGCGTTTCCATGTGTAGCCCTGAAAGCACTGAGACAGAAGCCTCTTAGGTAGGTCTCCCTAAGAGCAGCTACTCTATGTGCCACTGGAAGACTCAGAGATCTGATGGACGAGCGGAAGTCATCATCCTAGCGGAGATCTAACTTGTATGTCTGGAATGCATGCAGAAGACCATGCGAGAATGCCTCCCATGGCGCAGGGGAAAGGGTTTCGTAGGGTCAACGGCCAGCATGCAGTAAGGCACAATGGGACCACCAAGCATTTCCTCATGAACGGTGGCATAGGACACTAGGGAGCTGAACTCAAAAGGTGCTGTTACATGTGCTCAGCTTAACATTGGTAATTAAATCTCAAGGACTTAAATTATTTAAATATTAGTTCCTTATCTAAGTGAAACTCAACTTCAAAATCACATCAAACTTTGAAGTGCTTTAAAATAGTGCTCTATTCCTTAGCACTACATTCACCGAATAACTTATTATCCATCCAAATGCATGCATTTATTTGTTAATTATGAGATGATTTATTGTGTAGATACTAATAAAGTTTTCTTAATTTACAAATATGTGTTAAACATCATTGAGTAATTATCATTTAATTTTTATGAACTTCTTTGAACAATAATGAATTATATAGGTAATTATTTTGTCAGAGGTAATATCATCTATTTTATCAGGCCTGAGCACAAGGATTATTTGTAAAATGAATCAACTTTGAGTATAACATATGCTCAACAGTTCTATAGTGTGAAATGTGTGTCCCTACTGTTGATGTGTACGCCAGACTTTCCCACCAATGTTTAAGTCAGAATGTCAGCCATATTGTTCTTATAACTGCCTTTGAGCTCTTGTGCAAGGTACCAAAGCAAACAGTAACCACTCTTTGTTTTCTAGTTGTTATAGTCAAGCAAACACTGCATATAGTTTTTGACTTAGCTTTAAGACCATCCTCTGCATAAATAACAGTTATTAGGCAAATAGAAGGCATATCAGTTGAACAATCTACCAAACTGAAGCAGATTTATCAGAAGGAACTGACCTAATTGAATTCAAAAACAGATGTGGCAGGGGTCAGAACATGTATTTAATCTGTAAATCACTTCATTGCCCTTACGCTGTTGAATCTATGACGTGTGTGTGCTGTCCTTCTCAACCCCTCCCAGAGAAAATAATCTTTTTCTTCAATCTGTCCTTTTACATTTGCAAGCAGTTTGCGAACTCTACTGCTGACACAGGATCCTAACCTAACACAGCGCAGCGCTAGTCCCTCCTCATCTAGGTACATTATGTACACAACTAGTATGTCCAAATTAATTTCTTTAGAATGTATGTTGGGAACATTTAAGAAAGTTGTAACATTTTTTCCCGTTTACGTCCTGTAGATCACACAGAAGAAATTTCAGGATGAAACATGAAAAAAAAAAAAAAAAAAAGCTAAACTTTTTAAATAGAATTGTGGAGTGAGCAGCATCTTTAGAGCCCAAGACGCACTGTGCGCTACCGAGCGCCCTAGCGTGGCTCGCATGGACTCCATGGGAGGACCTCGTGGAACTGAAACACCAACACTGACCGCTGCCGACTCCCGTTTGTACAAGTATAAATTTTAAGTGGGCGAAATCTTTCAAAACAACTCTACCCACTGGCTGAAAGCTTGGCGTGCCCTACGCCCCCCGACGATGGCAGCCCCTCATCTGAGGCACCTGCAGGTCCTGCCTTACCGCCTCACTCATCTATCTGCTTGCATTTAGCATTGGCATATCCTTGTAAAAGAATGTGTAAATGTAACACATTAATATAACCAATAGTATTTTGAAAACACAAATATCTTTTGATATAAGTGAAATGTATTTGAGATGCCTAATTTTATTCCAAAAGCTAGGTGCCTTAAAAGAACAATTAGATACAGGAATATATTAAAATTAAAGCAAACAAAACTGTCAAAATCCTAAATAACTTCGAAAAACTTTTTTAATTTGTAAAATATTTTATGCATTTGCAAAATATAGAACAATAAAAATTCCAATGTCTCCATTTTGTAAAATGCCTGCAGAAATCCAGGTTAAATTGACTTAAATAACATAAAATGGATATATGTTGAAGTAGATTTTTTCAGGAAATTACACAGTGATAACATTTAAACATATGGAAGATGTTCAGCTTCCCTCAGAAAAAGCAAAGTATATATAAATTGAAGAGAGTAATACTTTACTATAGTTTGACAATGATGCAAAGTGTTTAAAACATAATTTCTTGGACAGTCAAGAATACTTCTTAAGGACAATGTAATTTTCCCAGACTTTCTATAAAGTGATTTCATTTTAGGATAAAAGTAATAATACGCAAGTCCTGTGGTCCAATTCTTTTCTCTCCAGACATTCTAGTATATGTGACATAGAATAAATGCAGGATGCCAGATGATATTACGCATCAGCACAGCGATGTTCAAGCAAAATACTTCGTATAAACTGAATGCCTATGAGTGAGTGTATTGAGTAGAACAGCCACTGAATAACTCTATAAAAACATGCAATTTATGTCTTTCATTAATATATTAGCCACTCAAATGCAAAACAAAATATTGGGTAAAATTTACTGAGTAGGCTTTAACATTTATGATATTAATTTATACCTTAAATCTTACTTACTGATTAAGAGAACAATGCTTTAACTACTTCATTCACACAGTAAATTATTTATACTATATTTATGGAAATTATATTTTGAGTTTTTGTAGGCATTATTTTTAAAATTTGAAAGCTATACTGTAATAAGGCAATACCTAATTTTTGGCTTAAGCTCCATGTTAATCTTCACCTCTGGAGTCATTCAAGACTTGAACTGAAATTTTGGCAATGAAGTGCGCAGCTGTCCTTCAGAATCAGGCCAGTCTTACCAAGCTTGTTAAGTACTAGCAGGGGTTGTTAGAAAATTTTCTGCTTGACTCAGCATGCAAAATCAAACAGTAATTAAATATTGATTGCAAGATTCTTTTATATTGGGTATATACTTATTCATATATTTAAATTTTTATTAGAGACTTAGAGACTTTTTCACATTCTACTGGATTGTTTATTCACTAATTTACTATGAATTAGACATACTTGGTCTTAATGTTTACCCTAAACACTGCTCTCTCATGATGCTCACGAGATTATTACGTGAAAACCCATAATTTCTTCACCTCCATGGCCTTAGGATATAGCACAGTGAATGACAATAACAGGACTATGAATAAATAAATTTATATAAAATATTCTTATAAAAATGCAGATGAATGCATGATGAATATTAGAAATGAATTGGACTGGACATGCTGTTTGTGATTCTGTTCTTTCCTCGCATCATTGTCCTATAGAATCATTCTTATTTTTCTAACAGTGTCACATGAATTACAAGGAGACTAGCCATGCTTGTCTCCTAGCCTCGCTTGTCTCCTATCTATTGCCCAGTGTTAGGAGGCCTTGAAGGCGTGCATTTTCTATGGTTTCATAATTGCCGACATTTCACAATTGAGATCAAAGCAGAAGCAGGCTTCTCTCCTGGATGTAAAGGTCTTATGCTTTTCTAACTTACGTGTTTGGTACAGGGCCTCACTACACAGCTCAGACTCAGAGTGACCCTCCTGTTTCCAGCCTCCCCAGTGCTGGGCTTACAGGCGTGCACCACTCCGCCTGGGCTACGCTGCGGGCTCGGCGTGTCTGGGGATGGGGCCGGTGGGGCATGCCGTGCCAGGTCTTATTACTTCCAAGGTGCATCAGCTTCGGATAGCCAAAGTCCTTTACATCAATAAGTGCTTCTCTTTTTCAAAGATACTAAGAGGGGACAAACATTAAGTAGGTTATTTTTTCTTGTTGCTTTTATTGAATAAATTCAATGAAATGGAAGGTAGAAAGAGAGGGAAAGAATTCCGGTCACCCACCGCAACAGAGATAAAGGGGAAAAAATCAGAGAAAGAGGGAAACAATGCATTATTTTCAGACAAACAGAATCCCCCATCCTCACCATCTAGCCCCTAGTGATCTAGATCAACATTCCTTTGTCCTAAGACCATTGCCAATCTTATAAATTTGTCAACTCTCTGAGGAAATTTTGATTCAGATAAATGGGGCTACACAAACTATAGCTATGTTATGAAAGGTTTCCAACTATATCTCTCTCCAAATATAAAGCTAAAGTTATCAAAAATATACATTTCATGCCAACTATCCAAATTTGAAAGTCCAGTCAATTACACTAAGGTCAAAAAATACATTTGATTCTCTGCTCTTTGCTTCAAGCTGCTTGAGGGTAATATTTAAAACTCCAATAGACTGTGTCAAACTGCTTGCCAGTTTCACTAATAAATGTTATATAGAGTTTTTTAAAATCACATATATAAGCCTCTAATGTTCCTTCTTCAATCATTTTAAATAGAAGCTTTTTAAATAATTAAAACAATTGCAATAGTCACTTTTTAAAATTTATATAAACTAGCACTTTGCTTTACATGTATAGAAATAAGCCAATTACATTCCTGCAAGTCCTTGTGGAGTCATTAATGCTTTTACTCTGTCTCCTAGAAAATGATGCCAGGCTCTCACTTGATGATTGTATTATCACTTGAGCCAATTTTGTCCAAATGCTCCAATAGAGATAACAATCTTTGCAATATTAGAAATAACCTTTACCAAAAACGAGGTATAAGGGGTGAAGCCACGTTAGTACGCTGGGCTGTAAAGGGCTCAGGTCAACAACTTCTGACATTGCCAGTCCTGCGGGTGACCCACTACTATTATGGACTACTGAACTATGTTAGAATATTTTGCTGAATTCATGCACCTACAATATTTAAATGGCAATGGAATACCCTTCTCTGACAAAAGTAAACAAAAAAAGGGGATACAAATCAAGAACCATTTTGTATCTGTATATGCAGAATAGTTAGGATAGATATACAGCTACTTTCTCTTAATTCAATGAGAAGAAAGATTTGTACTAATAGTGTCTGGACAGGATATCATGTCTGCATCTTGTACTATGAATAACCACTAAGAAGATAACAATATGAAATGTATTAATTATTGAAACTCTCCTACTAATCGGTTTTGAAGCTGTCTCATTGCTATTTGTTTCTCAATAAAATTATTTTTTAAAAAGCACTAAAAAATATAACCTTTACCTGGAAAATCTAATGGATACGTTAGGTCCTATTTGTACTTAAAATCCATCCTAAAACTGCCTCTTCGATTTATTTCAGAAAGCGCACACCTGGGTTACATTTCCCCAGCAGCCCTTCTGAACTTTATTCAGGCATTCGTCAGCACTTTGAAAGTTCCACAGGTTAAGCTGGGGCCTTTTTGGTCATGTTTCAGTATTTACTCCCTAGTTTATGGAATCCTGTCCTGTGGCTTTAAGTAGCAGTTTTGCCTCGGTGGTTCTCAAAAATATATCACTAGTTCATGCATTTTGCTTTTAATCAAGGCCATATATCCAACAACTAACTCGATATATTTCATTGAACATTCAATGATGTTCCCAAGTAAATATCTCCCAGTTGGAATCTAAACTTTCAGCCACTCCCTTCAAATGAGTTTTTAGAGCTCAGTTCCATGTTTTCTAAGAATAAATTTATGAAAACACTTTAAAAGAACCTCTATTTTTCTATTGGAATTGTTCAGGATGTTTTTTCAACTCTTCTGTTGTTTTCTTCTCCCTGTGTTGGATCCAAAAGAAAATTCAATTTCATTATCGGTAAAATATAACCACAGTATTACTAGTCCTCCTAGCTTATAACCACAGTATTACTAGTCCTCCTAGCTTATAACCACAATATTACTAGTCCTCCTAGCTGCCGCTGTTGCTCCCCTGCATGTTTCCAGCAGCCTCGGCCTGGTTCACTTGCCTCTAAGTCTGCCACCTGCGACTCCGGTCCAGATGCCATTCCTTCTCTTTTCAAATACAGTGCAGAATAAATGACCTTTTTCTTCTGAGGCATCTCAGCTCACTCAGAAAACACCCACCTCGTTATCTGTGGGCCAGTAGAAGAGGCTTTGCAGGAGTTTCCACCTCTCCTTTACAGAAACACCTACACTCAATGTGCTTATACAGCAGTTCAGTACATAGTTATTAGTAGAATGAAAACCAAACTTCATAGTATACTAAATACCAACCAGAAATGAGGAAAAAGCTTCTAGACTAGGTGGATCCTTAGTCTCACAGATTCCTGCTCCTTCCTCACCCTTCACTTATTCAGTAAGTTTTTGATCTTTTCTTCTCCACACACAAAAACATTGCCATCAAAGAAGTTTCTACTAAATCCCTTCTAGTAAGATGTACCAGGACTAGAAATACTGTACTCTCTAGCATGTATCTCTATTTATCTTGACCTTGAACTCAACCTCTACTCCTACACCTACAACTACACCTATATCCATTTAACACTGGCAAGTAAAATAAGAAAATTTAGTAATCCTCTACTTTGTAAGTCACTTGAAAAAAGAAAATACATTGGTCATCTATTTTAAATTATCAGGATGCTTTTCAACATTAGTCTTTAAAATTAATATTTAAATACTAAGAGCTCCCAATCCCTTTTCAAATGCATTTCCAGCAATTTGAGATGAGCTCCTCGGACCCTGCACTCATGATACACAGATGTTTTCGGACTGCATCCCCAAAGCAACTGCTGGAGTTCACACTCACTACCAGTTGTCTGATTTTTCAAGCCATATTTTGAACCATCATCCATTAATCCTAAAAGGTTATAGATTTCAATGATAAGCTGTTTTTTCTGGCCCACTGTGTGCACACGTTAATTCTCTCATTGGTCACACAGATAGACCATGGTAGACTCCATGGATGAGTATGGGCAGCTCTGGTTAAGGATTGGGTAAGTGTATGGGGGAGGATTGCATGAATTAATGCCTGGAATGTTTTATTATGTGCAGAACTAGAATAAAAAATAAAATAACTCATGTTGAGGAGAAAAATGAAGGAGAAACAGTGCCCTTTCAGGCCTCTAAAAATCAGGTTTTGAAATTCAATTTGAATGTGGATATATTTTAAGTAGTTATGCTGAAAATTAGAGACATTTAATTAGAGATAGAAAGGTTAGATCGTTTTCCTTATTCAGAATAGTGGAATATATTTCAATTTGTTAGCAGGTATGAACGTATGACCTTATTTAAGAAACTTGCTTTTGGTTATTAAGAAGACAAATGTAGAAATGAAAAACTAATGTCTTAAACTCAAAAAGCAGTTTAAAAAGTGTGTTATTTGATTACCAGTACCTAAATATTAATATTAAAGCATGACATTTGTGATGAGCATTAAAAGCTGAGATAATTGAGAAAAATACCATCTTAAGAAGAATTTCCCTTAGGTCAGTCTCTTCCAAGTGCTGGCAAATTAGTATTTATTCAAGATTTAATGGCAACGTTAATTCCACCATCAATCTGGATACTTGAGTAACAAAAAGGAAATCTGATTTATATTAACCTAAATGCTTTTATACCTAATTAAAATCTCAGCCTTCTGGCTAAGTTCATAGACATTTGTTCTTAACTCAACAACAAAATAGTGTTAGTCAATTTCTTCTAAGAAAGGTGGATCTAATTTATTGGTCCTATTAGGCTTTTTAATAATCTGCAATGTAATCAGCCTTAATAAAGAATCTCAGAGTCAGCCTGATTCAAATATCCAGTTACGTACTGAAAAATAATGTGTGCCTTTGTAGTTCCTCTCTAGCTTACTCCTATGAGTTTGTATTGGTGCCTATTTGTCCATGTCATATATTTCCAGTTGAAAGCTGTAAAATAAAGCTATTATGTATCACATTAATCCTTCTAAATATGCTTACACATATCAGCATGCTGTTTAACTTTCCATTGCTAGGAAACATACCTGACACTGTGGTCCGATGGCTAGAACATCATGGCAGACTAGCGCGGCAGAGGAAAACTGCCCCACTGATGACATTCAGGAAGAAGAGAGCAGAAGGGCTCAGAGAGCAAGGAGTCAGGGAGCACAGCCTCCTGCACCCTGCCTCCCTCGCTCATCCACAGACAGCAAAGCTGCTGTACTGGTTGTCTATGCATCAATGTTAAACATCACAATTCTATCCAATTAGTGATAAGCTATTGTTCTTTTTCCAATTTGCAATAGATTGAAAGAATGTACAACATGAAAAAAATTTGAGCCTATTAGTTATTATTTTTATTGACATGAAACTGAACTTTTGACTGATAGGTGGAAGCTCTACAAATGTCATCGCTCAAGGGTGCACCGCAGGATTCATGCATTTTGATTCAAGTGACTTTCAAAAGAAACGCTGACCTTCTGTTAGCCAAACTGCTTTAATATCTACAGTGTTTGGGGAATATAAAGAGCCAGTGATATCTTGTAGCTTACCTGCACTCTTTTAAACTTGACTTATTGGGTGACTACTATAATAATCCTAGAAATTCTGTGTACTGTATCAAATCTTTTCTCTTCTCAAACTTGACTACAACAGTCATTTTATTTTTTAATTGAAGACTTTGCTGTTTTCAGTAATATGTCATTCAAATAAGTGAACGAATTTTTCTACTGATATGAATGGGAATTAGGAGTGTAAAAAATTTTAATGAGTGTCATTAAAAAATTTCTAAGTGCATGTAATATGAAACTAAAATTGGCAATTGTTGTGTTCCCAGATGTTAATATTATTTTTAAGCATTAAAATCATATTTCTCAATCTAAATATGTTAGGAAATAAAATGAAATGTAAAACAGGTATACTTGATGTTAAATGTATTTGACTGTAATTGTCATACAATAAACAAGAATTTTCATGAAAAAAATAAAAAATGAATTCATGCATGAATGAAAATATTAACAATATGGTTAATAAAACTATACACACATAAAGTGTAAGTTGGAATGTGAACATGTTAATGAATGAAGAATACAAGTAAATATTAATATATTAATGAAACAGAGTTTTATTTATTTTCTATTTTAAAAAGAAAAATTAAGACAAACATAAAAAATAAAAGTTTCATAGCAGGTTATCAGGACAGTTATGGTGACTAATATATTGTTTGTTGTTTTCTTCACAACTTAGTTTTCTGCATATTGTTCAGAGTAATAAATATAGGCATGGTATCAGCTCCAAAATATATTAGCACATTTTTTTTTCAATGAACTAAGAGAAACTAGCTATATCTTACTATCTTACTACACATATTGTGTATAAATACATCTTTTTTTGTCCCTCTTCCTTCTTTTCTCCTTTCCCCCATCCCAGGTTCTCTTTTCCTTTGAAAAATTTCTTTCCAATTCACAATAGGTATTGTACATTTTGGATCTAATTTACTTCTTCAGTTTCTCACACTAGTGAGACAATATGATGTTTAAACATATGGGTTTGGTTTATTTCACATATGAGTACAGTATGGAGTTCCAGCTGAATGGGACCTCCAGTTCTAGTTTTCTGAGGAATCTGCACACTGATTTCTACAGTGGTTACACCAGTCTACACTCCCTCAAAAGTGGCGAAGGGTTCATTGTTTCTGCCAGCTAGCACTTGTTATCAACTGATTTTTGCTGATAGCCATTCTTGCTGGAGTAAGAAGTAATCTCAGTGTTCCTTTAATTGTTTCTCTTGAATGACCAGTGATATCGAACATCTTTTCATATGTTTATTTGCTATCCATGTTTCTTTATCTGAGAGGTGTGTATTCATCTCAGATGCCCATTTATGGATTGGATCTTTGAATTTAGGATGTCTGATGATTTCAATTCTTTATATGTTATAGATATAACTCTTTTATATGAGGGAAAACTGTCTATAATTTTCCCACTCTGTGAGTTGTCTTTTCACTCGGTTGGTGATTTCTTCTGTTGAATAAAAGCTTTTTCATAAAGTGAGATCCAATCTATTGATTCTTTGTAATATTCCTCTTGCAATCTGGATTTGTTCATAAAATCTCTACCTACACTTATGAGTTCAAGATAGCCTCCTACTTTGTATTCCAGTAAATTTAATGTTTCTATTTTGATATTTAGGGATTTGGTCATTTTAGAGTTCAGTTTAGTGGATGATGATAAACATGGGTCCAGTTCTAATCTTCAATATGTGGAGAGCCAGTTTTTTTTTTTTTTCCAGCACCACTTATTAAAGAAAATTTCTTTATTTAGTCTTTCAAAGAACCAGGGTTTTATTTCTAAGTTTAGATATTTGGTACAAGAGCTAACTATGCAACTCTGACAAATATTAATCCTCCTGTTTCAGCTGCACCCAGTGCTGGAATTATAGGCATGCCCCATCTCAGTGGCTGGCTCAGCATGCCTGGTAGTGGTGTGGCATGTGGTGCCAGGGATAGAACCCGGAGCCCTGCACTTGCCAGTCAGGCTCTTAGAACATTGAGATATCTCTCTAGCCCAGAACCACCTTTTTATTTATCCATTCTTTGTATTGTTTTCTTAGTATCTACTGCATTAATTTTTGCTCTTATCTGTATAATTTTGTCTCAAATGTGAGCTTTGGGTTTGATTTGTTCTTTTTTTTTCTAGAAATTTGACTTTCAACATTAGATTGTTTATTTGAGCTCATTCTGTTTTCCTAAGGTGTGTGTTTATTGCTATGAATTTCACTCATAGGAATTCTTTCAGAAGAATTTCCCTCATAGGACTTCATAAGTTTTGATATATTTTATTGGCATTATTGTATATATTGTGTATTTTAGTCTTTTATTCCTTTTGTGAAGCATTGATTGTTCAGAAAGGTGTTATTTGAGTTCCATGTGTTCATGTAGTTTTAGTGATTTCCTTTTTTATTTCTGGTTTTATCGTGCTATGCTCAGATAGTATGCCTGAGATGATCTGTACATGCAAACACATTTATGGGCTAATATATGCTCTGTTTTGGAGAACATCCTGTGTTCAACTGAGAAACATGTGTGCTCTGATATTTTGCAGTGGAATACTTTATAGACATCTACCAATTATAACTGTCCACAGGCTTGGTTCATTATTATTCTTTGTTGTCTAGTTGATCTACTATTTGTGAAAGCATATTATTAAGGTTCCCCATTACCATTGTGTAGGCTTAGTTAGGCTTTCATACCTGTTCAAATTTGCTCCATGTAGTTGGGTGAACCTGTGTTTGGTACATAAATATGGTTGTCATCCCTTCTTTGGTTTTTCACCTAACATGTGTGCAGTGACCTTCTTTACCTCTTTTGATAAGTTTTGGCCTAAAGTTCATATTGTCTGCCAGTAAACTTGCTAAGTGCTTCTTTCTGGGCTCCTGTGGCATGGAGAATCAATTTGAACCTTTGACGTATAATCTATGAATCTTGGGAGGTTCAATCTGTTTCGTGAATACTGCATACTGTTGGTTATTGCTTCTTGATCCATTCTGTCAGCCTGTTTCCTTCGATTGGTGACTTGAAAACATTTAAGTTAATGATTGTAACTATTATGTATCTGTTTACCTTCTATATTGTTTTCCTGCTCTTTATTTCCTATATTTCTCCTCTGTTTAAATGTTTGCTAAGGTCAGCGAGTAGCTCAGCAGACTAAGCATCTCTTCGGCAGGCGCAGGGATCAGAGCTCAAAGCCCACTACCACACGCCTCACTATCCCGCCCCTGGGCATGCTGAGCTGGCCATTGACACTGGGTGTGTTGGCACATGCCTGTTATCCCAGCGTTGGGAAGCTGTAAACAGGAGGCTCGCCACCAGTCCGAGCGGACAGTGAGGCCCTGTACTAAACGTGCAAACGTTTGCCATGCCTGCAGGCTTCCTTCAGCTGGTGTTCATGTGTTTGTGGTCTTCCTTGTCTCTTTCTCACATGTCCTTCAGTATGTTCTGTAGAGTTATTCTGATGGTCATGTCTTTTTTCACTTGTCCTTGTCATGGAAGTGTCTTGTTTCTCCATTGATTTTTTTTTATTAGAGAGAGAGAGAGAGAGAGAGAGAGAGAGAGAGAGAGAGAGAGAGAGAGGGGTGTGTGTGTGTGGCCAGCTCAGCCCACCAGGGGGCGGGCTGGCTGGCATGTGGTGCTGGGGATTGAACCGCGGTCCCTGTGCTTCGCTGAACTTGTTCTAAGTAGGTGCTTTAGACCACTGAGCCATCTCTCCAGCCCCTCCATTGATTTTTGAGTGATAGCTCTCCAGGGTCCATTAATCTAGATGGAAGATTGTTTGCTTTTAGGGCATGAAATACATGAGTCCAGCTTCACTTTTTTTTGAGGGTCTGTTTCTTTATAGGTGATGAGTTACTTCTCTAGATGCTTTTAATATATCGTTATCTTTAATTTCTGCAATCTGGAATATATGGATTGGTGTAGATTTAGTTTTTTCATGAGTATTTGTAATTTTATATGCTTTATTTGTATGTCAATTTTTTATCTATGTTTGTGAAGTTTTCTGACATTATTTCTGTAAAGAAGTTTTCAATGGCTTTTGCACTGCCAGCTTTTGTGCTGATTCCAATCAGTCTTATGTTATTCTGTTTCATTCTGTAGCTGCTGGATTGATTTGTTGCTGCTGCTGTTGCTGCTTGCTATTTGTAAAATATCTTTCTTGTCCTGCTTACTACCTATATTCCTGTGTGCTAAATCTGCTGATACTCTATGCTCATGTTCCATTGTCTACTGTGTATACTTTCATTGGAATTTTTAATTGCTTTCATTTCTATTTGAATGTGTTTCATCGATTCCATTTCTTCTCTAAGTTTGGCTTTTATGGGTTCCATCATTTTCCTGACTTCCTCTATTTGTTTATCTGTGTCTGTTTTAAACTCTTTCAATTTGTTTGTCATTTCTTTTTGCATCTTAGAGATTTCTTTGTATTGTCTCTTCCATTGCTTTTCAACTTCTGCTGTTATCCCTTCTGAGAGTTCTGTTTATTGGATTCCAATTTCTTTATCTCCTTGTGCTATGGACTTGTCCTGTAAGAGCTTGGTATTCGGCATTTCATTGTGCTTCTTTGTCTTGTCAACTTTTATTTTATGTTTTATCTTATTTTCTGTGCTGATGCTTATAGATTTCCTGGGTTAGATAGCCTTATCAACTGTGTTGTGACTTTCCCAGAAGACGTCTGTTTCTGCAGATGTCTTCTAGATATATGTGGTTCTTCATAGTTATGATTACCCCAAGAACCTACCGCCTTCCCAATATATCAATACGGAGGAGCTGCTATCTATTTTACTTAGGCCCATTCCTTTGGTACTGGAATATCGTTCTGGTTACGATCCCTTACAATTGTCCTGTTTTGCTACAGGAGGGATAACTGATTATAGCATGTTTGATAACAGATAAAGTAGTTTAGTTGGCAATAACAATAGACTCAGGTATAGCCTGGCTACTCACAGTCTGCGGTAACTTATTAGCCTGATACCTATAAACACAGGAGGGATACCTACTGATATGTACTATAATCCAATTTATAGCAGGCGTTGCACGCAATGATTTTCCACTTAGTAGAGTGATTTTTACCCTGTTTTGGAGGGACAGTTGAAGAAGAAAGGGATTTGGATTAAGAAATAAGTGAGGTTAAAAATAGGAACAAGATCAGAGAGCACAGGATGGTCATCAACTAGGCTGAGGTAATTGTAGGACACAGGACAGAAGGACTGGAGGAGAAGCCTTAGTGGTTTTGAAGTGAAGTAAACCACAAATAGAAGAAACTATTTGCTCACTTGAAACTATAAATTTAAGTAAGATAATTGATGAAAGAGGAAGAGTATGAGTAGAATAAAATAAGTAGAAAGTTCAGTGATCTAAATAATGAGAGAAAAGAATGAGGAAAGAAAAAGGAACAAAAGAGGAAATGGAAAAGAAAACAGAAAAGTGAACAAAATATCTTCCCACACAGGAAAAAATACAGAAAGAAAAAGAAAACAGAACAAATCAGAACAAAGAAAATAGGAAAAAAAAATAGATAGAGAAAAAAAGAAAGAACAATAACCAACAAAACAAATGAAAAACAAAACATTATTTTAGCAAAATACCAAGAAGAAAATCGACCAGAGAAAAATCAAGGTAGTGAAATTCCTCTAGTTTCTGTAGTTTTGTGGCCAAATTGAATCCTAGAAATCTGTACTCTTGCCAAGATTTTAGGTAGATTCTTACTGGGTTTGGGTCTTTTCTTTTCTCTGCATTTGGGTAATCAGATTAACTTAGTGGGGCTGGAGTTCTCCTTATTCATTTAGAAAAGAAAAACAAAAACAAAAATAAAAATACAAAGAAAGAGAAGGCAGCTCCCCTACCTACCTGCTTCTGTTCCCTACGCCTATTCCCCAAATACAGCACTGACTGTCCTATCTTACCATCTGTTGGCTTTCATTACGACTGTTACATGAAACATTTCCACAACTTGAGCTCCTCTATCCATCTTTTTTGCCTTAATCAGTGCCCTACTTTGTCACTGGCCTTTGCACAGGTCTCCAGGCCTGACACATACCACCATCCTGGGTGGATAGGAGAAGGTAGGAGCTGATCTCAGACCCTTCTCACCAGCTGCACAGTTCTAGGGCCTTGAATTATATTTAAAAAGTAATAAAACTTCCAGGATATTAAAGTTAAAATGAAAATTCAAATGTACTTTTGATTTTGAATAGTTTTCCTTTCAATATTAAATGAGCAATGAGTCAAAGAATCTTTTGTCCTTTAATGAAACAGTGTTAGGATTTTTTAGTCTTTATACTGAAGATACTGAAGATAAGGATTTTATTTGGCTATTAATTTGCCTAAGGATATATTCTTGGTTTTGTATCTTATTATAAAAAATTAATCTATTCTGCATTTATATGTATTGTTCCAAAAAAAATTCAAAATGCAGTTTATGTTTTTCTGCCTCAGGCTCAAGAAAAAAATGAAAACTCTTGTTCTAAGAAGAAAATATTTAAAATTTGGGAAGCTGTAGGCCAGTTGAACTGCTTCATTTGCATATTCTGAAGAGTCTCAGGTATGTCACAGCTTATTAGTTACTGAGCAGCATAAAAAGGCCTAATGGAAGAAGGAAGACCTTTTTTTCTGAAGGCTTACCAAAGCCTGTAAAATCACTCCATAGTCACTCTTAGGATAGATTCCCCCCAAAAGAAGGAAATTACTGAGATTTTCAATGCTGTGAAACAGACTAAGGGCAATTGTGAAACACTGCATCTAAAAGTGAACTTAATGCTTTCAATTCTCTGCATTAAAAAGCCAAATTCATGTGAAGTCTTATTTAGGTTCACCCACTTTTTATCATATGGTGCATTTTTCAGGACTCCACGCCTATGATTTACTCATGCCTAATGATGCAACATTCACAACATACTCTGCACCCATTGTTTCTCCTATCCCTAGCTTTGAAAATCAAGTTATAATGTCCTCACTTTTCCCTGTAAAGTTCCAAGATTTTAATAAATTTTACATGACTACAAATCAAATCTGAATGGCACATACTATGCCATGAAATTTTAACAATTGTGTATGAATTTTTCATACTCATATTAGTATTTTCAACAAGGTTTCTTGAAGCTTTCTAAACTTGTTAATGAAGGGCCAGGGAGGTAGCTCAGTTCTACAAGCAGCTGCCTGGCATGAGCAGGGTCCTGAGTTTGATTCCCAACACCAAAAATTAAAATTAGATACACTGCTAATAATGTGTTAACACACCAGTTTGTCATCAGATTTTAAGATACAGGTTTTATAGAATACAAATTAAACTTTTACATTAATACAATATTTTATTTTCTCCATATTATCTGTAAATCTAGCAGATCACATGATACATGCAAATGTTTCATAAATATTTCTTGAATGTCTAAGTAAAACAAAAAGCAATAATTTTCCTGATATGGAGGGTGAAACATGAAGAATTTCTTCCTTTGCTGGAGGTCATTTGTTATGTGGACGGTGACGGACACATCAGTGCTCTCTCAGTGAGATGAAGTTCCACATTGATGAGCTACATGGATACCTCACAGTTTAAGATTTACGCTGTGTTGCTTCAAAAAACTTGTAAAGCAAAAAGTTGTGTAGCTCTGTCTGGGAGCTACACAACATCATACCATTGTACACAATACAGTGTTATTTTCAATGATATGCTGTTGGATTAGCTCTCTAAAGGGAGGAAAGCTCTTGGCCTGTCTGCCAGAACTTATGATACAAATACTCCTCCCAAGACAGATTTACAGCTCTCAGTGTGTTCTCCTGGAGCACAGAATTTAGAAGAAACAAGCATGGTGGGGTCAGGGTTTCTAACGGCAGCTGGCTCTCAAACGTAAGTGTGGCCTCTTTAATGTCCACCAATGACCTGGTCTTACTTTATTCTCTAGTGTCTTAGGAAGTTAGTTAAGGTAAATGTGCACTAAGTGTGAAAGACTATAAAGTGGATATATTATTATGAATATTTATTAAATTTTATAAAGAAATGGGGAAGTATTAGAACATTTAGCCTGTATGGATGTAGTATACTCAATTCTAAAGGTTTTCAAAGATGCTGGACTTCTGGTAGTTCTTTCAATAATACTATCTTGGGGGACCGGGGAGATGGCTCAGTGGAAGAAGCACTTCACTGGCAAGCTCAAGGGCCTCAGTTCAATTCCTGGTTCCGCCAAAAAAAAAAAGAAACTAAGTAGCCTTTGGGGCTGGAGAGATGGCTCAGTGGTCTAAAGCACCTACTTGGAACAAGCTTGGCAAAGCACAGGGACCGCGGTTCAATCCCCCAGCACCACATGCCAGCCAGCCGCGCCCCCTGGTGGGCTGAGCTGGCCACACACACACACACACACACACACACACACACAATAAATGTTAAAATAAAAAAAAATAATACTATCTTGGTAAGCTTTTTGCCTAAAGACAAATTACATGAGAAAAAGAATTTAAAAAAACAGAAAAGCTTATTTTGGCTCAAGGTTTTAGAAAGCTCAAACCACAGTCTATCTGTTTCTAAGGCAGAAACATTGGGGTAAGATGACAATACAGAAAAGATCTGCTAAGCAAAAGAACTGCTAACCACAGGAAGACAAGAAGCAGAAAGAGAAGGAAAAAAGCAGCCAAAATGGGACAAGGGGCTGGATGTAACATCAATGTGTCACCATCAGATGGAGTTAAGCCCCAAATGTCTAGTCACCTTATCAAACCTTATCAGCAGTCACCCCAGCCACCAGAATGCGACCTTAGCATTTTACTCCAGATCTAAGCCAAATGTACCTAAGGCTTGCTGTGAAGACACATTGAAGATAAAAAGATGCATTAATCTGCTAAATCAGGTGACACTGAAATTGGGCAATCATCCTGTATTACCTGGAGAGCTCCAAAGAAATGGCAGGATCCTGTGAAAGCAGAGAAGGAAAACAGAAGACTCATTTGGAAGGAGCAGAATCACTGATACTGGAGCTCAAACCTGAAAAACTGTTGCACAAGAAATAAGTTTTCTCATAAAATGTGTGATAATTTGTTGTGTCACTTATAAGAAAGCTATGCAATGGGTTTTAGAGGAACAATAGTTTAGGCAACACCTTTGAAAGTGATTTAGTGAGGTAGTAAAGAAACAAAAATATTTTGGGATGAATAGCAACCCAAGCTTCAGTTGTAGGATAAACAATGGTAGAACAACATTCTCTATTCTCCTAGCAGGAAGTGTGAAGGTGGATGTTCTGTGAAATATAAAAATCACTCCTCACTTTATCAAGGGAACACGTTAGACCTCTTCACCAAATCATCATATTTCCTCAGAAAACATTAAACTCTGATTTCAGTTTTGTCCATAAATTCATCTTGCCTACCTATGTAACTTATTTAAGAAATGGTGGTTGGTAGTTGGTTCAGTCCACTGTTTTAGTCAATAAGAAGTCAATGCAAAGTCAATAAGAAGAACATAACATATATGACAATGTTCACGATTCAAATTTCAGATAATTAAACTGTGGGCATAAGAAACAGGTGTTTTCTTCCATGTTGCTGTTTTAATATCTTATGCTTAATTTGAGTTTTAAATTCTTAACATATGGTCTATGTTTTGTTAGAAACAAAAGTAAAATACAATACAAACACAGGTGCACATCTCTCTAATTTTCAAAAGACAAAAGATCTTACATTATTTAAAATAAATCACCATATACAGTACTTGTATTTGCTTTGTGATAAGTGAAAATTTTATATTGTATTAAGGAATGTTTACAGGGAAGTAAAATGAAGAATGATTTGCATTAAGATATAAACATATATATAAATTGTATGGGGGGATTGGGATAATACTGTTGTAGAAACAATATTTCTTTCATGTATTCTCTATCATCTTGGAGCATTTATCCATAAACATACGTTGTCTGATAAATCAACAGGATATTACTAGGATTTCCACACATGCTGGCTAATAAAGAGAAAACAAAGGCAGTATTTGTTTTAGTTCCTATCCCTAATAACATTACAATTTAATTATAAAAGGATGAATAATGTGCATGAGATAATTAGCAAGTAATGAAAAACAGTAAGAATTTATGTGATAAATGTGGATCCAACTTTTAATTCAAGAACACCACTTTATCTTATGCTACTAATTTAAAAAAATATAAAAAAGCACAAACGAGCAAGTGAACAAAAAGCATTGGTTATGTGCTGCACTGTGGTGTCCAGTATAAATAGGTCCTTATTGTAGCTTCTTCATTGTGTTTTTAAGAATCTAAGTCACTTCAATTAGAACTGGTATCTCTGTAATTACTATATTACTGTCTGTGACATGGTGTTCTGATTGTTCATACAAAATTTTAGTCTTCTGTTTATATACAATCTTTATCTGAGGAAAAAAGATTTTCTTACTAAAAAAAAAAATCCCAGTACAATCATTTCAATTTCAAAATAAAGAGAGTTCAAAGTTGTTTCTGTATTTTCAACCAATTAATCTGTCTCTACTCGAAGAAATAAGCCTTCATTATTCATGTACAATTAAAGCAAGTACAATTATAGTGTGACTCTGCAAAGAAATTCACACTTATCTTCCAGACATGGGGAAAGCAAAGCAAATTTTGCTACATACCAGGAAGAATAAAGGTTGCAAAGCAATGGTTTAACTTTTTGCTTCATAAAGTGATGAATGGTGAGTTTGTGAAATAGCAACATAAAACCATCTGATGTAACAGAAATGAAATATATTTAAGTATGTTTTATG
>NW_004524719.1:930320-977584 GCF_000260255.1 Octodon degus
TTAACTTTTCTTTCATTGTAGAGACAAAGTACCTGGGACTCAGCATTGAAGTAGGAAATCTTTGTTTGGGTCAGAGTTTGTAGAGCTTTCAGTCCAAGGACTAGGGAGGTAGCTGAGTGGCTTCCAGTACTGGGGAATAAAAGGAAAGCAAACAAAGCAATTGTTTCCTTGTAGAGTTTTCAGTACATAATTGGCTGTCTCCAAGGCAGGATGCTGTCAGAGAGGAACATCAGAGGGAGAAGAAGACATTTCAAGGAAAGCACAAGAAAGAAGAAGCAAGCAAGCGAGGAACCTTAATAGTTTTGTCCTGCTCCTTTCATATTGTGTCTAGGCTAAAGAGATTGGGTAATTGCCAAACAGGACAGTGAACTGATTTGTTAGTCACCCACCCTTAATCCTAATGTCACATTCTGTACTCCTAGCCACATATGGAAAAGCCCCACCTACGACAGGGACATCTAGACCAAGCCATAATATTCTTCCCCTGGCCCCTAAAAGATTTTTGCATATCCCTTGAAAAAAGGGCATTTAATCCCTCTCTAAGAGGTGTCAAAGTCCTAAAAGTTTCAGCATTACTGAAATGTTAAAGTCACAAGTGTACTCTGTGATATAAGGTAAATTCAGTAGCTGTGAGTTCCTATACAAAGCAAAAAAAAAAAAAATAAATACTTCCAACATACAGTGGTGAAAGATAATCATCATCCCAAATGTCATAAGTAGGGGGATATAAAGCAGTGGGATCAAAGCAAGTGCCAAATGTAGCAAGGCAAGCATTACGTCTTGGAGTTTAATGTCCAGCATCTGAGACAATGGGTATCAAGGCGTGAACTCCATGGACTTGGATGACTTCACCCCTGAAGGACTTCTGGTGGATGTAGCTCCCTTGGGCCCACTCTGCTTTCCCCTTGTTTTCCTTGCCACGATCTTGGTAGCACTAAGTTTATGGGGCCCCCACTGCACCTTCAGCTTCACACTCAGAGCTTCACACCTTTTCTATCAGGGTCATACAGCCTGGCCTTTCAGGTCTTCTTCTGAAAACTTGGTGAAAACCCTTCTGATGCCACCACTCTTGTATTCTACAAGCACTTAAAAGTAGGACAACATGGATTATGCCAAGGTTTGCACCAGTTGGAGCAACACCAGCCTTCCTTCCCTCTTGGATATCGGGTTGAGTATCTATGTACCAAATCCCAAGGAGCAACTCCTGTAGTCTCTCTCATTCTGGAATATAAGCTCTGGCCTATTTTCACAAAGTTGTTCTCCTTTGCAATTATGAGGCTACAGAGGCTGAAGTCCTGTTGTTCTTTGTGATGTCCTAAGGCCATGGTTGATTACTTTTTTCCTGCTATCTTCTTTTGAAAGAATACTTCGCTTTTTGTTTCTAGTCTTTTCAGTAACCAATTTTTCCTTTGTTGCAGGCCTTGACATTACTGGATCTTTCTTTCTAGATAAACTCAAAATAATTTGAATCATTCTGCTGAGCATTTTGCTATTAATTTTCAATATGAATATAGCTAAAAGGCCCCAAAGGTAGCCATGACATGTCTCAACAGTAGACTTCCTTGAAATTTCTTTGAATAAGCAACAGATTTGACAATAAAATCAATAATACAACCATTGTTAATTAGGTATTCCTGTTTTGAAAATCTGTAATGTATGTATGGTATGTTATCCTGTTTCTGGTTTGTTTTTTTTTTTTTTCCTATTTGTTTTTGCTTCTATTCTTACTCTTCAAGATGAAATACAATAATTCTTCTACAGGCCTTAATCTTAGTGTTAGGCAAAATATCTGGACATGAAAAATGCAGCAAATTTCTGCCAAGCCGTAGCACACATTGTCTGGAGTCCAACAGCTGATGCAGTCCTTTCTCCCAGAAGAAACTTCCAGTGCTTGGTCTGAGCCTGGTCTTTCTGAGTAGCTTTCCTATCATCTTACCAGAACCTTCTATGAACTACCACCTACAGCATTACAACTCTACTTTTACATTGGCATCCCCAAACCTTTCCTAACTCTTCTCTTTCCCGCAAAGCAGTTCTGTGGGCTCATGAGCCACATGGCCATGTAATCTCAGAGCAACTACCCCACTCCTTATATGAAATCCTTATCTAGTTACTTTCCTTTCATTGATGAGATGAAAATAGCTGACACCCAACGCTAAAGGAAGAAAACTTCATGTGTCTCACAGTCTGTAGAGGTTTCAGTCCAAATTTGGCTGGTTCCAAGGCAGGATTGCTTGTCAAAGGGGTGGCACTGCAGGGACAAACAGTTCATGGAAAGCAGAAGACAGCAAAAGTAAGCAAACATGGGACTTTGACAGCATCTTTCTGCCCTTTTGATATTGTGTCTAGGTTACTGGTATTATGGTGGTGCTAAACCAATCAGCAGACTGATTTGGTGTTCACATACCCTGACTCCTGATTTCACACAGTCTAGGAGGCTTTGGAAGGAAATCTAGACACTAGCCATAAACATATATATGCTTGTGTCTAGAAGGCTCCACAAAATCTCATGCTGTAATAGGTGGGGCTTTTCAGATGTGGCTGAACCAAGGGTGTGTGATATTAGATTAATGGTGTATGATACTGTGGTAGTCCACTGATTGGGGTGGCTGTATGTGTTCAGTAAATTTAGAAGTCCCTCTATGGGTGCGGGTTTTGCCAATCAATAGGCTTTTAGGCTGATGAAATACAAAGGCAAAGTGCGGCTTCCTGCTGCATTTCACTTAGCCTTCCATGGACCACTCTCCCTCTCCTCTGCCTCAGAGCCAGCTGAAGAGGGACTGGAACCTCTGCCAGCAGAGATAAAAATAAGCCTTTCCTTTATCACATAGATATTGAGTATTTTTATTTTCTTCCAGCAATGAAAATGTAACTAAGACAACAAACACATTTGATTGTTTCAACAAATGCTGTCTGCAAAATGAGCTGGACAAGAACTGAATCCAGTTTAGCATTTACCTTCAATGTTGACCTCACAGGGAAATTTGATTCAGTTCTCAGTCAGCTTGGTGTGGTTTAGTATCAAAGATATATCATTGTTATCATAGATTAAATTTGTTTTGTAACTGCCATCTTCACCTTATGGTTTTTATCCTGTCCTCTTTTTCCTTTTTACTAAAAGTCCTTAGGATTCACAAGGCAAACAAACAGTTACTTCCTTAGTCTTCTTTGATTGCATCTTAATTTTCTCCAAATTCAATTTACTACAAAATTTGAGGAGTTTATTTGTATGATCTCTCAATTCTGACCAGAGGAATTAACTCATTTATTCTTTTTGTGACTGATATTTTTGTATTAAAGCTCCAAGAATAAGCTTCCTAAATATGTATTTTTGTCTAGAGTGGGTTTACAAAAGACATTACATATCAAGCTAATTTAATCCTGAGGTTGCACTAATCATATTTTTGGGTGTACAAATGTAAGAAAATATGTAGTCTAACAAATTTATGAATATTGTTTTACCTTGTAAAATGGACAATGGATATGCATCTGATGTCACTTCTTTTCCATGAAGTCATATTTTAAACAAAATGTAAGTGGATTTTATGTCCTAAGCCTGCAGCTTCCTAGTCTCTGTTTCGTAGGATAACAGACATTTTGTTTAAATTATTATTGTAGAATACATATTTACTTTCTTTTTCTCCCTTATTTTAAACATTATTAAATTTACTACCTAATTTTGTCTCTTATAAATCCTTCATCTTAGGAAACTTCATTTACTGTCAATACTGCTTCAGAGTTCATTAGCTGACCATGTGCATTTCGAGAGGCACAAGCACTCAGATCATAGAAATGTCCTTGGAAAAATGTCTGCTCAAACTGCCCAAGGTATACATTTCTTGTGAAATTTTCTTGCCTTTCCTAGAATTTTTGTTTCTTAAATTGCTAATTATTGTTTTTTATCTTAAGGACACAGTAACACTTTGTTTCATAAACAGAAGTGTTAGGAAATTTTTTCATTCCACTTACAAACTACATTCAAAAATGACACAGAAAGACACAGTAAAGAATATGTTAAGGAAAAATAGCATTAAGAACACAGATCTACTTAAAACAATCAGAAAATTAAGAAAGCAAGATAAACAAGCTAAACTGTAGTGTGAAATATTAATTTTGAAATCATTGTAATACAGAGATGAATCTTAGGTGAGAACCAATATTATTTTAACAAGGTAAAGTACTTTGGTTATGTGGTACCTTTACCATGCTCAATATCATTGCAAAGCATTCCAAAATCAAAAGAAGAAATTATGCTTTACCCAAAACAATTGAAGGCCATGCTAAAATATGTAAAATTTCAATTCTACCAAGGTAAAAGAGTACAAGAACCAAGATTAAAACAAAGACACTAATGCCCATTTAGAGAATCATGAAGTAAATTTTGGATGTCTTTAAAGTAATTGTGAATACTTCCAGTTTAAGAGATCAAGAGAAGTTCGAGGTTACATATCTATCAAAGAAGTTCCTGGGTAGATAATTACCTGCAATTTTAATCATTGGAATAGACATGACTTCTCATAATACTTAAAGAGAGGAAGAAAAATAGAAACTCTGAGAACACATCATTTGCATACTATTTAAAGTAAGATGAGTCACTGGAAAAGATAAGAAGAGCCCAAGATTGTTGGTAGAGAGTGGCAAGAGATACTAATGTATTCACATCAAAGTCAATGTCACTCTCAAAATCGGACAGTGCCCAGCTATATAGATAGAACTACATGATAAGATTTATGAAAATCATAATGGATTCATTTTTTGGAATACTGTCAACCTTGGTGACATTTTCAAGAGATGTTTCAAATAAAAAAATATTAATAGTTATGGTAATCATTTTCAAAATTTGAAGTGCTAGGGACTGAATTGAAAGCTTTACATTCACTAAGCATAAGCTTCACTGCTAGCTACATTCACTGCCCAGGTAATATTTTCTTATTAGCGTGTATTTAAAGTGAACCAAAAATACATTCATTGGATGCTGTTGGTACATGGTTCTTCTTTTCATTTCTCTTCTCCTATTCTTTTTCTCTATCTGGTTTTCCAAAGAGCTCTATCTACATATATGTATATGTTCTATTTTCTTCTTTCATTTATTTATTCTTTGGGTTTCTCTACCAAAGAAAACATGATTTTAAAGCCTATGTGTCTGATTTATTTCACTCAAGATTCAAGTTGCTTCCACTTGCTTATAAATGATTCAAGTTTATCCTTTCGTAGAGCAGACAGTACTCATTGCGTTTGAATGCATTTTCCTTTGCCATTCACCTGTTAATGGCCATATAGGCCACTTTGAAGATTTATCTACTATGATTTGTGCTGCAGTAAACATGAACATGAATTTATTACTTATTGTAATATGATATCTGTAACTAGCAGACTAGAAGGGAGATAGCTGGGTCCAATGGAACTTTTGCTTAAGTTTCTTTTTTTTATTTTTATTTATGAGAGAGAGAGAGAGAGAGAGAGAGAGAGAGAGAGAGAGAGAGAGAGAGAGTGGTGTGTGTGTGTGTGTGGCCAGCTCAGCCCACCAGGGGGCGGGGCTGGCTGGCATGTGGTGCTGGGGGATTGAACCGCGGTCCCTGATGCTTTGCTAAGCTTGTTCTAAGTAGGTGCTTTAGACCACTGAGCCATCTCTCCAGCCCTTAAGTTTCTTTTCAAGGGATTTCCACCCTGAGTGCTATAATGATTATATTACATTACATTGCAATAACAGTGTAAAAGGGTTTCTTTATCCACCCAGCCTTGTCAGCATTTGTCAGTGATTTCTTAGCATTTACTTTTCTATTTGGGTTTAAGGTGGAATCTGGGTTGTCTTAATTTGCACTGATTTATCAAACAGTGATGCTAAACATTTTTTCTTGTAATTCCTAGGAATTCATACTTCTGAGAAGTGTCTGGTCATTTTCATTGGAGGATTCTTGCTTGTTTTTGTTTGTTTGTTTGTTTGCTTTGTTTTGGAGGCCCTAATGGAACAGGGTAGAGTACAGCAAAACAGCCTTTGACAGTCAGTAACCTGATATTCGACAAAGGGATCAAAGGCCCACGGGAGAAATGACCTTTCTACAGAATGGAGCTAAGAAACAGGATATGCTCATAAAGAAGTTCGAAGTTAGGCACACACATCCCACCATGTTCTAAATAAAAATAAAAATGGTACAAAGGTCTAAATGCTGAAACAAAAATTTACTTCAAGATGAGATTGTTCACACAAGAAATACCATGAAGATTCAACAGCGGGACTTTATCAAGTGAGAAATCTTCGCCATGGCAAATGAAATCATTGTGAGATTGGGCAACCTATGTGATGAAGAAATATAATTTTTTTATCAGCTACAATACTGACAGAGGATTAATATCTAAAATATAGAAGGCTGGTGAGATAGCTCAGTGGATTAAGCATCTGCTTAGGGAAGTGCAGGGACTGGGGTTCAATCCCTGGCACCACACGTCACCCTGGTCCTACTTACAGGTGTGCTGAGCTGGCCAAAAGAGTCCAAGCATGGTGACACATGCCTGTAATCCCAGCGCTGGGGAGGCTGAAAACAGGAGGATCGCTACAAGTCCAAGCTGCATAGTGAGACCCTGCACCATGTACATAAATTTAAAAACTAATAATAAAATGAAATACAGAAAGATTTCAAAAACTAGACTGTTCAGGTATACTTATAAGCTGTCATTGACCTACTGGCCTTTCAAACAAATAGTCTAGCAGTGATGTTTTCTAGTCTACTTAGTCATACATGTAGCGGTGTTCAGTTGCACATTATTTGTACGCACTTTGTATGGAATACAGAGTAAGACCTTGCCCAAAGTGATGAATATTTGTATGACCCTTTCTCATATTGTTGCATCCAGTATCACAATTCATTGTCACCAAGTTCCACAAGCTAAATACTAACACACTTTTTTCACCAATTAGGATTTTCAGAAACGGATAGATTAGCTAGAAGATACTGTTTATTGAGGGATATGCTCCGGATGTGCACCAGTTCATACTTATACAATGTAGAATGTATTCTAAGAGAATACATTCTATTAGAGCATATGATTTATGAGAGAATAGATTAGAAAATTTTCTATAGCTCCACAATAAAATAAATATAATTGAATAACTAGAAAGTAAATTAAAGTGAACAAAGATACTCTGTATATATGAAGTAAAGGTAGTAGATACATTAGCTAAAAATATAATTAGCAGTTGTGAAGTGACCCTTAGCCTCAGAAATTATCAATTATCAAATAGTTATAAAAAGAATTTCTTCCCTTTAATATCTCAAAACATAGGGTATGGAAATGCATGTAAAGAAAGCATGTGGATAACTAATCTGCCAAAATACTCGTGCACTAACATGAATGCTAAGAAGTGCATTGTCTTCTGAAATTCTCAATGGCTAGAGAACACATTGATGAAAATTTTGTGTTTCTTTACTGTCCAAAATAATTCATTTTTATCTTTTATTTTCTCCTGAACTAATGGTGTTCATATTTTATTTGTGGCTTGTGTAATTTTGTTATTTTGGCATGAAATAATGGTATGCTTAAGTGTGGGACTCACTTTCTTAATTGAAACTTCCAGTAGAACATGACAGAAAGCTAAAACAAAATGTGTGAAATCTTGAACAACCTTTATTGAATTAGAAAATGACTTTGTGTGTTATATTTAAAATAGAAACAAACACAAGACAGAAACAAAGCGCATTTCTCTTCAATTTTAGTTCTTTCTGTTTCAAAAAATGATAAATTTTAGGCCATTATATATTTTTATAGAACACTACTTATTCTTTTATTTCAAAATTTATAAAACCACCAGTGCTGTTTTTCAAAAAAGGCAATTAGATCTATTAAAAAAGAAAAATGCTTTCTTTTGAATTTAGTATATTTCCCAAATTGCAAATGTTCCATAACTACAATTGTGTGATCTAAGTTGGCTTACTTGTGAATAATACTGCTTTGAGTTTTGATAATGAGTTTTTTATTTTTAATATTGACATGTTTAATATGCTATGAAATTTATTGCACATTAATCTCCTTAACTAAGGATTGATGAGCTAATTCAGGATTAATTCTCCTCTCTGGCTGAAATTTTGAGCAATGTTTGTTCAGCGTAGCTCGCTTGCCTTTCCCTGAGATCCTGATGATCCTGAATGTTTTTTGCTTCTGTGAGACTTTTGATTCCACGCAGATGTGAGATGATGTGGTGTTTGTTGTCTGTGCCTCACATGTCCCCTTAGTCTGAGGCTCTAGTGTGATCCATGTTATTGTAACTGACAATCTACTGTCTTTTGAAGGGTAGTGAGATGATTTACACTGAGAGTTATTATTGAAAGTTATTTACTGACTCATCTAATTGTTTTATTTTTCAATATCATTTTCTTTATTTTTTTCACTTTTCTTTATCTTTTTTCCCAAGTAGTGTATTCTTTTATTGGGATTCTTTTGCAATATTTTAGTCTTACCGTCTCCCTTTCAGAGTCCCTTGGATATATTTTGCAGTGCTTATTTGGTGGTCCAGAATGTTTTACATTCTTTTTGTCATGGAAGGTTTTTATATTCCCAATAATTTTTAAGGATACCTTTGGTTAATCAACATAGACTTGCAAATGTTTTCTTTAATTAGATGGAAAACTTCATTATTTTCTGTTGTCCTTCAATGTTTGTGTTGGGAAATATGCTGTTATTCTCGTAGCTTTGCCTTTATAATTTGTCACTTTGTCTAATAACTTTTTTATTTTAGAAACAGAGTACAAAATAGTATTAAAACAGAAAAATTATGAGTGATACAGAATTTCACTTAACAAAGTAATATGAATTTCACAGTATTTGTTGTAATGCATAATATTATCTTCCAATCAGTAATTCATATTACCAGATATATGCATGCAAAATTGGAAGAAAAAAGAAGAAATATATAAGAAATTAAGAAAAGAAAAAAGAGAAGCAATTGAAAAAATAGTTAAAACAAATTAAGCATTACCTACTCCTTTCCATAGACCAGCAGAAATCCACAGTACAGTTGTTCAAACCATCCTGCTTATATACGTACATAAATTTCCCACATTCTCCTGTCTTTCTCCTCAGCTCAGTAGCTCTTTTCTTTTGAGTAAATTCATTCCCTTTTCCCAGTGTCTACTGTACCCTTAAGATTCAACTTTTCTCTTTCAGGTCTTCACATTAAGGAGACAATGTGATGTTTGCACCTGCAGGTCTGACTTGACTTATTTCACTTAAGAGTGTGGTCTCTAGGTGCACTCACTTACTGAGAAAAGTCTCAAATTTACCCTGTTTTATAGCTGAATATCCTTAATAACTTTTTAACATTCTATCTTTGCTTTGAAATTCTGTGATTTTGACTATAATACGATAGGGAGTCCCTTTTCTGGTCCTGTCTATGTGGAGTTCTATGTGCTCCTTACCCGGATGTCCATTCCATTCCCTAAATTTGCAATTTTTTCTGCAGTAATTTTGGTGAATAAGTTGTTCATACCTCTTTTTAAGTTTGTTCTTTTAGAGTCATCTAGATGCTCTTGGATCAACCTTTTCTTGTTTTCTTATTGATTGTAAGTTTTATTTGACCTAACTATACTTGTCCTGGAATTTTGCCAAAGAAATTGGACATCATACTGTAGTGATACATGTGTATTCAAGTTAATAGCAACACAATTCAGAATAACTGATCTACAGAAATGAGTGACATATGCATAAACTGATGAATTTATAAAGCAAGATACATGTATGTCACATTTGCTACACTTACTACTCATATTATTTATTTATAGTTTATTATATAATATTAGGCAACATTGTTTTTCAACCTTTTATCTAAGATCAAGTGTACGACACTTGTTATATAGTATGATATATTTAATATATATGCAATAATTCAGGTCAAAAGAAGGATTAATTTGAATTATTTGTAAAAAAAGAAAAAAGAAGGTAGATTGTGAGATCATATTTAAAAATTTAGACATAGAAGGCTAAATACTACTTGATCTCTTTTGTGTAAAACCCAAAATATAAAATTAAGGAATAAAATAGAAGAGGCATTGTAGGAAGCAGAGGTAGATTTTGGGGGAATGGAGAAGAGTATTAAGAAAAGAAATGAGAGGAATGGGTGGGCAGTGGACTGAAAATGATGAAATTAGGACCATATATGCTGCCAAAATATAATTATTGTGCCAGAAACATTCTAAGAAAATGAGACAAGAGGTATTAATTAACAGTGCTTGGATTTGAAGAAATCACAGATAAATATCTTCATTGTAATTTTTACATTTTTAAATTAAATTTTCTATTTGGTTATATACTTTCATTAGTAAAACAATGCAGAATATTCATCAGTCATGCACATATTCATATTCTCTATCCATTTATCGTACGGTCGCTACTTAGGCTGGCTGCACATTGGGCCCTTGTGGGTAGAGCTGCAGCAGCCATGGGAGAGCACGTATGGCTCCTGAACACTGATTTCATTCCTCTGGATGCTCAGAAGGAGAAATGCTAAAACCTGTGGAAGATATATGTTTATGTTGTCTCTAGAAACTTCCAGAATGCTTCTTTAATGGCTTGATGAACTTCTCACCGTGAAGGTACAGGGTTCCTTTTTGTGCGCATGGTCACCAGTGGTCACCCTCCTTAGTGCTTTGGACAGTAAGATAGAGTGAACAGAGACACAGCAGCTCTTGCCCAAGTGATACAGAGTGACTGTATTCATGAAAAGCGTAAGGACAAGCCAGCTGCCTCCTTGGTTCAAGCCTGCACTGCCCACACTTTGAGTGTTCTACCAGCACACAGGGGAGAGCGCAGGAGTAGGATGCACCACGGTGGCAGAGCTCAGCTCATTGCAATCCTCATTACTCCAAAACAGAACAAAACAAACCCTACAATCTCAAAGCCAGCATAAAAATAACTGCAGTAAATCCTAATTTTTTGTGTTGACTCTCAGATAATAGCTCTGATAACTTCTATCAGCCGATGACACAAGAATATTAAAACCCTGTCTGCATACAAAGCCCAAATTACTTCTGTTTTCAGAGGTCAGTCTGCCAGTTTTCATAGTCAAAAGTCATAAATAGCCCAATTTGATCAGTTCTGGACATTTAATTCATAAAATGCCTTTTATTTAACAAGTATTTCCAACCAATGATGCATTTAACTCAATACACTAAAAAAGAAGACTGTTTCAAATAATTTAGTGAATATTTACTTTTTCTTAAGTTTTTAAAAAGCATTTACTTATTTATTTGCCTATTTATTTATTCATTCATTTATTGGATGCAAGATCTTACTACGCAGTTCAGACTCCTAGCGATTACGGGCATGTGCCTCCATGCCCAGTTTCCTGGCCTGCATGCACATCCAGGGTTCTGGGGCAGGCACGGCATGTGGTCTTGAGGATTGAACTCAGGTCCTTGCGCTTGCCAGGCAGATGCTTACACTGGTGAGCTATTTCCCCAGCTCAATATAGTGGATAATTAGATTTTCAGTAATGACAAATTGAAAACCCTATTTTCAGAAACCAACAAAAATCACCAATTAGTGGTAATTCATATTAAGTTCATTTTCATCATATTTTTAATTGTGATATTGAGTATTGGAAAAAAATGAATGTGGGGAGTTAAGTAGCCAAGTAAGGGAAGTATAATTTGAAATGCACAATTATCAACTCATTCAAAGTAGCCTAATATAAAATAAACAAAACATTTTCAGCTATAATAATTCAGCCTCAAACTGGTACAAATAATAATTTGTCTTTATAAAATTTTAAACTACTTAGAGACTGCATGAAATTTTTTATTATTTTTTCCATAGTTTTATTGAGAAACAAATAGCAATGAGACAGTTTCAAAACAAATTGGTAGGACAGTTTCAATAATTAACACATTGCATACATTCTTCCTAGTGGTTAATTGCTGTACAAGATGTGGACATGGTTTCCTATCTACAAACACCATTAGAACAAATCCCTCTATTCATTAAGAGAATGTAACTATATATCTATCCTAACCACTTTGAATACACAGATACAAAATGGACATTCATCTGCATCCCCTTTTTTTTGTTTAGTTCCGTTATTTGAATCTTATAGGTGTGTAAACTCAGCAAAATATTCTAAAGAGTCCAGCAGCCCATAATAGTATTGGGTCTTCCGCTTGACTGGCAATGTCAGAAATTGTTGACCTGAGTCCCCTACAGCTCAACATAACATCATGGCTTTACTTCTTATATTTCATTTTTATACTTTTCTGCTGGATGGTTAAGACCAAGGTAAAGCAGGACCTATGCCCCAAGAGTTGTAGGTTTTGGGTCTGATAAGGTCATTGAAATCCCCTCAGGATTTATCCTGAGATCCTGTACCTCAGATTGTGGAACCTTTGTCAGTGTCAGCCATGTGGATGGATGAGTCACGAGAGACTGCATGAATTTGAAATAATGTGTATCTAATATGGACTGAAATATAAAATAATCTCAGTTTACTTTTAAAATTAACAATTGATGGACATCAATTTGTTTATGATGCCACATAATTTGTAGGTAAGTGTAAGTTATGAGTGACTTATTTATAAAATATTAATATTTGTTGTTCCTAAAGTATTTATTAGTTTAGTGCTATGAAATAAAATATTTATTATACCATATATATATATATATATATATATATCCATATATGTCATATATATGGATATCTATGCTCCAGGAGACATATGACTGCACATATGACTCCACATATATATATGGAAGGACTTGATATATAGTTCTCTGAAATCCAGAAAGCCATATCAGTTGTGCTGGAAAATAATCTACAAAGGCTTGTTTTGATATTTACAACTACCACAACAGTCTAAGCTCTGGCTATGTGTTGAATTTTCCTGAATTTGTGGGCGGCAGGACTCTAATTTTTCTTTTCTCTAATAGAGAGTGATAAAGGAAAATAAACATAGATGAAATCCCTGTCACAGGCTCATCAACAAAAGCATACTCAAGAGAAAGCATTCATAAATTCAGATACTTACACAGAGGCAAGGGAAGAGCTTTACTGAAACACAATGATCAATGATGTCTTGAGAGATCTCGTAAAATGTTTAGGGATGTGAAAATCCTTTTATAATAATTCCACTCAGAATCTACATAAAATATATGCTTCCTGTCATAGAGTAACAATTCTAGAAATATTTCTGATAGATATAAATGTATCCAGGGAAATGCATTTGCAAGATGAAATTATTAATACTTACAGGTAGTGTTCTATCATTTTTGCCAAGTGGAAACAATGCTATATTTAGTTGTAGAAATAACAAATGTTCCCTGGAATGAAGCCGTGTTATCCTGAGGCACACTACGCTAGCTGACTTTGACATAGTCACTTACCTCTACCTTTAAACAGTCCTTCCACCCTGGACATCAGACATTTTCTGAGAAAGTAATCCATAATTTGGATATCCAAGAAGAAGCAAAAAATATACTGCAGCCCAGCAGAGAAGCTTCATGAAGTACAAATTTAAAGAAAAAGGGCAAAATAACTATTCTCAAGAAATTCCACTTAAAACTGAATGGGATGAGGGTTATGGTTATGCATCCGTTTTTGGCTTGCCTGACCCACTGCATTTCATATGTATATTGCAGTGCATACGATACGATTCGTATGCTTTACAATATTTCAAGGTGGATTAGTCCTTGTGTTGGTCAGCTTTTCTGACTCTGGGACAAGATAACAGACACCCAGACCTTAAAAGAGGACAGGAATAATTTGACTCAAAGTTTCAGTATTCTAGGTCTGTGACTGACGAACTCCTATGCAGAAACATCACGGTAGGAGAGTGTAAAGTAGAAAATCGGCTCACTTCATGCCTCCCAGGAAGCAGAGTGAGTTGAAGCGAGTGCCGAGGAGGAAAGGGCTAGGAGTGGGGTGCAGTCCCTCCCTGAGGTCATGGCCTCATGGCCTACCCGGACACACCAGGAAATACGCTCCACAATTCTGCTAGGGCATCGGGTCCCTTAGTCCACTGAAGCTATAGCCGTAAGCAGCAGTCACATAACTAATCAGTCACGTGGCTAGCTGCTGCTGACTTATATCAGCATGATGGAGAGGAAAGCAAATGATGTCAGTGTGTTTATTAACTTCAGTAAATGACTAATGCTTCTGAAGCACAATAAAATCAACTGATAAGTTGGCATGGAATGGCAAGTAATGTGGTGTCATATATTTAAGGGTGAAAATTGTGTAGCCCTTTTTTTTCTTTTAATGAGCAGACTGTATTTTTTGGGGGAAAGAAAGCTTCTGTCCAAGAGAGGGACAGGAGTGGGGCCCGAGCAGGTAGTCCCCGAGAAGCTGTCTCTTCCAGGGACTTTTATAGAGGAAAACCATGTGGTGAGGCGGGTCTGGGTGTTGGAGAAGCCAGTGGGTTACACTTGCTATTCCTTTAAAAAGGCTTCTAACTTGCCTTTTAGCTGTATGCTCATGCTTTGATTACACATGCTTTCATTTCTCAGAAAATTTACTTTTTAGAAGATACCAAAAGCCAGGTAATTGTACAGGTAAAACCTACAGCAAATATGCTTGATTACTTTTAGATTCCCTTTGCTGGGATCCACCAGATTTTGTCTAGAGACGTGAAAAGGCCTTAACTAACCACCTCATACAGCCCAGGTGAGCTGAGCCTTCTTGGGATTTCCTGCCTCATTACAAGGGAAGCTATTTGCACTTTTCTTGGGCAGGGCTGATAGCCCTCCGAGATGCTTCCTGTATCAGTCTAATCCTGTGTCAGGAAATCCACTACAGGGGAAGTTGCCCTCACATTCCTTGGGCAGGGCTGCCTACAGGAGGCCTTGTATAACTCTTTATTAGACACTTTTTTTTTTTTTTTTGGTGGTACCGGGGGTCAAACTCAGGATCCTACACTTGCCAGGCAGGTGTTTATGCTACTGAGCTATCTCCTTGGTCTGTTAAACCCATTTGTGATACAGCTTTTTTTTTTTTTTTTTTTTTTTTTTTTTTTTTTTTTTTTTTTTACTGTACTGTTCTATTTTGCCTCACAGTATCTGGAGTTCTACTACTGATAACATGTCAGTCAGTATGAGTAGTTTACCAATGGAGACTTCTTGTTTTGAAGTTTAATTATATAGCTTGAAGAACAATTTCTATCTGCAAGTTACGATTTGACACATTAACTAGAAATGCAGGCAGATGGTGGAGGGCGGTAATTTTGATTTTTTGTTATTATTTTGCTTTAAAACTTTAGATGTTTATGAAAGGTTTTGATTGTTCCATCTAAGTATTTATGTGTCCTTAAAATATATTACATTTCAGAAACATAAAAAGAATTCTCCAAATGGCTTATGTTAGTCAAATACAAGTTCTAATGTTGTCTTAATACTCATTTTTTAAAAGCAATCTTTTTTCAGAATTTGGAAACATGATTTAATGTAATATCTGCCTAATAATTCATTGGCGAACATACTTATGGAAAATATAGTATGAATAACTTGATGCTTTGTCATGAAAATAAATTGAAGTGATAAGATGAAATGGATGAACAAACACATTCTTGGGTTCGTGGTAGAGTAGACTCCAATGCAAGAAATGCAAGGGCTTGCACAGGAAGGCCGAGGTCAGGGCCCTGAATTTGCACCACCCTATTTCCTGACTGACTCTCTGTTACTGCTCCTGAGACAGACCGCAGACTAGGAAGCACTGCAGGCCTTCTGGGAGGAGCCAGGTGTTGAAAGCCCTCTTGTCCTTGTATGTAAAATCTTAAAATGCAGAAAAATGAGATGGAAACTTAAAGAGACTAATTGAGCTGCAAGAGGCCATCCAGGGGGGTGCTAAACCTGTGGGATTAGTAGTTTTTAGGAAGACAATTGAGAGCCCCTCCTAGATCTTTCTTCCCACCCCTTCCTCCTTCTCAGCTCCTCCCCAAGGAGGAGAGGGCAGGCAAAGACACAGAGGGAGTAAGCCAGCTTCCTTCAGCTGAGACAGGAGGCCTCACTGGGGCTCACAGCGGACTACTGTCCTCTGGTCAGGCACTTTGAGCCTCTGAGACTGAGAGGAAATAAAGTGACTCTGCTTAAGCGACCCAGCTAGTTTCTCTTTCCCTAGAGCAACTCCAGGAAATCAATCGCTCTTCCAAGTCAATTTTAGAACAAGATAGCAAACTGAAGCCAAATAAAAATGGGGAGTGGCAAAGTATTTGGCTAAATTTGTTCAAGGTCAACAGGAGAAGAAGGAAGGTATAATCATTTGGTTTAACACATATGAAGTTGTGATACGACACTAAATAAGAAGTAGAGTTTGAAGAAAAATGAAGACAGTACCATATCTACTATGTGTGTTTATGTCAATGCAAATATATATAAAGGGAAATGACCTTTAAGTTAGGCAGATAAGGGGTCTCAATAAGAAGGAGCTGGCTTATGCAAGATATTATGGTAAGCGTTTATCTATAAAGGACTATCCTAAAAAGTACATCCGCGTGCATAAGGAAACCACAAGCATTGAGCAAGCAGGAAAATGCACTAGTAAGCAGGAAGGCGAGTTGATGAACATGGTTAAGTTATTTTGTGGGACACAGTTGCACTGAGAGGACCAAGGACTGTCCACTGCTGCCAGGCCTAAAGGGCCTCAGAAAAGCAAGCCGTCAACGCACAGAGGGCAGGCTGCGCCCAGGCTGTAACTTCAGAGCTCTGTGCTTGGTGCAGCCTGCCTGCCCCCACCCTGCACCCCTCCACTTCATCAGCATCCCAAGGAAGGCAGTGTTTGAATGCAAAGATGAGATCCATAAGGAAACTAACCTTGTAAGTTGATTTATACTGATAGTAAAAGAACTTCAGGGAGATTTTCTTTCTAAAAGATCTATGTTGACATTTCAAAAAGCCATGAGTTCAGGACCCAGGCTGCATCCCTGGGTAGAAATACAATGGCTGAAGACATCAATATTAACTGTCCCGGGGTCGGAGAGATAGCTCAGTGGAATAAGTGCTTGCCTGGCAAGTGCAAGGTCCTAAGTTCAATCCTTGGTACAGAAAAAAAAAAAAAAAAAAAAAATTAACTGTCCCAAATACATTTATTTGCATTGCAGAATGTAAGAATGTTAGGTTACTACTCAGTAGAATTTGTTTGTACTGGGGTAAGTTCGCTCTTTCTCTGTCTCTCCAGTGGGGGAGGGGATAAAGGCAAGAGCTGCCCTTCTTCCAGGCAAGCGCCCAGATGTAGGTGTGCAGGGTCCCTCACCAATAGCACTTCCTGGTTTGCACAGAATAGCATCTCTTCAGATTCTCATGTTGCTGCAGGCAGCAGAGCTGGAGAAAAATATTAAAGGCATCCTTTTCTTTATTTTTGATTTCTTATATATATGTTTTTTTCTTCTTCCAATTTTACATGCATATATCTGGTAATATGAATATTTGGTTGGAAGACAACACTATGTATTATAACAAATATTGTGAAATTCATATCACTTATTAAGAGAAAATCTGTATCACTTGTAATTTTTTTCTATTTTAATTTTAACTTGTACTCTCTTTAAAAAAATATTATAGGGAGTCAGACAGGGCTAGGCCCTCAAGAGACAGTACAGAAGACAAGATGACTTCACAACTTTGGGAGAGACAACCCCCTGCTGTGGGCTGGACCACAAGACAAAAGAGTAAACAAAGGCAGCCACACACCTCCTAAAGACAGGCATTCAGGATTCACATTCTAAATGAGCTTCTCACCTTGAGGATGCCTGGAAGTTATTAACCCAGCCCCCTACAGCAAAAGCCCCTGCTTGATATTTATGCCTGCTTGTCCCGCCCACTTGCTATGTGAACTGCGTCCCATTTGATCCTGGATTTAATCAATTTTACCTTGTAATCTTCTTGGGTCCACCTCATGTTCCCCTAATTGAGTTCCCATATTCTCCACCTTAGACCTACCTCACCACATGGTTTTTTACTCTCTATAAAAATCCCTGGAAGAGACAGCTTCCCAGGCAACACACTCGGGTGCCCTTCTGTCTCTCTCTCAGGCAGGAGCTTTCTTTCCCCCAATAAATATAACCTTAACCTTAACCTCCATGTTCCTAAAATTCATTCTTCTGTTTGAAAGAACATGAACTCAGCCCAAGTATCTTTCAGGTTGGGAGTTTCATTCCCTTATATTACTATCACTCTGGGAAAAAAAGGTACATGGTACCAGCATGGATATTTGCTGTAAGTAATTCAATAATATGATAAACATCGAAAGCCTCATTTTGGTATTAAGAATGACAGTGGCGTAAGATAATAGATGGTAGAGTGGACCCTCTGGTGAGCCACAGGAGCAGAGCAGAGCTTGGTGACATTTCTCATTCTTTCCTTCCCTTTGTTCCTATTTATGGCCTCTTGCTCTTCATTGTGTAGATAATAATCTATCCTGACAGAGTGAATAGCATTCACTAAGTAAGTGGTACTCAAAAAATGACAATAATTTGCCCACAATCAGCATTCTTTTTTTTTCCATATAAAATCATAGGAGAAAGAAAATACAAGAATGTGAAAAAGCTACTGTGCAGCACTGGGGCTCTGCTTTTAATTCATCCTAAAAACCTAAACCCAAAGTTAGTAAACAATGCTCTGGTCTTATACTTTCAATCTATGTTCTCCTTTATTTGGGTGAAGATATCCCCTGGAGGGAGGGTAAATGGCTCAATTGGCTTTGAAACTTTTTGTTTTCTTTTCTATGCTTTCTGATAGACTCACGGTGTTCTATGCTTCTAGTTTGGGCATCAAAAGGAACCCAAAAGAAACACAAGAATGGCCAGGGAGATAGATTAGTGGCATAAGAGAATGCCTTGCAAGTGCAAGGTCCTGAGTTCAATACCTGGTGCCAAGGAAAAGAAGAAAAAAGGAGTCATGAACAATCAGAAAGTAATTTCAGTTTGCTGGGAGTCAGACAGGCTGACCTGGAGAAAGACAGGACTATGTTTTGGCAGTTGCTTTAAATGTGGGTCCACAAATTGGGAAGTTTCTCCTACAGTGTAAATAAATACACACCAAGCAGAACAACCAAAAGCCATCTATTTCGAGTTCACTATGAATGACCCCAGACACTGTCAGTTACATATGGAAAAGACTCCTTGACATGGAAATCTTTACAGTGGCATGAAGGCAAAGCTTCGGTGTGGCCTTGTGTGGGCTTGTTGGCGGGACTCGTCCTTGGGGTTGACCAGAAGTGAGGCTCCTGTAAAGGTCAGTGCTTTTGCATCATCCCACCTGGCTCTTACCCATCACCCCAGAGAGGTAAAATCCAGTCATGGAGGGCAGCAGAGTTAACTTCTATAAATAAATAATCTTCCCAAAATTGGAAGCCTCATTACTGATCAAGGATGACTGTGCTGGCTAGACAGAGATACGATAGTAGTCAGCACTGCAGAAAATAGTCCTAAGCGGGCAGCAGTGAGAATAGAAAAGTAGAGAATCTTTCAATTATCCATCAAGCCTTTATCATTTTTGGTCTATTTCTACAGGAGCTATTGTTTGCCTGTGGGCAGATTCCTCCAGATGGTAATCTGACTTCTTGTTAATAATAAATCAAATTTCTGGGCAAAATGCCATAAATTGTAGTTATGCTTTCTATTTTTTTATTCAGTCCTATCTCTCAACCCCATAGTTGGTTGAAGTTTAAGCTAGCATTCATGCGTCGCATCGAGACACTCATTGCTGGATGTTGGGCGATTGGTAAGATCAGTGAATGCCACGGTTGTACATTTATTGCTGCCCTCCTCTGCTTGCAGCTACCTTATCAGGTATGCACATCTGCATTGCTAGGTAAGTCATCCTGTAAACTTCCAATTTGGGGGCCAAAGGACTGCTGTGGCGCTGGGTGTGTGGAGGACTATTTCATGAGTATGAAGTGGAAATCTCATCATCATTGGACGGTTCTAGTGCAGACAGCTTCTCCCAGCCTTACGCTTCTGGGCAACAGGGACAGGCTGGTGGTTAGCACCATGCTGTGGATTCTTCTTTCTGCAAGTTTGGCATCCACCAGTGCTGTAGTCGCATCCGATCAAGGCATATCCGGGGAAATACTCAGATTATTGAGCCACAGATTATGTTCTCAATGCTACTAACATTGTTTTCATGTGTTCCTTGAACAGGAAGAATACTGGGTAGGGGAAAAGGCATAGAATGGTCCAGAATGGGTCATTTTTCCATGTGATTACTGAATGTCTTGGCTGTGAGCAACACGTATCATCACATTTTGTGTGTATTAGGAGTGGATTAACCATATACTTCCTTCTTGGACCTGTCACCAATTTTTCTCTTTCTGTATAGAGATTCTGACCAGCTTGTCATCATTTTTGCTATGCCTGTGAATTGATTAGAAGCACACAGTGTGCATCTTTGTAGCATATATTGTAAATGTGTGTATGTATGTGAGTTCTGTGTATGATTCTATCATCTGAATTCCTTCCAACTGAGAGAATATTTCATCAATGTTGTCTTTTAGAGCATCATTTGGTAGGCAGCCTTGGAACAACTTTCCACTCTATGCAGACTAGGAGATTCAGTGGGCAATAAGCTCTATTTTTCGCCTTTAACAATTGCTAGAAGAAATAGATAGAGATTCAATAGGTACATTGAGAAACAGCAAAAATGTCAGAGCAGTACGACGCTGTTCTCCTGAGCCTCTAGTCACTCAACCTGGCATATTTCTTTTCCATTTACTAATGAAATGATGTGTTGCTTATCCAGTCTTAGTGCTTAGCTGAAAACTAAGCCAGCGAATAAAGGACCATTCATTTGTAGTGGAGCCAACATGCAATGAAGTCATAGTGGTGGGAGGAGGTGTCGCAGCACGCAGCATAGCGAGTGTCTTAGCTCCGACCACCTTGTTCGTTCTAATACCATTCTGGGATCTAAGTGTCCTCAGGAAACAGCAGGGAAGGAAGCCCAGCAATGTGATCGACTTAGGTCGCTGTCACGGGAAATGATAAGGCTGGATTCAGGAGGGAGTAGGCGGCTCGGAGCACGTTAATGGGCAGTAATAGATTTGTGGGCTGGTGGTGCCCTTTAGTAGTAACAATAAATTTATGAGAAACTCAAAAGATCAGAGCAGTGTTTATGTTACAATAGATGATAGAAGAGGATAAGGAAACCAAATATTAAATATTTAATTGACTCCTCACCATAAAATTTATTCATAGTTCATAAATCAATACATTCTAAAACTCTGAGAGTGACTTTAAAATCATTTAATTTATAGTGAATGGTGTTTTAAGAAAATGACAGGCGAGATGATGGATATGAAATACACAATTACGGGCAGCAGAGATGGGACCAGCAATATATTCAGAGCTGGGATCGTTGAAAACTAACCCTGTAATTAAATCATATTATTCTTTTTTCAGAAATGAAAACCATACACTATATTCTAGTAACTCTTTAAGATAGTAAGGAGTTTAAAGATTTAACTTTATATAAAGTACTTCAGACTCTGAAGGAGAAAATACATCAAAAATTCAAGTAAAAATCACTACATAATCAAAATATCTTAAATATATTTACATAGAGAAAGCAAAGGAAGCACGCTAAAATATTTCCAAAGATGGAAAGGGAGGGCTTAACAATATTGTACCTAGTCAAGTTCTCCTCAAGGATAAAGGAGAATCACAGAATTAATGCATCTGCACTTCTTTCTGCAGACATAGGAAGCAACAAAGTCTGTCAATCTGAGATGAATTACCAAAATAAAAAAATACAAGAGCATAGGCTGGTGAGACAGCTCAGTGAACTAAGTTCCTGCTTTGGCAAGCGCAGGGACCAGGATTTGACCCCCGGTTCCACACCCTGTGCCAGCGCCGCCCCAGGGGGTCACTGAGATGGCCCTAGAGTCCGGGCGTGGTGGCACATGCCTGTAATCCAAGCACTGGGGAGGCGGAAAACAGGAGGATCACTGTGAGTCTGAGTTGCGTGGTGAGAGCCTGCACCACATACACAAGTGGAAAAGAAAGTCAGGAATACATAAATGTTCATTAAGTAGCTATTAAATGATGGTTATTAAATAACAGAAATGTTGCAGGAACATCTCTAAATACAGTAAAGACACAATCTGGTAAACAAAGGCAATGAAGTTTTAAAACTTTGAATATGTAGATTCACCAAATATCAATTATCTCATTTTATGTAGAATGAACAGAGATGGGACCAGCACTCCGCATTCAATGTTGATCCTACTAGATGGTGAATGAAGTAAGTGGTATTTTCATAACACTTACTGTATTCTTAGAAAAATTACTAGAACCCAAAACTTTGGGAGATATCTATCTATCTATCTATCTATCTATCTATCTATCTATCTATCTATCTATCTACTATCTATCTATCTACTATCTATCTATCTATCTATCTATCTATCTACTATCTATCTATCTACTATCTATCTATCTATCTATCTATCTATCTATCTATCTATCTATCTATATATTGGTTTTGAGAATCGAACTGAGGACCCCATGCTTGCCAGGTATGTGCTATGCCCCTGAGCTATGTCCCTGGCCCAGTGATTTAATTTTTGAGTTTATAATTTTTATAAGTTTAAATGAAATCAAAACCTTGTTTATTCCAAACAGTATTTACATTTCAACTTTCTACAACTACTTTTGCCTGTTATCTTTGTTTTATGTAAAATTTTTATCATTTAAAATATTTAAATTAGTCATTTGTCACTGCCGTAATGAATTATCATAAATTATGTGTTTTATAAAAATAAATCTTACAGTACAGAAAGTCAGATGTTGATCTCTGGCCCCACATGCCTCGCCGACCCAGACCTCCATGTGCACTAAGCCAGCCACTGAGCCCTGGTTTTGTGGCACATGCCTATAATCCCAGCCCTGGGGAGGCTGAAGCAGGAGGATCACTACTGCATAATGAGGCACGGTACCAAATACATTAAAAATATCATATGCATAAATTTGCTCACTGTGGGCTAAATTCAAACATCAAAAGCTGTGTGCTAGTTTGTGGATGCTGGCCCAGCCCTTTGCTGGAGCTGGTTCCTATCTCATCCTTCAATGAGCACATTCTTGAGGATGACCCTGGAGAAAAGCCAGACAACACAGGTACTGAGATTGCACTGGACACAAAATGCATGGCTCGGGGACAGTCAGAGACGACGACGCTGGAGGCTGTGCACGCCGGGGCAGCAGGGCCTCTTACAGGTTCTTGTGACTGTGGTAAGCACCACGCTCTGTATGCTGTTTCAACTGTTGGCATCGCAAGAACAAGTAGGGGCTGTACTGGGCACCACAGTCACAACGGCTAGCTTTGCCTCCTTCCCTAGGTGAAGGGTGGAGGCCTAGGATTTTGCTATCACCCTTTCTAGCTTTCCCATCATCCCACTAGAGTTGGACCATCCTCTCTTACTTACAACTAAGACTCTCTAGAGCAAGACCCTCATTAGTTTATATTTTTCAGTGTTCTGAGTCATCCAATAATCCTCTCCTTAGTCAATAAAAATTGAGGTCTGGTTTCTTTGTGGCCTTTTGTTCCTCAGGAATAGTGGGCCATCCTGGATCTCCCCTGCATCACCAAAAAGGAAGTAATAATAATAATTATTACTACTAATAATTCGTGGCTGCTTTAGGCACAGCTATGATCCAGACTTTTCTGTTTGCTCTAAGCAACCCCGGTTCCTTTGCTCATGGTCTTCTCCCTCTATCCTCAAGCCACCTGCAGGGTGTCTCTAAGCTTCTCTCCAATATTGCTCTTTCATGTGTGGGGTCCACCAGATAATCCTGGATAATCCCCCCAATTTAAGATACTTAGTTATCTCTGCAAAGTCACATCACTTCCCCTATGAAGTAATATGATCATGGGTCCTGGGACTAAGCTGTGGACATCTTCGTGTGGCTGTGGTTCCGTGCCCTACACCATAGCTCTTTATGAGAAGCGCCAGGTGTTTGTAGTACATTATCACTCACTGACTGTCTCATCCATGTTTCAAATTTTAATCTTGTTTATAGATACTCAGGAATTAATTCTTTATTGACAAGTTGACAAGATTTTGCTGCTTTTTATTTAAAAGTTTCAGTTAATTTACTTATTAGATATAAAGATTAGTAAAGGGGAGTTTAAAAGAAAAACATTAAAACTTATTTAGAAGCTAAGCTCTGTGGTCTAGGCGCCTGCCTGGCAAGCACAAGGACCCAGGAATTATCCCTGGTACTACACGCCCTGTGCTGGCTGGCTCCAGAACCCCAGAAGTGCATTGACGGCCTCCTAAACTGGGCCTGAGGATGCACGCCTGTAATCCCAGCACTGGGGAGGCTGAGCGAGGAGGATCACTACAAGTGCAAGCTGTGTAGCGAGACCCTGTACCAAATAAATAAGTGAATGAATAAATAAAATTTAGAATCTAAAAGAACAAAAGGTTATTTATTTTTTTAGGTTGTTATTAGGTGAACGGACTGCATGCTACACTCTGGTTGGTGGTAGATGTTGCATAGTTTAGTGCATTTATCCTTTTCAGGCATCTCACTTTTAGTACAAATGACTTCTTTCATTACTGCTCTGTCAAGCTGATAAAATATACTTTAAGGGAATGATTTTAGGGAAATATACTTCAAGGGAAAAATTGTACATCTGATAGCCGGCCTAAGTCTTAGTCATTGAAAGGACCTTCATCACATCTACTATAAGTAGGCAGTATGACTCTCGAGTCTGATAATAGGAGAGGTATCAGCTCTCTTGGGAAGAGTTTGGCTAGTTTAAAAACCTTCAGTGATTTGTTAGCCTTGATTTATCTATGTCTTTGTTCTGCTGCTTTACATGTTATAGTCGGGGAAATCATAATTCAATATTTTATTTTGTTTATTTTTGATTTTTTTTTTTCTGTATTTTAGGGAAGAGTCTACAGGGTATTCAGGGTCTCACTACTAGATCAGACTTGTAGTGATCCGCCTGTTTACAGCCTCCCAAGAGCTGGGATTAGAGGTGCGTGCCACCATGCCCAGTCTCAATCGCCATCTCAGCTAGCCTTGGGGGCGGGGTTGACAAGGCAGGCCAAGGGATGGAACCTCCGGCCCCTGTGCCTGCTTGCAGGCGCTTTAATCTGCTGAGCTATTTGGCCAGCCCTATAGTTTAATATTTTAAGTGAATTGATATTTTCTTACATAGATTTTGGGTGATTTTTTTTCTCTTATGCAAAATTTATTGATTTTACTAGCATTTAATCTTCAAATATCATTATTCTGTGTCAATGTTTCTATGGTCACATGGACTCTTGCAGCATATTTAATTTTTAAAAAAAATCTTGTATTTATTTATTTGGTATACGGTCTCACCACGCAGATCAGACTTGTAGTGATCCCTCTGTCTCAGTCTTCCCAGCACTGGGATTAGAGGTGTGCACCACAACCTCCAGTTTTAAGGACAACGCAGAGTGACTAGGGTTCTGGGGCCAGCATGGCATACAGTATCAGGAATCGAACCTGGGTCTTTGCACTTGCCAGGCAGGCAGTTAGACCACTGCGCTATCTCTGGCCTCTTGCAGTATATTTGTTTTTAGAAAGCTTTCTAAATAATTATTAATTAAAATTAAATATTCAGTGTTACAATTGATAAGAAAACAATGGTAAATATATGTACGTATATGCTTTTTAATTTTTATCATAGACTGTCTTTGATTTAAAAAATGTTTATTTTCTTAAGTTGCTCTCCACTTCATGTATTTTATAAACTTTAATCTTGCATAAGGCCTACTGGTGATTAATGCTTTATTGACAAGTGCTTCTTCTGGTTTTCCTTCTTTCTTTCTTTCTTTCTATTTTATGTTAATATATGTAGAACAGGGTCTGCAGGGTCTCACTATGGAGATCAGACTCATGGAGAGCCTCCTGTTTCCAGCCTTCCAAGCGCTGAGACGATTGGCGTGCAGCCACCCCCAGTTTCAGTTGTCCTCTCAGGGCGCCCCGGGGGCAAGGGAAGGGCAGCACACAGGGAATTACAAGTGCTTTAATCCGCTGAGCTATCTGGCTTGACCTGGTTTTCTTTTAATTCTTGAGTTCAGTTAATCCCTGTAGTAGTTAAGAAAGCTAAGATGTCCTGTCAGTGACACGCAAATTTTACATTCTTAGCAACCAAGCAGGCCTAGTGGCTCAGGCCTACAATCTCAGTACTTGGTGAGCCCCATGCTGGAGGACTGGAAGTTGGAATGTGACTTAGTCAAGACTTAGTGAACTCCTATCTCAAAACTGAAGAAAAACAGTTTTAAAAGAATGAGCTGGGCAAGGAGCTCAGTGTGCAGGGCCTTGGTCCAATCCTATGATAGTTGGCTGTGCCAGATCTTATAAGATAAATAAAGGAATCTCGTGGTGCTGAAATAAAGAAAGGTGGAGAGGGAAGGGAAAATAGACAAGATGTGTTAGGGCTTTGCATATGCACCGTCTCACTGCAAGGAATATAATCTCTATGGACTACCAACATGTACTAATAATTAAAGTTTCAAAAATGAACAAATCAGACAAATACGAACCTTAATGTCCTATAGTTTCAAAGACAGGTTATTTCCTTTTCATGTTAAGCGTCTACTGCAGATTGGCTGTTTTTGTCTTCCATTAGAGATAACAGAATATCCAGAAAACCTCTAACCTCTACGCGGCTCATGACCATGACTATGTATAGGGAGGGCGGAACGCGATAGTTTGATTTTTAAATTCTCTTCCTGTAAATGGCAGTGTTAGTTGTGTTCATAGCATATTAATGAAACCAAGTCCAATGTGAGGACTGGGGATCTGTGAAGTAGGTGAGTTTTCTCCCTGTCCCCTTACCTTCCAAGGCACAGAAGAATCTTCAAGAAGAGTATAATTTTGCAAAGTCCCATTAAATCTCTGTGATATTCTCTCACTTTTATTCTTAGTTTTAAATTTTCTAGTGTTTTATCCTCTTCACCTTTACAGTATCTTGTTTAAACTACTCATAGTAGAATATTGCATTGAGGGTTTTTCGTATATTAAGACAGTGTTAGAGTAATTTTATCTGCTTAAAGGGTTTTGATTCTCATATCCCAATGCTTTCAGCAAATCTGAATAAAGATAAGATTTGCTTTCCTGTTTTTCATTTTACTGTTTTGTTATATTATTACTGACTGAGTTACAGATATGCAAAAATAAGGTAATAATTTGGTAGAAAATGTAAGAGAGGTTTATTTAGTTATTTATCTCAAGATTATTTTACAAATTGCTACAGTTTTCTACCCAGGCCTGGTGACAGAGACTTGTAATCCCTGCAGAGAAGAGCCATGAAGCAGAAGAATTTGAGATTAAAATACAGAAATAAAGGCTGGAGGTGTATCTCAATGTGAACACAATAGAGGCCTTGGGTTCTCTCTCTCTCTCTCTCTCTCTCTCTCTCTCTCTCTCTCTCTCTCTTTCTCTCTCTCTCTCTCTTTCTCTCTCTGTCTCTCTCTCAGAGACAGAGAGAGGGAACTTATTATATTGACAATAACTCATTTTCATATTGAAATACTCTTTTCTCATGCTCACTAAGTTTTCAAAGGATATTTTGTTTTAGAAATGACTTTGCTCCACTACAGAACTGGACTCCTATGCTCTGCTTTCCCAAGCACTGTTGTTTCATGCAGCTATTGAATAGCGGGTTCTTTTGCTCAGTGAATATGAAAATCCCTTTCAGAGTCTGCCTGAAGGGCTTGGCATTCATCTGGAACCAGAAAGAACATTTCTACAGGCCTCACAAGATCACAACTTTTAAAATATGTCCTTGGGGGCCGGGGAGATGGCTCAGTAGAATAAGCACTTCCCTGGCAAGCGTAAGGGCCCAAGTTCAATCCCCAGTTCTACAAAAAAAAAAACCAAAAAAAACAAAAAACACAACAACAAAAACATGTCCTACACCTGCTGTGCTTATGAAGATGGGGTCTAATAATACTGAATGCAATGGACAATGGATTTACAATCCTAGAATATAGTGTGACTATTAGGAGTCTCACAAATTTATTTCAGAAAATGTTAATGAGTCTTCTGCTTATATCGATGAAGGCCTACTCTGCAGTACCATGGGAGTTACTTGTACTGCAAGTATCTGAGATGAATGTGAGGTTCTCATCACAAAAATGTCTCATCTACTAGTTGATGGAACCTGCACATAGAAAGGTTATCACATTACCCCTTACTTTATTGACTAAGTTTTGTGATTTAAAGCACAAAAGCAACTTAAAAATCAACTACATTATTAATGCCCATTTTTCTGGGCAATGTACAGTTATATTTATCTTAGGCACATCATTTTTCATTAATATATCAATTAAGATAGCATGGAATTATATTTCTTTCTTATTTTTAAAGAGAATACAAAATAGTAAAAAAAAAAAAAATTAGAAATGATACTGAATTTCACTAAGCAAAATGATAGGAATTCAACCATGGCTGTTATAGTGCATATTGTTGTTTCAAATTAGTTGTTCAGAATACCAGATATGTAAAACTGGTCAAAAAAGATTAAAAAGGAGAGAAAACAGTTAAGCACGGAATGCTCCTTTCTAGGTGTGGTTTATTACACAAGGAAAATGAGACAACTCTATTCATGACCAGAGGTGTGCCATTGTTGTTTTGGGATGTTTAATTGATACTTGATAATTCTTTCACTTTCTACCAAACTCTCTCTCTCCACTGATAATATATGAATAACAGCATACAATGCTTTTATAGAAGGGCTGTCTCAGCACTGGGACATGACACCTGACACAAGGTCCGAGTGACGACTTTCTGAGGAGGAAGCTGCTTTCACCTGAGTGCGCACAGTAGCCTTAGGCTGCCCATTATCTCCTGCTTCCAGTAACCGCCTGTCCACTGCCATGATGATCACCTTTCCCAAACTGGGTTCTAAAGGATAGTCAAGTGTTGCTTGTGGGAAATGTGGGGTCACAGCTGCAAAGGCCTTAGTCTTAGCATGGTCCGCCTGCTCACAGGGTGCCAGTCAGGAAGGAAACTAAAGGGAAGGAGACAGGGAGTGAGACAGTTGCCGGTCCAGTTATGCCCCAGGCGACACTCTGCTTCTGGCTTGGTCCTGTTTCCTAGTGACACCACCTATGACAGTTAAAAAAATAATCTACTGATTGGCACAGCCTCAGTATGATCCAATCACTTCTCAAAAAGCTCTATTTATGAAGACATGAGGGCGTTCGGGTGCATTCACAGTCTAAACTATACAAAGAGATTGTGTTTCTGCTCTTTTGTGTGGACATAACATAATCTTTCTATTTTAAGAGCTATATGTTAAATCAGATTAAAATAGTGCATAAAACAATAAGAACAACCTTAAAATTAAAGACTTTCTTAAAGAGCATTCATTAATTTGATGATGCACATTACAAGGTTAAACATGAGATTAGTTTTTAGTTTTCTAATGAGTTTCTCTTGGCAATATGAAGTATAGAATGGATTTTACTGTTTATTTGTGTATCTTTTAAATAGAAAAGTAAATGCCAAGGTAAAAGCTGAGGGGGCCGGGGAGATGGCTCAGTAGAATAAGTGCTTGCCTGGCAAGCACAAGGGCCTGAGTTCAATCCCCGGTTCAGCCAAAAAAAAAAAAAAAAAAAAAAAAAAAAAAAAAAAAACAAACAACAACAACAAAAAAGGTAAAAGCTGAATTTTGTTACCTTTGAACCATTATATTTAAATATTTTAAAATATCCACTGTGATAAATAATTTTGGGGCAAACCAATGCACCTCAAGATAATGTCTCAAATAATGTCAGCTGGTATGACTAACAAAGAAAAAAAATCATATATATTTAAAATGTGGGTGTATGTGTCACAATAAAATGTAGTAGGAAACTTTATTTTTATTTGTGATTTGAAATTAGCTATTTACATTCAAAGATTCTTTGTTTATAGCAATAGTCCAAGTGAAAAGCTAAAGCATTTTTCTGGGAGGTAATTTTATTCTTACTTTTTAAACTAATGTTCTCATATCCTAAATTACTTGGTGGAAAAGTAAATTGATGGCATAAAATTAATTTCCACTTTTTAAAACCCACATGGATATAAATCACTGCAACTTGAGAGAGACTGAAAAATGACTGTATTAACAAAAATTTATGTTCAACAGAGAAGTAAACATCTTTCCACATCCACATCACTGCTTCACATTTGCACATCATTAGCTGCAATCTACTTCAGATGATGGTGATGAATGAAAGCAGAAACTGGATCCCTAAATAATACCTAGTTAATGATAACAAACAATCACAAATATATAGAGAGGCTGCCTTCTCAGTGTTTACTTATCTCCAAGAGTGCCTCCTTCTGCCTTATCTCCCTGGGCACCGCGAGTTTCCTCCATCACTGGGGGTCAGTAAGCATAATCTGACAGTTAACTAATATCTTAACTAAGATCAGTGTCTGTACACGTGTACACTTGATGTTGACAAGTACTGCTACCATTTTTATGACAGCTTCCTTCCGTACATGAAATGCACAGGGACAGACAGGGATACACAAATGCATACGTAGATGCTGGGAAAGGTTGGAGGCGGCTCGCCTTTTTCCATGTCATTGTAGGTTAACAAGTTTGAAGATAGTGTAGAAGTTACTAGCTGCCTATCTTGGGTTCTCCTGTATGTTGCTCTCTTCAGATTCTACTTTGAACATTTTTATGTTTTTTCCTATAACTAATTAGCCGTAAGATAATCTCTCATGAGATATCCCTGGAAAACAAACAAACAAACAAACAAACAAACAAACAAACAAAAAACAACCTTTGCTTTGTGCTTCGGTTAAGAAAAGGTTGTGACGCTATAATTACAAGACTCACCTACAGCCATGTGCTTTACTTTACATTTACAATTTTTATAGTAAATTTCTAGCCTTTCTCTCTGTGTATAAAATACATTTCATAGAGATTAAGACAAAATTATTTTTACTGTTTTGCCTCTGAAATTTTAAAGTTTATTGCTTAGACTGATTTATGACTTCTTGAATCTGGAATTGATCTATTCTTTGAAAGAAAATGTATTATTATTGTCATGAATTATTTAAGCAACCTTAAGAAGAAATTGATCTTTCTATATTTCATCAATAATCTATTACTAACCTTAATCATATGTTAGGCAAACACAAAACTATCAAGAAACTAAAAAGGAAGTTATTTTCTTTATACATTTTGTTATAGAAAGAAATTTTATTTGAGATTTTGAGATGATTTAAATGTACAATTGAAAAAATGTGAAGCTCAAAACCGTTTATAGCTGTTACAAAAATATTTCAAAATTAAAGTTACAGTGGAACTACAAAAATAAATTTTATGAAAAAATAAATTTATAATACCAAAGATAAATAGAAAACTGAAATGATATCTTATATTGCAGACAAAATACTGATCTTTAGTAGGAAACAAATATATGGAGCAAAAGAAGAAAATTCACTAACATATGACATATAGCCAATTCAATGCTTTGATAAAAATATATGCTGTGGAAACCTAACTAGAGATGTTTGATCATGCTTTATGCTAATTAAAATAGAAGTTGGAATTGGACTTAATAGTTGGATGGAAGGGGGCTGTATAGCTAGTGTGGCAGGCTAAGTGCCTGCCTGGCAAGCGCAAGGACCCAGGTTTGATCCCCAGAACCCCATGCAGAACCAGCCCCAGAAACCTGTCCATGCTGTTCATGCTGTGTAGAGATTGAAATCCTGTACCAAAGAAATAAATATTTTTTTTAAAAGTTAGAGGGAAGTACATAATTTTTTTAATGTTTATGAGATAAAACACTACATAAAAAATATAATAGAAAGTGAGATTCCTAGCGAGACAGAGACTTAAGTAGGGTAGTACTATTAGTAGAACTGATTCTTTAAATATGACAACCTAAACATAATAAAAATAAATTTGACAACCTGAAATATGGGGAAAATGTTGCCAACTTTTCATCAGCTGAAGGATTAAAACCTCAAATACATAAAGAACTTAAAATAATTTACACTACCTCCCAAATAAAGAAACCAACCAAAAATTAAGAAAATGAGATCATCAGAAGTTTCTCAGAAGTACAATGGCCAGTAAATCCATGTAAATGTTCAAGCTTGCTAGGTATGTTAGAGAAATGCAAATTCAAGGACCACTGAGCGTCTGTCATTCTGCAGACAGAATTGCGACCATCAAGAAGTGAAGTAATCACAAGTGCCAGACAGCAGTGAGCAAGAGGAACTATTCTACAGTGGTAGCGGGAAGGGAGCCCAGTCTGACCCCTTATGGAAAGCAGAGCAGACACTCCTCAAGAAGCTTAAAGTCACCTTCAACCCAACTCTTGCTCCTAGAGATAGATAGCTTTTCCAAAGAGCTGAAGATATTATATTACAGTGATGAATGCTCACCTGTATTTATGGAATCCATAGAGGCAATCTTGGAAGGGGCCTATATATCCATCAATAGATGAATGGATAAATAAAATGTGATATTTACATAAAATGGAGTACTATTTTGTCCTAAAGAAGAATGAACCTGAGTCATTAATCATTCCCTCATTTTAGGGAAATTGAGGTAACATGAGGCTATAGTGTTAAGTGAAAATTTAAATATCATAGATTTTCTCTTATATGAGAGACCCAAAATATAAATAACAAGCAAAATAAAACATAAATAATAGGAGAAAGGGAGATAAATATTTCACAAGTGGGAAAGAAGCCAAGAGATGAAGAAAGAGAGAAAGGAGAAGAATTTTTTTTTTTCCTGCGGAACCAGGGATTGAACTCAGACACTTGGGCTTGCCAGGCAAGCGCTTATTCTACTGAGCCATCTCCCCGGCCCCTAAGAAAATTTTAAGATGCATCATATACACAAAACAGCTCCCTACAAAGATCCTATGTAGTCATTATGTCCTGCAAACTTTTGCTAATAAGAAGTAATGATAGAAATGTGAAAAAACATAGATAGCATTTACACAGTTCTATTATGCAATGCTTAAAAATTGTACATATCATGCAGTCAAGTACAAAGATAATAAATTATTTTACTAGACATTGTTCCTTTTAATATGCTACTAAGGCATGCTGGCCTTCTCTTCCAGGATGGTTAGTAATGTCTTTCACATATTTAAATAAATATTGATGTGTACCAAAAAATGTTGAGCCACTATCACATTTCTCAGCGAGGGCTTTAGTGGATGAGTTCAAGAAGGACTGCACAGAATATTAGGACAGCCATGCTAGTTCTTACTGCAGATATTAAAAAAAATTTACACCAACTACAGTGGCTTAAAAATTAAAAATTCATTCTTTTACAACAGTGGAAAACAGATGTCTGAAATTCACTTCATTGTCTAAGATCAAGGTGTTTGCAGAGTTGTGACTCATGGAAGCCCCCGAGGGAGACTCCACTGCCATGCATTTGTTAGCTTCAGGGTCCTGCCCGTAGTCGCTGCCTTGCAATTCCATTCCACATCTCCAACGTCTGCCACAGTTTGTCTAGGACTTCTGGCATTGTTGTACCTTTGTCTCTCTCTTTGGCTTCTTCTTTCTGATATAAAAGCTTCCGTGATAACAAACCCACCCATGTAATCTAAAGTAATCACTTTATCCCAGTGTAACATCATTACATAAACTTGATTTCCATTTAGCATATGATCAAAAATATTTTCATGTTGTAGAGTAAAAAATACTCTACTATTGGGAAGGTCATTATCCAGTCTTTCCCGGTAGCTCAGAATATTCATAAAATTAGCTGTTTATCAATGGATTGAAATGATCTTCAAAGCAATGTTCAAAAATTTCTTCAATAGAATAAGCTCAGGAACATACATATTTCCTCTATTGTTTTGAGAAGGAAATTTTATTTGTCAGAAGAATAAAAATTTCAGTGGAATTCGGCTTTTTTTCAATATTATACTTTCCATAGATTGAGTGCATCCAGCAGCGTTGCACAACTTGAGTAGAGTAGAAATGAAGCAAATAGGTCAAGCTGTTGACTTTGCCAAGGTTTTGCATCATGGCATAGAAAGGGTTCCATAACTTATTGAAGAAATTACCCATATAAACTTCCTGGACTGAAATGCGGGCCAGGAAGTGCTCACTGTGGTCACGTATCATTGCATTTCTCGATTGATAATAGGAACTTTCATCGTTGAACATAGTTTGTTAGAGGTTGTAGCAGACACACAGAATTGTGCATATACTCACTGTACTCAAAGTGTCAGCAGTAACATACCCAAGTATCTAATGTCCTTCATGCTAACCCCATTTGTAAAATTTCTACAACCATGTCTGCTCACTGTTATTAGCAACGTGATCTGGAAAGTGTTTCTGTATGTATTCTTCATTAACCTAATGATAACCTGGTCTCATGATTGAATTAATAAAGCCTCTTTTAGAGAAAATCCCATGACATAAGCATTGGTTTTAATAATACCTTCAGCTAGTGGATGAATAAAATAACTGCCGAGATATGACAAAATGTTGCAGTCCAGCTTGAGACTCCCACTCAAAATGCTTCTGAAACAAATTGGAAAAACTGTCCTGGTGATCCATGCCTTCTTTCTAGCATAATCATGGAAGAAATTTCTGCTAAGAAATTCATTCTTTCAAAATAGAGGAGTACAGCTTTTGGCTGTCTCGCAAGTTTCCTCTGATGCTGGCTTGCCTGGTAGCGCAGCTCAGCGTTGTGACGCTGGTCCTGCACTTGGTAACCTGTTCTTCCCTGGGGCTTGTCTCATCCAGCTACACTCGGTAACTTTCTGGGTCAACAATGCCAGAATCGTGACTCTTCACCAGTGTGACAGATTTGTTCTGGCATCCGATTTTCATCCCTAATGAGTTTGCAAACTTTTCAATAGATTTATCCACTGCTCTTGATTAGCAAATGCTTTACCACCACCAATGTTTAAAAAATTAATGCTGTGCCTTTTTAAAATTTATGCAACCAAGCAGTTGAATATTTAAAGTTCTCTCTGTCAACTCTGACAAGAAGCCAACCAGAGAGAGACTCTTCAAAGTATAATGATATTTGTTGCAAACTACACACCATTCCAGTGGGAGTATGGATGTCGTATTAAACTATGAAAATATTTAACAAAACTGAATAAAGGGGAAGCCTGAGGGATGTTACACCAGACATGTGAAAATGATTATTTACAACATCGATTAACAACAACAATTATTCTAATCTTTCATCAGCAGTTAGTTGCTAAGCAGGTGCCCTTGTAGAAGCGCTTTCTGTATAAGGTTGTGGTAGTTCTGTGATGCCAGTGTGTCTGGTAGTCTTTTTGCTTGTTACTTTCAGGCAATCATACACAAAAGCCTCTTCATAATCTCTAGGGTATTTCTCTATTAGTTCATATCTGCAGAATAAAACAGTTGCATATGCATTCTGCATAACCACAACACGTGTCTTTGTTCACCCCTCCGCCCCTCCACTCCTTCCCGCTCCGTGTACCTCTTGGACCCCTTTTCCTTTTACAGAAACTATATGTCACTAGATATTCCATTTTCTTTCTTTTTTTGTTAGGGCTGACACAACTTCATTGTAATGCTAACCATGTTCATTTTCAGTTTTCAGTTTATTATATACTCCTGCTTGTTTCATGATCAGCATAGAATTAAGTCTCATATTATAACACAATGCCCCTCCACCAGTAAATTGCAGTTTGTTACTTGCCCAGAAAGTAGTTCCTATTCCAGTTTCAGTCGCATTTGTCTGTTAGGAATGACTAGACTGCTCGTGGTGGTGCGCAGCTGGTTACTGTGGTGCACACTGTATGACCAGTCCCCAGGGGAGAGGCCACTCTGCCTCTGTGCTTTCTGCTTGCTTACCTCCTATCCAAGTGCTAAGCAGCCCAACCCTGCTTAGCTTCCAAGATCAGAGGAGATCGGGTGTGTCCAGGGTGGTATGGCTGCGGACATCTGCTCGCTTATCTCCTATAAGCCCTGGACCACCAGAAACCAGGGCCTGATATTTTGGGAACGATCCACATTAATGCCTGTCTACATAAAATTAATCTGTTCCAAATTCTGGGTGGAATTTCAGTGTTTCTGTTGTAGTATGTTTAACACAACACTGATAGTCAACATTCTTTATGCACTGAGAGCTTGAAACAGGGTTATTTTCTTTTGCATTAACTTCTGTGCATCACTTTCAGCATATAACTTCCACATGTTCACATTCTGTTTCTCCAGATCACGTGTGGTGTCTCACCAACCCCCTCCTCCTCTGCAGGATGATTTCCTTTGATCCCACTTGCCGGTTGGCTCAGCACCTTGAGTTCATGTGCACAGAGGCTTCATCACTGAACTTTTTGAAACCTCTGTTACCCGTAAAACCACATACAGGCCGTTTGGCAGATTTGCAACAGTCCCTATGTAACGCAAAAAGAGACAAGTAAGCAAGCAAAATGTGCACAGCCCTTGGGCCCTGCGTCCATCACGAGGCCCTCGCTGCTGCCTGTGCCTCCGGCCTGTGCCTGTGCCATTTTACCCCCCTGGATGGAGCCTTTGTGGATAAACTTGGAAATGCACAGCGATCACAGATCCGAGGCGGTGGGGCCACAGAGGGGTGCTTTTATTCCCTGGGGAAGCAGAATGAACTATGAGTTGAACTCTCGCCTGGTGGCATCCACTCTCCCTGTGGAGTGGGACTTTCACTTGTGACATCATACTGGCCCTCAGAAAAGCTGGATGCTTGGATTAGAATACGTTCACCCTGCACTGTGAGCCTGACCACCGCGCTGGCGTGTGAAGCCCTATTTATGCTTGCCTCACCACCAGTCTGGTCCTAGGCTTACTCTTCCTGCATGGCCAACCCTTTTGCTTTCTCCAGCGTGCTCAGAAGTGTTGCAACGGTAGCCTCTAGCTCTTCACATCAAAGGCACACATTTCGTAACCACCATAAATAGGAGACGAATTTTAATCAATTTTATCTACAGATTTTGGGCAGGGTGGGTACGGGCCAGATGCCCAGACCTTCACCGCGTGCAACTCAGTCACATGAGAGTGTGAATGAAGAATCAAAAGAAAGAACAGCTTAGTCATACAGATCTAAAAAGATAGTGAGGCCAGGGAGATAGCTCAGCTGTCTGAATGCCTGCCTGGCAAGTACAAGGACCTGGATTCGATCTCCAGAACTGCCTATTGTATCTGCTCTACCCTGGGCACACCTAGCCCGTCACTGAAACCAGGTGTGGGGGTCACGAGGAGTTCAAGCTTCTCAGCAAAAGCCTGTACCAAATATATCAATTTTAAAAATAAATAGTGTGATACAGGTACCGAGATAGAGAGTTAGAGAAAGAGATAGAAACAGAGATGGTTAGAAATTGAAATACACGTGAGCAACAATCAGTACACACTGGGAACATGATGCAGGTCACTGGGAGTTTGTAGAAAACACCTCAATTTTCCACTCAGGAGAGGTAGAAAAGTGGGAAGCCCAAGTGTCTTAGTTACACTTCTCTTGTTGCTGGGACAAATACCTGACACCCAAAATGAAGGAAAGAAAGGTTTATTTAGCTCACAGTTACTAGAGGGTTCAGTCCACACTCAGCTGGCTCCAAGCAGAGCAGCACATGGCAGAGGGCAACCTTTCGTGGCGGCGGCAAAGAGCAAGAGCACAAGGGAGGGGTAGCAGCAGCTCAGGCAGCTGGCTTCTCTTCCCTCCTTACACTGTAATGCAGATTACCTTTCCCAGGGCGGGGGCAGCATCCACACCCACAGGAATCAATCACAAACTCCGGAAGCTGCCCCAAGACTGCATGAGGATTTGGGAGGACACCTAGACACAAACCATAGCACCAAGAAACTAGGTTAGGGAAGTAGCTGGAAGTTGTATCTCTGACCACTGGCTTGAGCCACTGGGTCATCCTGTGCCAAGGATTAATAAGGCATGCTTCTGGAGCAGAAAGTTAGCTCAACATTCAAAATAGGTGCTCAAACAACAGAATAGTGGGAGGGTGCTCTATGCCTACTAGAGTGGATAGGGAAGTATGTCTTTAGGTTTGCTTTTCTGTAAAAGAACTACAGGATAGGTTCAATTCTTTAATTGCTTAAAAGAATTTTCAAGTAAAATTATCTGGAATAGAATTAATGTTTCGTTCTGGTTGTGGTTTTTTTTGGTGAGTGCTTTTTTTTTTTTTTGCGGAACTGAGGATCATACTCAGGCCCTTGTGCTTGCCAGGGAAGTGCTTATTCTACTGAGCCATCCCCCCGGCCTTTGTTGTGGTTGTGGATGATTTTGTTTTGCTGTCCAGCTCAGCCCACTCTGAGGCTGGCACAACATGTGGTGCCCTGGATCGAACCATGGTGCTGTGGTCCCCTGCACCTACCTAAGCTGGCCTAACCAGGGGCTTTAGACCACTGAGCTATCTCTTTGGCCCGCAAGGAGAAATGACTTTTTTATTTCTCCAACAAATGTAGATGACTCAGAATATCGACTTTTTCTAAATTAAATGTAATAGTTCATTTCTCCTTAAATATTCTTTTCTGAATTATCTAAACATTATTTATAGGGTGAAAAAGTTGTTCTAAATTATATTTTTAATGTTTGCGCAATCAGTAATGATGACGAGGTTTTTAGTCCCCCTTGGAAGTTTGTGACAATATTTGTTGCAATTTGTAGATGGAGTGTTTCGTAAGTAGCAATGAGATGGTTAATTGGTTGGATGCTGGAGTTTAGGCTTCTTATGTCTTTACTGATTTTAGGTTTAATTGTTCTCTTCAATATCAGGATAGTAATGAACTGCTGGCCATATTTGTGGCTGTGTCCATTTCTCCTTGTGGTCTTCTTAGGATTTACTTCCTCTCCGTGACAGCTCTTGAGTGCTGAGGCCCTGAGCACCGTCGCAACACTGCAGCACGTGGGCCACTTAGCAGCAGGCAGGATCCCTCCTGCGCTTGCTAATGCTCTCGGCTCTGACTTCAGCATCACGTTATTAACATTCAGTTCAATTTCTTCTTCAAAATTAGCAGTGTACATTTAAAAATAATTTATATATACTGATTTGTATAATTTCCTTTTAAAAAGTATTAAGAATTTTTAGTGTGTAAATAAATTTCATTTGTGCAAGAAAAAAAATGGAAGCGCAATTGTTTTGAACTATCTATATGTTCGAACAATTTCCATGAATAACTGCTGTTTCCTAGATTCTAATAGAAAATAGGGACTGTGCCTAGTAAAAAAGTCATTATTACTTTCTGAAAAATATGCAGTGTTAGACAGGATAGTATTGTTGTAGTAATTCTGTGAATGAATGAACTCCTAGACTAACCTCCAGAGATGCAGCTTAAACACCCCTGTACACCAGATGGAAGGAGCCCGGCCTAGTGAATCTGCAGTTATGCAGCAAGCAGGAGGCAAAAGAGCTCTTTATTTAAAGGAAAACCAGGTGCATTACAAGACTTACAGTGAATGACCTCATTTCTCAGGATTGCCTGATGCTTAAGTAATCTTCACACAAAAGCCAATTTAATGAAAACTCAGAGCTCTGAGATGTGACGATATCCCACCAGGTCAGTGAAACTACTGCCAGGCTTTCACGTACAGCACAGATTTGATATGGAATTTTGATCCAAACTGGTCCTTCATGTATAGATATATAATAACAAATATAAGGGTTCGGGAGATAGCGCAATAGAATAAGCACTTGCTTGGCAAGCGCAAGGTTCCACCAAGAAAGAATAAAAATAAATAAATAAAATACATATAATATATTATATATTTTAGGGAAGGGTCTACAGGGTGTTCAGATCAGACTCTTAGTGACCTGCCTGTTTACGTCTCCAAGAGCTGGGATTACAGGCATGTGCCACTATGCCCAGTCTCAATTGCTGTCTCAGCACAACCCTGGAGATTAAATCCCTGGCCCTTGTGCCTGCTTGCAGGCGCTTTAATCCACTGAGCTATTTGGCCAGCCCTCAAATGAAGTTTGTTTACACACTAATATTTTAATTTACTTGTTTTTCTAAAAAGAGCATCACATTTATTATAATTCATTTTAACTTTGAGCATACAATCTTGTACTTTTCTATTTTCCCCATTTGCTTTCCTAGCATGTGTATTTTTATTGTTGGCTCATGAAATACAACTAGTTTGTCATTTCAGTAGTTTTTACAGTTACATTAAAATTATTTAGCATGTCACATTTTATCTTTATCTAATGCATCACTTTATAAACATCATATGCATTAAAATACTTTTCAATAGCATGTTTCTTGATTTCATGTTTCTCTGTCTATGAATGAACACTATTTTTTCTATATCTAATATAGTCTTCATAATACATTGCTATTATCAAATGTAGCATGATGTATGGTGTACTTCAAATTTAAAGCCTCTAACACTTATCTTCATTATAAATACTGTAATTCTATAGTACATTAAAATAGAAAGTAGTAATGGTTACTTAGTAGTATCAGTTCATAAGTATAAGAAAGATTTATTCATTAAATATTTTTATTTGCTTATCAGTAGATAACTTTGTTAGTATTGTATATTTATTTAACTGTAGGTTTTCTAATTAATTTATTATTATTATTATTGTTATTACTTTTGCAGTACCAGGGATTGAACTCAGGACCCTGCACTTGCCAAGTAAACACCTATTCTACTGATCTATCTTCCCAGTCTAACTGTGGGTTTTCTGATAACAAAACTTTTTTTCTGTGTGTGTGTGTGTGTGTGTGTGTGTGTGTGTGTGTGTGTGTGTTTTAGGGAAGGATCTACAGGGTGTTCAGGCCCTCACTGCTAGATCAGACTCTTAGTGATCTGCCTGTTTACAGCCTCCCAAGTGCTGGGATTACAGGTGCGCACCCCCACGCCCAGTCTCAATTGCTGTCTCAGGGTGGGGCCAGCACTGTAGGCCCCGGTATTGAACCACTGGCCCCTGTGCCTGTTTGCAGGTACTTTAATCCACTGAACTATGTGGCCTGCCCAACAAAATTCCTTTAAAGCTTATGATATTCAATTTTAATTTCTCCAAAGATTCAATTTATATTAATGGATCAGAACCCAGACAACTATTTAATCTTAACAATATAAGAAGCCACAGGGAGGTTGCTTAAGAATGGCTGATCCTTATTTGCAACTGAAGAAAGTCAGTGTCATGGTTTGAGGTATTGCAAGGAAACAATACAGTACAGGACATATATTTTATAAGACTTTTATAATGAATCACGCAAAAGGATCATATACAAAGAGTACAGGGAATCTGTTTGCACACTAAAGACCAAATATTTTAGCTTGGTTTTTGGACCATACTGTCCGGCTTGAGTCCAGCTGAAGACTTTGAGCTCGTAACAGTGCCTCTCATGAGTCCGACTGAAGGCCAAGCGTGCGTAGCAGGGTCTCATGCGGCCTGTTTCATGACTCTGTAGCGGGAAGGCCCAGAGCACAGTGGTGAAGCTAGGAAGTCTGTGCAAGCAAGATGAAGGAACTGTGTCCACAGGCTGAGGGATGTGCACTGGGGTCTTGAAACAGTGCTCCACCTAAGAACCAGAGCTCCCCTCAAAAGTGCAACAGCCAGGCTCAGCAACAGGGCGGTCCTGAGCGCCTCAGATGAGGAGGAAAGCGGAGCTCCCATCAAGAAAGCTAATATATACATGGATAGATATACAGCCACTTTCTCTTAATTCAATGAGGTCAAAGATTGGTACCAATAGTGTTTGGACAAGATATCATGGCTGCATTTTATGTTATGAATAACTACTACAAAGACAACAGTATGCAATGTATTAGTTATTGTAACTGTCCTACTAACCTGTTTTGAAACTGTCTCATTGCAATTTGTTTCTCAATAAAATTAATTTAAAAAAGAAAGAAAGAAAGCCAAAGTGACAAGCTTCTGCAGGAGACAGAGCAGTGACCAATCTTCCCCTCTGGATCCACGCAGTAATGCTCAAAGTGAGAATCAGAAATCCCCCAAAATGAAATGCAGCCAATGTCAGTGATAACAGTGAGGTCCCAATCTCCTCCTTCAATAAGAATAACCAAGTTCACCAGGAAAGCCAGCATGACAAGTTCCCACCGCAGATTCGCCCAAGAGAACCATTAGCTTCCAACAAATCCAAAAGCTTCTCCAAAGAGCTTTCCTAACAGCCTCTCAACAGCTTTTCTAGTTCTCTTGCTTCTGGAATAGTCCTCAGGTGGGCTTCCCACACTAAGCACCACTCTGGTTCAGTTCAGTGGGGTGTAACAAGTTGACCACAAGTTCGCACTCCACCACAGTCAGCTACAGCAAGTCTACATTAGAATAAAGTATATACTTGCCAAAGAAAGAAGAGCTGATCTTTCGCTCCAGAAATACTTCACTGTTTTTGCACTTACCGGTATACTTAATTAATATTGTGCATCAGCTTATTTAAATTAGTCCACCAGGGAATTGAGTCTCTCATGGTCAATAACAAAACCAAGTAGAGATATTGACCCAAGGTCAGGAAGCAGTTAATCAAATGTGCATTCAAGCTACTAATTTTCTTTTATACTTGGAAATAAATTAACAAAGATAAAAAGACAATGGAATCCAATCAAAAAGCAGTATTTAATAAACTCTATAAATAAACTAATTATTAAAATAATGCATTTTCTTTGAAAATTAAAGAAAATAACATTGTACAGATCTCTTAGAACTATTTTTTTTAAATGTGTTTTGTTACTACCGGGTCTCAATATGCAGCTTGGCCTTATAGTGATCCTCCTGTTTTCAGCCTCCCCAGCAGTGAGATTACAAGTATGTACCACCACACCCAGACTGTGTGGCTGGCTCAGCCAACCCTGGGGGCAGTGCCGGTGCTGCATGTGGTGCATGGGATTGACCTGCGGTCGGTGCGCTTGCCTAAGCTTGCCTAAATAGGCACTTTAGTCTGCTGAGCTATCCCACCAGCCCCTTAGAATTAAATTTTAAGGGCCAGGGAGATGGCTCAGTAGAATAAGCACTTCCTGGCAAGCGCAAGGGCCTGAGTTCAATTCCCAGTTAATCCAAAAAATAAAATAAAATAAAAAGGCCAAAAACAAGAATTAAATTTTAAAATGAAAATTAAAATATTATAAGTTAACAAATTCAAAACAGGAATGACATATTCATGTATTTATTTCACTCTATTTTATGATGTTTCACAATAAAACAAATATATTTTTAAAATATTTGCTGTCTTATTAAACATATTTAAATTAAAGGCACAATAGCAGAAAGGAACATATATCTCCCCCATCAAAAAACAGCTTAGAGCAAAAGTAACAGCTTGTCAAGTAGGACTTCCATGATTCAAGTGTTGCTGACGCTATCATTCATACGTAAGATCACATAACTGACTCATATTCCTAAATTTTAAAATGATGGATGTGATCATTTGAATAATTAATGTAAATAAATCAGCTGTGGAGAATGAACTCTGAAAAAGATCCTAGTGAATGCTATTTGCTTTCATCACCACCATCATCACTGTTATGCAGGAAATTGTTTGAATTGTTTTCTAAGGTCACCATTCACATTAGGAAGAAAATATTGGGCCGGCCAAATAGCTCAGCGGATTAAAGCACCTGCAAGCAGGCACAGGGGCTGGGGGTTCAATTCCCCGGTGGTCTGTCATGCCAAGCCTGCCCCTGAGACACACTGAGAAGGCAACTGAGAGTGGGTGTGGTGGCGCACACCGTAATCCCAGCTCTTGGGAGGTTGTAAACAGCGGATCACTACAAGTCCAATCTAACAGTGAGACCCTGAACACCCTGTAGACCCTTCCCTAAAATAAGAAAAAAGAAATTAATCATTTCTTTCCTCCCATTATAAATAACTGGCTTTTGGATAAATATTCTTTGTTCTTTGTTTTAGCAGACCTAGGGGGAATTCAACTCAAGTCATCAAACATGGCAGGATCATGCGTCACCACTGCGCTACACCCCCAGCCTCGAATCATTTCCTATATGGATTGGAACACATAGCTAAATTAAACAGTAAAGTATGCAAGGGAAGTTCTTAGTTATACAGTCAAATGAATATATATCTAATACATATAAATTGTTAATGTTCTGAAATTCAAGACAATTTATACATGTCCTTAAGTTCTTTACGTTCACTGCATGGGTTTGATATTGAAATTTGTTAGTAATTCACTCAAGTAATATAGTCATTAGTATATTATTTCCAATTTTGTTACTAATTCACTCAAGTAATATAGTCATTACTATATTACTTCATTGGAAATTTTACATGATAGATTTTTCAGTAAGAATACCTCCAGGATATTCTGTATTATGGGTTAGTAACTCCAAATTATAGCTCACTGGGTCAAGGAGACAGCTCAGTGGAATAAATGCTTGCCTGGAAGGCACAAGCTATGACATCTAATCCAGATAGGAAATGATTCAAGGCTGGGCGTGTAGCCCGCTGGTGATATATATATATATATATATATATATATATATATATATATAATATATTCATCATCATGCATGGGTTGATAACTTTCTTTTTTAAAATTTTTAATCTTTTATTTATTTATTTGATACAGGGTCTCACTACACAGTTCAGACTCATAGTGATCCTCCTGTCTCAGCCTCCCCAGTGCTGGGATTAGAAGGATACACCACCACGCCCTGTTTGGGGGCCAGCACTACATGTGGGACTGAGGACTGAACATGGGTCTTTGCATTTGCAAGGCTGGCACTTAGCCCGCTGAGCTATCTCCTCAAGCAGACTTCCGTAGGAGATTGCAATGTAGTCTCTAAAAAGCGATTTGAGTTGCTGACTTAGGTTTTTTTTTCTTGACTGTGAACTACTATATCCCCTGATAGAAACACATCTGTTAGATCTTGTGTTTGTGTATGTGTATTTGTTTTCTTTTCTTCTGTGACATTAAATGACACACTTCCAAATTCCTTGCAGCAAAGGCACAAAAAAGGAAAATAATGTTCTTTATGACATAATAGAAGTTAAGAATTTGTATTTGAGTTGTATGTTTTGAAATTGCATATTTCCCCAATTTAATAAAATAATTTGTTATGTAACTGACATGGGGGACTTTTTGTGAATTCAAAATATCTTTTTTTTTCAGTATTGGGGATCAAACTCAGGACATTGTGCTTGCCAGGCAGGCACTTATGCCGTTGAGCTATAAACCTGGCCCTAAAATATCAATTTTTATGGTACATAAATTTTTCCTGCCTTACCATAGTAAACAACTGTTCATTAAATTCATTCATGTTCTTCTTTATTTTATAAAATTTATACCTCAATTTAGTCAAATAATGAGGTCACCTATTTTTATGTGTTTTCTATTTCCACTTTAAAAGACAATTCTAATCCAATCTGAAAAGCATATTTCTAAAGGTCTTTAATACTTTTTCATCCTATATTAATTGCGTATCTTTCCCTTAATGATGTCATTGGAAAACACAACATTGCCTCATAAAGTTGTGAGTCTTCTTTATGAAATTCAGGGCCAAGTTTGCACAAAATTCTTGCATTTTCCTGGATTCTCCAACTCCCAGTTGGGGAAAAGGAGCTTAGGGAGATAGGAGAATGAAATCTCAAAGTCAAGATTCCTCTTAGAACACAGAAAGACCCTTTCTATGAAATAATTACACAACTGAGAGGACAGGCGAGAGAAAACCCTCCCTTTTTTCACCAGTGGCAATTTTACTTTAGCTACATTTTCATATAAGAATTTCAAAAAATATTTTTCAAGATTTAAGAAAACACTGCCGGTGTCCTATCATGCACATTTTGAAAAAAATGGATTAATCTCACTCAATGAAAAATACACCATACTTTGTTGTGTTCTATGATAAAGTGTTTTTTTTTTATATTTGTCTAATATATTTGTTTTTGATTTTTGTTCATATGCATTTCAGGTACTCTTGCAATTTTAATAGTAGCCAAGATATACTTAATTGCCACTACTATTTATTGATGTCCCTGTGTGGTGAAGTAGGAAATACAAATAAATAAATATATACAGGAAATAAAATCACTGTTCTTCACAAAGCTGAATTTTTTATAATGCATAAAAAATGTTTAAAATAATGGTCAAAAATGATCAGATACTTGTCATATAAAAGTCATTACCATTTGTATAGCTTATAGACAGAGGGCCTTCCGGAGATTTTCTGAAGAGTAGAGCTATTAGCGAAATACTCTCTAAATTTACTGCCCAATATCTGACTTTTGGGAAGGAGGCAGGAATGCAGAAAGCCTCATTTCCCTAGTCCGCTTAGCACCACTGTGTTGGGTAGCTTAGCCCCGCCTGTCTTCATCTGAGGCGCAATCCGTCCAAATGTAAAATAAGTTTAATTTTTTTTTGCATTGTCACTTCTGTTTTATTTGGGAATCCTTCATTTAAGATAGAGAAGACATCAATGAATAGTAGTGTATGTCACTGGGTGCCTAATCCTTATTCTAGGATTCAGGTAAAAATTGTCATTTGGAGATCCTATAGTTCCTTCCTCTACTTCCTACATCTACTTTACCATGATAAAATTATATTTTGATTCCTATGGTTGTGCTTGCATTGGAAAGTTTAAAAACTTTCAAGTGGAAATTATTCAATATACTAAAAAGGTGTGGAGAATTTATGTATCTGTAAATAAATGTCTATCATTTAATTCTAGTAACATAACACACATAACTTATATAATGTTATAAAGGCACAAAAAGTAAACTACTATATGAAGTGTCCAAAAGTCCAACTGTGATAACACCCAAGATGATAGATGACTCAGAATGAAACTTTAGTGAGGTCGCTCAGAGGCCCAGAGGTGCTTATGCACAGACAGCCCTCCCAGGAGAGTCTCAGTACAACAACCCCAAGTTGAGCTTCTTTGGGTGCTTATTTAGAACTCAAGGACATCAAATCAAGATATCAGGGCCAGCGAGATAGCTCACTGGAGGAAGTGTCTATTTAGGCAAGCACGGGGACTAGAATTTGATCCCTGGCACCACATGTCACACCACCCCTGTCCCTCCAGGGTGCGCTGAGCAAACCACAAAGACCAGATGTGGTGGTGCATGCCTATAATCCCAGCGCTGAGGAGGCTGAAAACAGGTGTATCACTCCAAGTCAGCTGCCTAGTGAGACCTTGTACAAAAAAAAAAAAAAGAAGAAAAAAAGAAAAAGAAAAAGAAAAAGAGAAAAGAAAAAAAAGAAAAGAAAAGAAAAGAAAAGAAAAACAAGATGTAGAAGAAAAAACATTTGCAATATTTATATAGGATATTTCATCAAGGGATGTGGAAGGAACAGGATTGTTTGCTATGTGAAACATGCTGAATTCATTTACGTAAGCTTATAGGAATGTGAGAAACACCATAGCCAGGGCAAGCATCTTTT
>NW_004524719.1:977866-1006996 GCF_000260255.1 Octodon degus
TTGATTCTTCTCACTTGGTGCCCTGCAGATCCTTCTCTAAGCCCTAACCATGTATTGGAAGAGCACTGACGCAGGGGCCACAGTTTTCCCACAATGACACGCATCTCGGCATCTAGGAAAGAATCCATCTCAAAATATGAGGTGTGATCTAAAATTATAGTGATTTTTAAATTAAAAAATGTATTACAACTAAAGAAACACTGCCATTAATCTCCCTCAAAGTATTCCCTCTCTACTGGATCTTATTTATACTCTTGCTTTTTTCTAGAGCAGCTCTGGAAGTCCTTTTTCTTACGTTCTTTTGTGTGTATTGTCACGACTGACTCTGTGTCCTGAGTGGATTCGGGAATTTACTTGGTATTATAATTTAGATTTTGGGGAAGAGCTAGAAGTCACCTAGTACCACTTAAGTTGAACAAAATGAATGAAGAAATACAGATAATGTTTTTGCAAGCTTGCCTTTTCTGGTTAATTCCCTGTATTTTGCTAATCATATCCTATAAAGTCACCAGTGAAGGAGGTCTTCCAGGATTTCTTTTGGAAGAAACAAGAAAAATGGAAAAAAAAGTTCAACTCTATGTGAAGTGTTTTCAGAGAAATTATTAGCTTTACGAATTTGATCTAAGTACTCATCATATATTTTGATCAATCCCTTATACTTTCTTATAGGGAAGACTTTTATGCTATATTCCAAAAAGCACCAAAAATGAAGGGTTAATTATTAGTTTTTTTAGTCCTTTAATACTCTCGAAAGTCCCAAAACAAATTGCTTCATAACCACTATAGTTAGACATGAAGCCCTTGCGCAGGAGCTCCCCTGAGGTAGGAGGGCATGTTTCAGAGGCTGTGACGGCAAATAGAACACCAAAACGTCACCCAGAATTTGGATGCAGACTTGGCTGACGTCAGTGGGCCCTCACCTGTGACATGTGTGAGGCCCCTACGTTCCAGTGAGGGAAGCTTTCCTGGGGTTGCAAAGTGGGAAGGACAGAGGAAGAATGGCTTGTCAACTGGGGTCGGGTTTGTACAGCGTGCATCACAGTGACCAGGTACTTCGAGCAGACAGAAGCCATGGAAACTGGAGCTGGAACTGGTTTCAACTGGAGGTTGCCTGGGCAGCTAACAAATACTGAAACACTGTGCAGGGGGGGGACATTTTCTGCTGCATTTCACGTCCCTCTTTGAATTTCCTGGCAAATCTTTGCTGGACCTGTCATACATGATCTTCTGAGATGAAACAGGTGAGCCAATTAATTATATAAGGCCCAATTAGAAGCAGTCACATTAGCGCTCTCAGAGGTCTTAGGATGGACCCCAGCCAAGGTCCCCAAGATTGCAAGGTTTCCTTTCAGGAGTTTGTGGGGTGTTTTCCTCTTACTGTTTCTAGCCTTTAGCATAGTAGCAGGAATTTTCTTTTAGGAAGAGGCACATTTCTCCCTGAGTGGTCATGGCTAGTCAGGCAAGGGAGTTAGGGAGTTCATCGGATCCAGGAGCTGGTCCAGTGTGCCTTCGATGCTCATCAAATGTTGAGCAATTTTAGGCACAGGGCAGGGTCTTGCTGGCTGCTTTCCACTCTCTCAGGGCAATCATCCCAAGAGCTGAGGCAAAAAAACACAAAGAGCAGGAGGGTGGGCAGCAAAAACCAAGTTGGACAATACAATGTCCAGTCTATGCACAGGCTGGAGTGGAATGGAGGAGTGGGCTAAGCAGCCCCAAAAGAAGTGGAAGTCAAGGGGAGTAACACACAGGTGGCGAGCCATTCTGTGAACGGCATCCGCAAGCTTCAGCCATGCGCGGGCTGGGCAGCATGATCAGAGCAGGGCATCAGGAGCATGGTCTCTTCAGAGTGAGCTTTAGAGGAGCTGTCTGGTGCAGGCAAACTGTCCAGCAAGCCTCTGGCTGGGCTTCTTAACTCTGGAGCTGTGGGTCTGAGGCTAGACTTCTGAAACTCTGAGAGCTCTGGAGGTAGTTCATATGCATCTAGGTTATGTATGTGTGCTCAGCTGTCCACAGGTGTTGCTGCTCTTTCAAATAAATTTTTATGAAACTGATTACAATGTGCTCTGTAGGCTTGTGTTTTCATTGTGTTGTCACTGACACTCATCACCGTTAGGTCACCCTAGGGACGGCTCCGCATAGCAGGACCTTGCGAACTTTGTTGTCTTCTCGGCGCAGGCAGGGGATGTCTTGGGCCAGCCTGAATAGGTGTATATGAGCACCAGCAGATAACTCTGTGGCCCTGATAAGGCCTTACTTTCATGTTTTTAAAGGGTGATATTTTTACTCAATCCAATTACCAGGAGGGAACTTAGACCCCCAGACCTGATTATTTTGAGAACAGGTTTGGCATTGTCGGAGGGTAGTAGAGCAGGTGCTGGTGAGGCACGAGATGTCATGCCTTTTTCCTTTGTGGTCAGGACATCTTATTATTCTGGCAGGCATTCAGATAACAACAGGAAGCATTACACCTTTTCGTTTTCAGACCAATGAGGGCCTGTATGTGGGCCTATAGTTGTTTGCTGTGCAGAGTGTCCCTGCAGGATAGCTTCAGCCAAAAAGCTTTGACCAAGGTGATTATTGTATATCTAGCCCCTGACTCCATTTCTAACTGATTCTACCTACCAAAAGGGTGCGTTTATCATCTGGGTTTATTTTTAAGTCTGCTCAACTTGAGAAGAGCTCACCAGTTAGTGCCAGCAAGTCATGGTCTGGCGGGGCCAGGTCAGTGGGCAGCAGTGTGGCGGGATGGCATGGCTTCTTCACCAGTCGAGTCAGGTGAGGACTTCTGCATGAACGCCCTTGGTGCTGTGTGAGCCGGCTATGGCAGCCACAGCTGTTCAGGAGACTGAGTGCAGCATGTGGCACTAGACAGTTAGGTCACTGCCTGAGGTGAGCCTGCAGATTTTCTCAACCAGAAGAACAGTGGCTGGTGGGGGGCTGTGCTGCAACAGGTAGGGCCATCCTGCAGGCCTGAGTCTAAGAGCTTGTGCAGTTGGCCATTGGGCACTCCCAGTGGAGTGCAGAGAGCCTGAGCAAGCATCTTTGACAAGCGAGTCGGATTCCATTTGTATCTGGAATTCCAAACGCTGTAGAGAGGAAGGCTTTGCAAGACAATACTTTCTCTTCTTCTGGGTCCCAGCCAAATGTTTTAGAGTCTTTTTCAGGCAAGATATCATACAGGGACCCTGCAGTTTTGTGAGCGCAGGAGGAAGATGACCTCTTTTCTTTTTGGTCCAAAGGCACAGCGTCTGTTTTAAAACAAATCCCAGATGTCTGATTTTTGTTTGCAGATTCGTGCTTTTTTCAAGATATGTTGTGGATAGTTTCTGCCAGATATTATAGCGGGGCTTTGGCCTTCTAGCAGGCAGCTTGAGATTCTTTAACTGGAAGTACAGTGATGTTTTGTAAAACTTGTGAGGTCAGCTATTGGAGCTCTTCCAAAGTGAGTAAACAAATTTTGGAAGTTCTGGGATGTTGAATCCAGGTCAGTTAGCCTGTGAGTTCACAACTGGGCTCTTTCTATCCACAGGTAAAGAGGGGCTGTCTGACAGGAGCCAGCTGTAGGCAGAAGACGACAGCTTTTAGGTCCCTGCAGGTGTGCCAGCATCCTGGAGGTGGAGGAAGATGAACAGAGTGTATGGGTTTGGGACTTCAGGACAGAGGCCAGCTGCAGCAGCATGGGCAGCTCTGAGATCTTGAACTGGTGAATTGCCACAGGCTTTCTCTATAGGCTGAAGACATATATATCAGCAGTGTAATAGCCTGTGATTACATTTCACTTCTGAAGCTTCTGGCTGTGTAGCTGTACTCCTAGTCATCTGTGGCGTGGAGCACGGTCTATTGTAGGGGGCATTGCCCGGAGATGCAGCTTTGCAGTCACAGGCAGGTAGCTGATGTCCAAACTCAGGGCAAGAGAGGCTTGAGAATAGAATTCTGGGTTGATTTCATCTCTGTATGTATCTATCTATTGGCATTATCTTCTTCTTTGTTTTTATTTGTGGTACCAAGGATTGAACTCAGGACCCTGTGCTTACCAGGCAAGCACTTATTCTACTGAGCTATCTCCCCGGGCCCTGCCATTCTCTGCTTGAGGGACTGTGATGGCAAGCAGTAAATGTAGTGTGGATCTGGAAGGGACAAAGGAGCATGCTGGGGGGCCAGGGAGATGGCTCAATGCAAGTGCAAGGTCCTGAGTTCGATCCCTGGTAACACACACACAAAAAAAGAAAGAAAGAAAGAAAGAAAGAAAGAAAGAAAGAAAGAAAGAAAGAAAGAAAGAAAGAAAGAAAGAAAGAAAGAGAAAAGAAAAAAGAAAAAAACGGTACAGGCTGTCGTAGAGAACAAGTTCTGGCGACCTGGCCAAATATGTTGCTTGAGCCTCCCCATAAATGGTGGAAGAATTCTTAACCCTTGTGGAAATTGAGTCCAAGTGAGTTGGCCCTTTCATCCTGTATCAGGATCTTCCCATTTAGAGGCCAAAGCAGCTGGCTTATGGGAGCCACCTGCAAGCAGAAGAAAATATCTCTGAAGTCCAGGCAAGTGAACCAGGCAGTCTGTGGTGGAAGCAACCCAAGAAGGGCATATGGGCTGGGCGCAGTCTATCAGACTCCCAAACAGTTTTAGATAGCAGATGTGTGGCTGGGTGCCTGTTTGTGCTTCCTGTGACATGGGACACAAGAGTATGGTTGATGGCCAAGTCTGAAGCAAGTCGTTCAGCCATACCTGTGGGAGGAGAACCATTAGAAATTCAGGACTGTGATTATCTGTCTTGGGCTGATACAGGTGACATTCTTCCTCTGCGAGAGCAAAGTTAGGAGCAACTTTGAAAATACAGACTTCAAGGAGTGGGAGACTGATGGGCTTGGTGCCTTTAACTCAGGAGGGAAAGTTTCTTCCCAGTAGTGTTATGGAACATTCTGGTATTCAGGAACTCATGTGTAGTCAGATGTCCTTCCAGGCTTCGAGTTCATACCCAGCAAAAGAAGTGACAGGTAAGAGTCTCAGTTGTTCTGGAGATGGTAACCTTTTTCTGCGAGAGGGGACTTTTGTAGGCAGAGAGTTCTGTGCCATTGTATACCAGCAAAGCCATAGATTGGCCAGCGTTATGGACATGGACTGTCTGTTCCAGGTGACCCAACTCAAGAAAGGAACCCAGGCTGGCCTAGTCAGAGCCCATCAGACTAATGAAAGGGTTTTCATTAGATCCAGGTTGATGCTTTTGTGAATGCTTATCTTTTCATTTGAAGTAGCATTTTTTAAAAATATCCATAGCCCTTATAATTCACATATTGGCTTTTGACCAGGGAGTACTGTGGGGAATGCCTGAAGTGGAGATTGATCACACAGGTGGGGGACTTGGGCAAGACCCGTCCTGAGAACACAGTACCCAAGGTAGTTGTTGAGCAGCTCCTTTTCCCTGTTCAGAGAGAGGGCTCCACCTGAACTCATCTCTCTGTTTTCTGACTCTTGTCTTTATTTCTTCATCCTCTACCATCCTTCACTCCAAAATTTTATCCAGCAGGATTTGATTGTTTATCCGACTAGATCTTCTTACAGATGTCAGGTGTGTTTGTTCAATGAAGGATACATTTACCATCTGTAGATCTGAAGCGCTCATATCAGGTTGTGGGAAATAATAACTTCTGACATATTGCCATGTTTGCCCCTGGCTTTGATGCTTTTTAGAATCACTTGCCTGGGCTGTTTAGTTTCTTTTTGCTGACTGGAGAACTGGCTCCCACAGGAGCAGCAGCTGCATTTGCCAACGTGGAATTGATGTCTTTGTTCAGGCTCAGGGAGCAGGAAGTCTGGCTCAGACACAGCAGTTACTTGCATTGTAACTCCGTAGACACAAGTGAAACTCTTCTTAAAATTCTTAAGAAGGGATTACAATCAGGCATCATGGATTTAGACCAACTAGAATTCATTGCTGAGTCCCTACAATTGCATTGTGTATGCCTTGAATGATGGTGCAAAAAAGCAAGGGTAGGCTCCCCTTGCAGAAGAAGACCATCTAGAAGCCTGTCTGGCCACTGGCCTCGTGGCAATATTGGAACTGTCCAGACTATGAAGAAGCGCTGGTAGGTTCTGTGTATTGTCCTTCTTAGATGCGTCCGTGAAACCACAGTTACTTGGGCCCAGTTACGCTGCAGTGTACTGGCTGGGGTGAGGAGGTCATTTTCTCATACACCATTGTAAGGCAAGAACAGTTAGGAGGGGGTAAATTCTGAGCATCTGATTCATAGTTCCTGCTACAAAGATCTTAAAGAATCCATAAGTTTAAGAAGACAGTACATGAATATTGGTCTTCCAATATCTTAAAATAGAGGTATGTTTTCATAAAATGTTCTTCCTTTTCTTTCGCTAATCTAATTTACCATTAGTTTTTCCATGAAAATTGTAAGAATCAAATCTGACGTTTCAAAACTGAACAGAGATATAGCGATTTCTGCTAACATATTAAGTAGAAATCCGGTCATTAAGAGGGTAGATAACTTTAAAGAACTGAAATACATTATATTGCTCTGTAATGCTACAGAATGCATAGATTCTGAGAAGGTGTAGAAATCCAAATGTGTAGTAGATTTGAACATGGAATGAGACTATTAGATTGAGGTTGGGAATATTAAAAATTCCACTGAACTATATAAACCCAACTAAGATATATATATTTTTTATATATATATCGCCTTGTGTTTTGATGTCAGCACTGAGAACAACCTTTATGAAGTGTAAGGCAGGCTTACGGGCACGTTGCATTAAGAAAACATACTCTACAGGATTAAGTTTGATTTTTCTTTGCTGCTACTGTATATTCCCTGTTAGGACATTAGGATAACAGTTTCCATTTTGGATGACTTTGTTTCAAATAAAAAGAAAAACTGGTTCAAACTACTTTATAAAATAGAGGGCTGTGGAGATAGCTCAGTGGAGCAAGCACTTCCCTGGTAAGCTCAAGGGCCTCAGTTCAATCCCTGGTTCAGCCAAAAACAAACAAACAAATAAACAAATAAGATAAAATAGAAATTAATGTTATTTCAGTTATATAGAAGTCTAGATATTGGCAGGAACTCTGTATGTCTTTTGATTCATTCTGATGCTTATTGTTTCTGCTTTGTCTAGCATTTTTTTTTAAAACTTAGAGACACATATAATTCTTCAAGTAATTTTAGGCTTTACATTCATGTCAACTACTGCCCAGGAAAGGTAAGAGTCCTTATTACTGAATTTCTTTTATGGAAGCAAAGATGTGTTTTCCACAACTACACAAATATTTTGCTTAATCTCTGTCATATTTTGTTACATGGTTTTTCAAATTTACCCAAGGAAAATAAACATGAGATTGCTAGTGAGAGCTCACATCAATCAGGATAGATGACCAGACTGCTAACAGATCAGTGTTTGTGATTAATATGTTTGAATTATAGACACCAGAACAAAATCAGCAACCTGTGTTCAAGGAATGAGCAACCTGTGTTCAAGGAATGAACCCAGTATGGGCATTGTATAGACAACGAATAAGAACAACTACCTAACTGAAAAAAGAGTTACTTGTTTTTCTAAAAAGAACTATAAAATTACTCAATTAATTACCATTTTAATTCATAAAGTAAAAGTGTTGTTATTAATGGGAGATAAACATGGAATTTATCTGGGATAGGCTTTCTAGAGTCTGTCACATTGCTCTTGAGGGAAACTAGTATATCTATAGATAAAATAAATATGTTTTATGTTTAAAAATCAGTTGCAGAGCCGGCAAGGTAGCTCAGCTGACAAAGCACCTACTTAGGCCTAAGTGCATGGACAGGGTTTCATCCCTGGCACCACATGCTGCACAGGCCCCTCCCCTGGGCATGCTGCGCTGTGACCCAGTCTGGGCACAGTGGCTCACGCCTGTAATCCCAGCACTGGGGAGGTTGAAATAGGAGGATTGCTGAGTCCGAGCTGTGCAATGAGACTTTGTACAAAATACATTAAGAAATAAATCAGTTGCAACTTTATTTAAGCATATAAATTGAAGAATATGTATTTCAAGTTAAAGAGAATATTCTAAATTTTTTCTTCAAAATTATTATGTTTCAAAATAGAAAACTGGACCATGGAATAACAAATATACATTTTATATGCTAGACTCATTCTTTTTTATTTTGAAAAGAGAAAATAAAAATAATACAGAATTTCAAAACAAGATGAAAGGAAATTAGCTATGTTCATTATATTTGCAATTGCTATATTCAAAGTAGGTACTCGGATTACCAGATGCAGTCAGACAAAATTGGTAAAACAGTACAAGCACGAATTGCTCCTTTCAATGAACTGATATAAATTGGTAGTACAATGATTTTGAAAGGAAAGATCTCATTATTTAAAAATTATCTTGGCTCTGAGTATGTCATATTATGGGCTTCAGCACATCCATTTTTGTGTATGCTAATAACTAGCTAAAATTCAGATGTAAGAGCCAGCTAGATAGCTCAGTGGATTAAGCACCTGCTTCTGTAGAGCTCATTGGCCAGGGTTCAATCCCTGACATGCTGTGCTGGTCCTGCCCTTGGGGTGCACTGAGACAGAGATTAAGACTAGGCGTGGTAGCACGTGCCTGTAATCCCAGCACTTAGGAGGCTGAGGACATGAGGATTACTATGAATCAATCTACCTATGGAGACCCTGTATATCCTGTAGACCCTGTCTTAAATTAATTTAAAAAATAAAAAATAAAATTCAGATGTATTTATTTGTTAACAATTACTACTCAGAACATAATTCCTTTATAATACAGAGCAGATATTTGTAAAATGTTGTTGAATGAGTGAAAGTAATTTCATGTACTAAAAACTTCCTATATGACAAAAACTTTACTGTGATTTATTTAATATGCACAATAAGGTTGCAATATTAGTATCCCTTCCTCTTTTTTATAGATAATATATTCTAAGAAGTTTTCCATAAAACTCGTCATTAGCTGACAGCTCATTTCCTGTCAGGATGCTTCCTTGGGTGTTGCCAAGTGGTGTTCAAGAAAAACAAACTATATTTTGCTGAGTTTACACACCTATAACATTCAATAACGGAACTTAGAAAAAATGGGGTATACCAATGAATGTCCATTTTGTATCTGTGTATTCAAAGTGGTTGGGATAGATGTATAGTTGCATTCTCTTAATGAATAGAATGATTTGTTCTAATGGTGTATGTAAATAGGATCACAAGCCCACATCTTGTACAGCAATTAACCACTAAGAAGAATATATGCAGTGTATTATTTGTTGAAACTGTACTTCCGATTTGATTTAAAACTGTCGCATTGCTATCTGCTTATCAATAAAATTTTGAAAAAAAAAGAAAAAAGAAAAACAAAATAGATACCAGTGAATATGTAAACGACATAAAATGAAAAATGTTGAAAAGTTTGCTTGAAAGAATGGTTGCTTCCATTAGACGTAGCTGTCATCAGGACTGAAAGTCACAAATCCTTAACAGTTTATGGGCAGTTGCTATAACCAATAGCTTGAGTGAAAAAAAGACAGTATTATTCTATTTTTATTTTTAGGTAACAAAGGTCATTTACAATGACGAATAACAAGAGAGCAGTAATTTATGACTGAAGCATAGATTGCGCATCTTCAAACATTCAAATGCTCAAACTGAATATATATATATTTTTTTTTCTAATTTTTACTTTTGAAATGATCTTAATCTCTAAGATGGAAACTGACCATCTCACCTGTCATTGCGTAAAAGTGATGCCATTGTGCACTGTCTAATATTTTACTGCTGGACCTGACGCCAGGTGTACTGGAAGTAAATGTCCTTTTCTAATACCTTTCTTTTTCTGAAGTTGCCTATGATCTCTAAAAGGCAAGAAATCTTATTTGAATAGAGGAAAGGAATAGTCATTATTCATGCATAGAAAATTTTAAGGATTCAGCTGTGTCTGTGGTAGAGGGATAGACTGCTGAGAAACCACTGGAGATTTCTGTGATCGGGTAGACAGGTTCCAATGCGTGGTAGTGAGCGCTGCCTTGCTCTGTCGCAGAGAGGAGGCAGCCTTCTCCCTCGCTTTCCCCCAGTCCTGCTGGCCTTACCTAAGCCTATAACCGTGTGTACGCAGATCAGGAAGGACTCTGGACAGATGGCAGTGCTGCCGGTGCATTCTCATTGGCACGCAACCGTGGTTTCCAACTACACTTCAGCCATATGCAAGGGGCTTGCAATCCCTTTGGATTGATTTTAAGTGGTAGGCAGATAAGTCACATCTAACTCGGCCCATGTTTTCCTAATGTGGTTTAATTCGCTGGAGCTATGCAAAGTGTTTATCAAAAGATTTTTGAAAGTGAAGTCTTGGCGGAGTGCAAAACACTGATACCAACCGTGGTTAGAGAGAACAGAGTCCTAGGAGGCTCAGGCAAACAGGACACGAAGTTCTAGTCACACACACACACACACACACACACACACACACACACACACATATATATATGTTAACATCAAATGAAAAAATAAATAAACACACTACTTAAGACTGTGAATTGCCTACAATCTTCACATTTGCTTGCTAAAGCATTTTGAATGTTATTTAATTACAAATATTCTCACCAAATTGTGCATTTTTCATTATTTTATGAAATGGTGACCTGCTAAAACTAACATTACCAATATACAAGCATTCTAACTCTCACTTTAACCTGGCACATTTTTGATAATTGTTAGAAAATCAGTTTTCGTGATGATATTTTGTGTCAACAAAAAGCATCCCTGTGATGTGTTAAAACCAGTAATATCTCATGGGAAAATACATTGCACAAAATATATTATTTTTAAACTGAAAAGTTGAAAGTGAGAATTGAGGATGACTAGGACTACATTTAATCTATTTTGAATGAAATTTTTGGTCAATTCATTTGTGTTTAAATTTATGCATCTTTGATTATAACAGTGGCTAATGTCCCTGACAAAACAGCAGTAAGCCTAGCTCCGACTGTGATTATATGTCAAGATTATTGTAAGAAGAATATGCACTATATGCTTCTCTAATGACAATAAAACACATATCGTGTTGTTTTCAGTCACAGGCTACCCACCGCTCCGTAGAGCCCTAGGTATCAGCACTGGTATGTTCGTCGGCTCACGTTTTCTCAGCTCTCAGAATCTCTCCACTCCAGCCATTCTCAACCTCCAGTTATCATTTATACAGATTTCAGGCATCATTTGAGATTGATAGATGAAAAAGTTTAGAGAATGCTTCTCTCTTTATTTAATATAAATTGCCCTTCATTGTCATTTGTTTTAAGGGGCCTGATATTATTCTGTTCAACCCCCCATAATATATTGCATCTGAGTGCTACATTTTCTTTATTCTCTTACCCATTGTTGGATGTGTAGGTTGATTTTATAACTTAGATGAAAGCAACAAACGTGACTGGGTAACTGTCTCTTTGATGTTCTGATTTTGTTTCCTCTTTTTTTTGAGACAGGAAGTTCAGATCAGCCCTGTGCTCACTCGTATAGCCTTAGGCCAGTCTCAGACACACAGCAATCCTCCTATCTCAACCTCCCAAGTCCTGGGATTGAAGGCATGCACTGCCATGTCTGATTTGTTTCCTTTTCAGGTTTCCCCAGAAGTGAAATTACTGGATCATACGGTAAAAATATTTTCCATTAAAAAACTGTAAGTGAATATCTCTAATGAACATAGATGAATAAGTACTGAAATCAGTATCAAATCCAAACTAACAGCATATCAAATAGCTCACTGACTTTGACCTCAGGGTATTAAGACAGATCAATGTACATATTAATAGATGTAATATGTTATAGATGATGAAAAAACCAAAGGACTATCTCATTAGATAGAGAAAAACATTCAATAAATTTTAACATTCATGATGAAAGCTCAAAGCCAATTGTGTATAGAAGAACATACCTGAATATAATAAAGACACTGTAAAACTGACTATAACCAATATCATACTGAATGTGGAAACACATCCGGAAGAGACATATTTTTTACTCCTCATTGCTCTTGTTCAACCTAAGAGGTTGGTCCTAGAAGTCATACAGCAATAAGGCAAGTAAAAGAAATAAAAAATGGAAGTCTAATTAACGTTTCTTACATATTACGATTCTGTATACAGAAAAACCTAAACTCCATTGAAAGGTAGTTCTTCACTAGAGTTTCAGAATATAAAATCAACATGTAAAATTAGCATACCCCAGTAATGAACCTGCTGAGAAGTAAACCATGAAAATAATTGTATTCGCAATAGCTACAAAAATAAAATAACCTTCAAATAAAATTAAATTTAACAAAGGAATCACTGAATTTAAAATGACAAACTCTGCAGAAACAGTTCAAGAAAAGTAAAAAAGATTTTTACTTGATTTCAAGTTCTTTTCTTTGCCTTCCCTTTCCTCTTTATTTTTGCGCAGCGCTGGGGCTGGAGCTCAGGACCTTGCCCTGCGCAGCTCACTCTTATCCGTTCAGCTACTCCTCAGCCCTCAGATCCTTCCCAGGTTCACATCTAGTAGAGCTAATGTTAAAATTTCGTTGCTAATGAAGCCACCTCAGAACATCAGTGAATCAGGAGCGAGACGGGCGCCTGCAAGCACAGGGGAGCCTGGATGACTCAATGAGATGCTGTACCAAAATAAAATCTTAAATAAAGGTTTGGGGTGCAGCTCAGCAGTAGGAACACTTGCCTGGCATGTGGGAGCCCCTGAGCTCAAGCTTCAGTAAGGAAGAAAACAAATCTAGAAAGCACTTAAGCTTATTGTCTATCAAAATACTAGAGCCATTGTTCACGATCCCTTCCAAATGGTATGAAAGCTTATCTAAAAACAGAGATTCTCTTGAGAAAAAAGTTAGAAAAGTGCCAGGAAAAAACACCTTAGAGAGAACACTTTCTAACAATGTTAGGAATAAGAATTTTCTTTTGTGAGACATCATGTGCCAAAGAAATAATAACACAACTACAAAAATACGAACTATGTGAAGAGTAGGAACAGTTTTATGAACTATTCCCAAGATGAATATTCAAACTATGTATTGAAAATTTTAAAACTAAAAACCCCTCAAATTTAATATAATTGAAATAGGGAAAGAATATGAGAAAAATAATTGTCAAAAGAAATCCAAATGGACAACAAATTTATGAAAGAATGTTTAACCTCACTGAGCCATCAGAAAGTACAAGTGAAAATCATTATAGGATTTCAGCCCAATTAAAAGAGCTTTAGTCAAAAGGACAGAACTTCAAAAATGCTAATGAGAACATAAAGAAAAAGCAACTCTTGTACACTCTCATGGTAGAAATGGAAGTCAATATAGGCCCTGTGGGGAAAAATAGGGACACCTGATGGGTATCTGTGCATGGTGTGTGTGTGTGTGTGTGTGTGTGTGTGTGTGTGCTTGTGTGTGTGCTTGTGGGAGATGTTTGAATAATTTCAATTTAATTATGTTAAGGCTGTTCAAATTACAATTGTCTTATGAGCTTTATTAAGTTTGCAATTCAAATCTCTTTTCCATTTTTTTTCTACTTTATAATGTATTAATATGTGACTGTATTTCCAATTATAATTTAAATTTCAGGATAATCTCTGTCAATGACATTGTAACACTAGCCTCTGATTTCTGAGTGTAGTAGGGAAGAAAGACATGATTGCGGAATCATTCAGAAAAGCAAGCATACCCAACCAAAAAGTTATTCTGTTGTGAATTTGAATAAAGTTGCACAATCAACCAGACTGCATGTCATGTGAGCTATTTACCAATTTATAATCATTGTCACAATAGAATCTCATTGTTTTGATTGAATTTTAACATAAAGATTCATTGCACAGCCATGGATATGTTTGAGAAAGAAAATACTACAATTAATTAATCTTTTTTTTTTTTTTTTTTTTTGATACATGGCCTTGGTATGCAGTTGGGACTTGTAGTGATCCTCCTGTCCCAGCCTCCCCAGCACTGGGATTGTAGGAACGTGCCCCCAATCTCAGTTCCAGGCGGGCACGGCCTGTGGTACCTGGGATTGCCCCCAGGCCCTGGGTCCTTGTGCTTGCTGGGCAGGCACTCAGACTGCAAGCTATCTCCCCAGCTTACAATTAATGTTTAGCAAATATGCAGGAACCATCACAAAAATCAGATGTCAATGAACATATATTGTATAGATAAGGTAGAAAATTGATTAATAAGCAAGTAACCATGGTATGAATTTACATGGACATTAAGTACAGAGAAATATGGAGTATTTCAAACAATATGAAGTGCAATATGCAGACTTTTATTTCTTTTTTTAATTTATTTTTTCCACAATTTCATTGAGAAACAAATAGCAATGAGAGAGTTTTAAATCAAATAGAACAGTTTCAATAATTAACACATTGCATACATTCTTCCTAGTGATTAATTGCGGTACAAGATGCGGACATGATATTTTATTTACAAACACCATTAGAACAAATCCCTCTATTCATTAAGAGAATGTAAGTATATATCTATACTAGCCACTTTGAATACACAGATACAAAATAGGCACTCATCTGTATCCCCTTTTTAGTTAACTTATGTTATTTAAATATTATAGGTGTGTAAACTCAGTAAAATATTCTAAAAGAGTCCAGTAGCCCATAACAGTATTGGGTCTTCTGCTTGACTGGCAATGTCAGAAATTGTTGACCTGGGTCCCCTTCAGCTCAACATAACAGCATGGCTTTACTTCTTCTATTTCTTTTTTATACTTTTCTGCTGGATGGTTAAGATCAAGGTAAAGCAGGACCTATGGAACAAGTGTTGTAGCCTTTGGGTCTGATAAGGTCAGTGAAATCCCCTGAGGATTTATTCTGGGATCCTGTACCTCAGATTGTAGAACCTTTGTCAGTGCAGCCATATGGATGAGTCACGGCCATTCTTGGCCAATGTGCTCTCTGTGAAAGTCTAAGAGAATGTTTTCTCTCCATGTGGCACACTCTACATCATCGATCACTTTTCTCTTTGGCTCCATAATCTCCTTGATCAGAAAATTAGGGACACTACTGAGTTACATGATGTTACAGTACAAGTTCTTATATGTCCTGATTCTTAATTGACCTTGGAAGGCTAGGGCCAAAATGTTGGCTTTCCTTGCAACCCTCTTTTTTCTCTAATTTTGGTCTGCAAACTTAGGTTGTTAACCATCCACAAGCTTATTGTTATTACCATACAACCTAGGCTGTTAAGCTAAACCTCACTACCTGTCTGCATATCAAACATCTTAGGTATAATGTGGAACAGGTATTTTTCATCAAGTATTGATTTGTTGAACTTTAAGTCCCTACAGGATATGATAAAAACATTTAAAAATTAGAATATATTTTAAAAATAGGCATAAAGAATTATATACTTCTTATGTTTACACGCAAGTCCAAAAAACTAACCGTATACAACCTTGAAGCAGGACAGTCTTACAATATTCATTTTCCTGTCTCTTGCTTTCATTCACCACCTCCTTCTTTTTGAACAATCATCTTCTGGAGATTCTCAGGATCATTGTCTTGCCCATCTTCTACATATAACTGTATGGCTTGACATTATCATGTTTCCTAGCTCTTCTCCTTTCCTTCTCTTGATTAGTTAGTCCTCGAGGGCCTGCTTGCCTTTTACTTGTATTATACCTTTTTATTTGTATTTCCTCTTTTGAGTTCTTATACTAGGGAGACTATACGATATTTACACATGTGTGTCTGGTTTATTTCGCTTATGAGTATATGTTCAAGTGGCATCCATTTCAATATAAAGTCTTCGAGTTTATCATTCTTAATAGCTGAATAATACTCCATTGTATAAAAATACCACATCTTTTTCAACCATTCCTCAGGTGATGGGTGTCTTGGTTGTTTCCAAAGTTTTGCTATCACAAATTGTGCTGCTATAAACATAGGCATATATACATCACTATGATATGATGTTTTCAGATCCTCCGGGAAAATTCCCAGTAGAGGAATAGTTGATTTAAATGGGATTTCCATTCCAACTTTTCTAAGGAGTCTCCACACTGATTTCCATAACAGTTGTACCAGTCTACAATCCAACCAGCAGTGGAGAATTTTCCCCACAACCTCTCCAACATTTGTTGTTGGGTGATTTCTTTATCTTAGCCATTCTTTCTAGGGTGAGATGATATCTCAGTGTTGTTTTAATTTGCATTTCGTGGATGGCTAGTGATGTGGAGCATTTTTTCATATATTTATTTACTTCTTTAACTTCATCCTATGAGAAGCGTGTGTTCATCTCCGATGCCCATTTCTGGATTGGGTCTTTAAATTTTGGGGCCCTAGTGTCTTTTAGTTCTTTATAAATTCTAGAGAGCAGACCTTTGTCTGAGTACTTATTTTTCATGATTTTTTCCAAATTTGTGGGTTGCCTTTTCACTTTGTTGGTAATTTCTTTTGATGTGAAAAAAGCTTCTCAGTAAGAGCAGGTCCCAGTTGTTAATTCTTTCAACTGTTTCCTGTGCGATTTGTTTTCTGTTCATGAAGTCTTTGCCTGCCCCTATGTCTTCAAGAGTTCCTCCTACTTTCTCTTCCAGGAGATTTAGTGTCTCTGCTTTAATGTTTGGATCTTTAATCCATTCTGACTTTAGTTTAGTGCATGGTGACAGACCTGGGTCAAGTTTGAGTTTTCGGCATGTAGAGAGCCAGTTTTTCCAGCACCATTTGTTAAAGAGGCTATCTTTCTTCCAGTGAATATGTTAGGCCCCTTTGTCAAAGATAAGGTGGCTGAGTGTGTTCATAGGGGCTCCAGCATCTTCTAATCTATTCCATTGATCCTCAGGTCTACTTTGATGCCAGTACCATGCTGATTTTATCACAGTAGACTTGTAGTATAATTTCAAGTCAGGAATAGTAATGCCACCTGCCTTGTCTTTATTGCCCAGGATTGCCTTTGCTATTCTAGGTCTTTTTTGGTTTCAAATAAATCATAGGAATGATTTCTCTTGGTCTGTGAGGTATGTTGATAGTAGTCTGATAGGGATTGTGTTAAATCTGTACAGCAATTTTGGGAGTATGGCCATCTTCACAATGTTGGTTCTTCCTACCAGGAGCATGGAATAGATTTTTATTTCAAATATATGTATAGTATCATGTTTTCAAATCTCATATAATAATATTAGGAAAATGTGGACAAATGCAAGTATCGAGAAATATTTTATTCTACATTAGGCAATGGTTCCAATGTTTTATGTTTCCAAGAAGAAAATTGTTAGATAGCTACAATTTTTATCTCTACAAAACAATGCTAAAACACTAAGGGTGGTCAGCCTATCAACCATTATATATTTAGGAAATAGCAAAGTACTTGACCTTAACATGGTCTTGGTAAAGCTTAACATTTTTCAAGTGGAATGTTTGCTCTATCTGTTATAGATATAAATGCGTAATATAAATATAATCATAAAAAATTAAATAGCCCAAATTCTTTACATCCTCTGATAAAATCTGTGGGCCATCTGCAGATGTGCACTATTCCAAGATAATTCTTCTAATATTGGGCTCTAGAGTCTACTTGGCGACATTTTTGTGCTAAAAATATGAGGACTAAGACCTTGTTTATGATGTCGTATTGTCTTCCACCAGTGTGTTCTGAATTTATTGAAAGTGAATATATAAAACAAAGTGAATAAAATTTAAGAATGTGTTGCCAGCACTCAGAAGAATGAATTAATTTCTTTATATGTAAATTAATTTCTTTGTATGTAAATTTCAAAGAGTTTGAAAGCAAAGTAAGTGATAGTTGAAAGTTCTGATTATTAATAGTAATTATTTTTCCATATGTGGGCAAATGTTAGAATTCAGCTTGTATTAAGAATTTATTCAAAGAAAAAGAATTCCTTCTGTTTAGATTTGCTGTCATAACTTTGATCATCTTCTATAAATACCAACTGAGATTCAAATGAAGAAAAAATGTCTAAAATAATTCAATATTTATAATTAAAACAATACCAATGACTTCATTAATTTGTTTGAATGGATTGTATTATACATAACTACAATATTTGATTTGGTTTATGGGGGAAAATATTCCCAGCTACAAAAGTTGTTTTAATTGATAAAATATTGAAATACAATAGATTCTTCCCCATGATCATTTAACAATTAAATGTAGTCCCCTGCTGCCACACCAGTTGATGATTGACCAGTTTTTCACATTGCAAGGCACCCCCATTGGTCACTGATTCTAACAGGCAACATATGGAATTTATTTTTCAGTAAATGTTTTATTTTAGAAACCTTTGAAATGTGCAGATTTAAAGAACAATTACAAAGAGGATACATATGTGAACTAGTAAACCAACCTTTTGGTTCCCACGAAGCAAAAGGGGCATAACGTCACACACCTGAAAGACATAAATGTACCAGTGAGAATCCAAAATATATTTCACTATTTCATTTTGTAATTTGCAACGAGGGAAAAGATCCTTTAGTTTTCTATAATATTTTCTTGGAGATTACAGGCTATGTTGTGATGCCAAACTCATTCGAAGTGTAGATACTCCACAGCCAATTTGTTTTTTCCAATTTAAACAAAGGAATTAAACTATTATGCAGGTAAATCATTCAGAATAGAAAATTAAGTTCAGTTCTACTAAGCCCTCCAAAGAATTTAAAATGCCAATTATGTTAACAGTATTTTCACACTGCCTAAAATAATTATTGAACATATTTAGAGTATTTGCCACATCACAATGTTTTTAAACTTTTGTTACCTTTAAAAATAGAAATCCCTAAGGCCTTTTATTCAAAATATCCTACTGTTTTTAAAAATAATTCTGTGAGAATACATTATGTAGAAGTTATAAAAATGTAAGTACACTTATCAAAAATTGTACTGCAAAACTTTAATTCTAAAAAGTATACTTAATTTTCATTCGCTAGAAAATTTTATTGATTACATATAATACCATATGATACAATTAATGCCCTCTGAAAACTTGAAGGCAATAAATTTTTGAAAATAATTTAAAATCACAATTTTACAGGAGGCTAAGAGAAATTTTACACATCTCAATTTCCTTTTTAAATGTACAGGATTATGTGTATATTTCATTGTTTCTGTAGATCTTCACTAGTTCTTGTACTGTTCTTCAAAATTTTTATTTCATAATATATCATTGTTTATTTTTTCATTCAAAATATTTGGTTGAGTTTCATGGGGAGAAAGTATTCTTATTTGCATTTATTAAGTAAAGAAAATCATTTGGGGTTACGTTGTTCAAGACCAAACCAGGGCAGGCAAGGTAGTTCAGTGGACTAAGTGACTGCTTAGGCAAGAGCAGGGAATGGCGTTTGATCCCCAGTACCACAAGCTGGGCTGGCCCTGCCCTTGGGTGTGCTGAGCCTCTGACTGAATCCAAGCACGGTGGCATATGCCTATAATCCCAGTGCTGGAGAGGCTGAAAACAGCAGGGTGACTACGAGTCTGAGCTGTGTAGTGAGACTTTGTACCAAATATATTTCAAAAAATAAATAAAGCAAAAAAAAAAAAAAAAATCCAAGCACATAAGAACTCTAAACACTAAAACCTCTGTAGACACGTCCTGTAAACCTCATCCACACTCTCACAGGTGAATCACACCCACATCATAAATAAGCCACCCTGCCCTGTGCTCTAACTTTTATTTTACACCCTTCTCAATATTCTCTTGTTGATCAGACCTGTAACTGACAAGAAATTCTTTGAAAGAAAAGAAGGAACGAAAACCTATTCTTGTATCCACACGTGTATTATCTTTGTTCTCTAGTCTTCTTGTTTTGTTCGGGATAAAGTATTGCTTTTGAATTTAGACTGGCAGAATCCGGGGAGGTGGCTCAGTGGAATAAGTGCTTCCCTGGCAAGTGCAAGGGTCTGAGTTCAATCCCTGGTTCCACAAAAAAAAAAAAAAAAAAAAAAAAAAAAGAATTTAGACTGGCAAAATCATGCTGTACTTTATATGGACAGACACCTCAACACTTACTCAGCCAGTGCTGTGGTTCAACTGTCCCCCTTCAGGAAGACAGAGGTTAGTCATGACTTGAGGGATGGACCAGGCATGGGGCTGTGTGGCAATCATCCAGCCCTCTGTGAGGTCCTAACATCCCCTTCAGAGGCAGGCTCCATGAACTAACTTTCTCCAAAAAGGCTCCACTTTGAAGTTTAACTGATCCCAATCATGTCACACACTAATGACAAAGGCTTTAGCCTCTGAGTCTTTGAGTTTACAGTACAAACTTTAGCAATCTCTATCATTTATGTCAATGCCTAGACAACCATTTTCTATTCACATGTACAGGACTCCAAATTTCATACAATTTTATATCTAACACATTTTTGAATAAATGAAATTCTACCAGAGATCGAAAGCTAACGTATTGTTGATAGGAAACACAATCTAAAGATAAGTGACCTGATTCTTTTACAGTAACAGTAATCTGAAGCTAGGTGCAACAATTCAATTCTACTCTATTATTCCTGTATCAGTGTAGATGCAGGAAAAACAAGCACTAATACCCACCACTGCTAAGAACTCTCCATCATTTTCAAGTCAGTTTTGCTGCCTTGTCACTCTCTGTGGGCAGCAACAGGGGCACTAATGACTGGTCATCACATTCACATGACAAACAAGTGGCTCATTTCCCATTGATAGGACAAAGTCAAATGGACACCTGAACTGGGGAAAGAGAAAGAACTTATTCTAAAGGAAAGAGTTGCTGAGGTGAGGAGAAGAACAGGAGAGAGGGAGTGGGGGAAAGCGATTTATCTGTGTGTATGCAGGAAGGTTTGCACAACTGTACTCTGCATTTTGTGCTGAAGTGAAAAGTAAGAGAAGAGGTCTTTGGAAAAAAATTAGGCCAATAAGATGTTTTCTTTCTTTCTTTCTTTTTTTTTTTTTTTTTTACCAGTACTAACATAAATAAGGGAAGGGATTATAAAAAAAAGTGGTTCTATTCCAATAACATATTTTGTGATACTTCAACTAGAAATTACTCTTCTAAGCCTCTGAAACTAATATCACATTTTAGCCAATTGAATCTCCAATAACATCTCTTTTTTTCTTTTTTGTAAAAGAAGAGATTATTTGACTATATGTGACTTTTATCACTTTGAGAATATTTTCTGAAATGTGATTACCAATTTATGATTATCTTAAGAAATCTTCAAATTTTCTGTCTTCTGTGTATGCATGTATCTAAATTTTATCTTTTCAAGGAAACTGATAGCGCAGGGACCAGGGGTTTGATCCCCCAGCCTGCTGTGCACGCTCCGCCCCCCGGGGCACACTGAGATGGCGATTGAGACTGGGTGTGGTGGTGAGCCTGTAATCCCAGCGCTTGGGAGGCTGTAAGCAGGCGGATCACCCATGAGTCTGATCTAGTAGTGAGAGCCTGAACGCCCTGTAGACCCTTCCCTAAAATACAGAAAAGAAAAAGAAACTGGATAAATACAGAGGTTCATAATGCTCCTCTGAATGCGAAACAATAGCAAGAAAAACGTGCTGGAAATATAAATAAACCACTGCATATCGGGTCATTCATTCATTTTCTTACATGTGCTTTCTGTTTATTTTCTTATTTTATCAGTTAAAACCCAAATTATTATATTTTAGTATCTTAAAAGCAAATAATTGGAAACAAACACCACAGAATACCTGAGTTCATTTGTCAGTACCAAACATGATTTTTGATGTCCAAAAAATATAAACCCTTCCACATAAGAAAATAAGGGGACCGCTAGTAAGTTAAGCACAATAAAACTGCTCAACTTCATTAGTTATTCTCAGGAGAATGCAACTTAGCCATAGCATGATACTATTACATAATTAATTAAATAATTAAAACAAAATAGAAAACCAAACGCCAAGAAACAGAGTAGCAGAAAATCTAATTCATTGCTTTTGGGCATTCAAAATGGTTCCGATTCTTTTGAAAATAGTTTGATCTCTGATTTTAGTTTAGTGCAGCCTTACCCACTGACTCAGCCATTTCACACCCAAGTACCGGTTAATAGCAGCAGAAACCTTGCGTTCATAGAGTGTTATATATGGTGACAGCCGGATAAGCACTATCAGCCCAACTCAAGATTTCCTTCTACAGGTGCTTGTGTAATCCGCAATGCGCTCACCCAGTGACATTCTGCCCCAAAATCGAAAGAAAAAATTGTGTATTAACACAACGTTATAGATGCATCTTATGTCTTCTGTTGAGTGAAAACTGTTGGACTCCATGACTATTTTACACTTCTATGAAGATGATGCATTTATATATATTTTGCAAAAGATAAACCCTATGTAGGGAACATACATCGGCACTTGACATACCAGGTGGTACCTTGCTGTTTGACTGCAGTAGAGGCACATGGGACATCTACATCTGGTCTAAGGCCACACTGGAGGTACTATGAAAGAGGAAAATATATGGACATCTTAAGAGACTGCATGGCCAAGTAAAACAAAGGCATGTGTGAAATTTCAAGCCCTTTACAGACAAATGCTTGCTCCCCACCAACTGGAGCATAGAGATTCAACACCATACATGTTATAAATCATAGACTCCTCATTTTTCAATCTCTCACTTGGAAATCTTTCAATTCAATGCTCAAATATTCTCCTAAGGGTAGATATGTGTGTGTATACACATAAAGCACAACTCTCCTCTTGTCTCCCTTTTATTCCAACTTCCTCACTTTCTACTTCTCCATCTTCCTTTCTATCCCTGGGTCTGTCTGCCTACATCCAGCAATCAATGTATCACCTATTTTCTATTGTCTATGTAGAATTTTAGAAACAGTGAAACATTTTCATTAGAAATATTGTGAAATATTTTTCATGCTGCTGTTATAAATTTTATATCATGTCAAATGAAAATTCCCTACAGATTTTGAATACTTTCTTTGAGAATGATTCAGCAAATCAAAATTATTCATTTACAACTTTAGTCATGAATTCATATAAACATTATTTGACAACTATTTCATAAACTAAAAATACTTTTCATAATATTTAGTGTGTTAATCACACTAAACATTAATTTTCATGTTTAAAGCTTTGAGCTTTCTAAATTCTAGGCTCTTTGTCAAACATGTCATTTGTTATAACCCTCAAAAATTACTTAATACATTAGCTTTGATTTCCTCTTCTTAAGCATAAGGACAATAAATTTGGCTTATTTTACAAATTCTTTCTTTTTCTCTTTCTCTCTCTTTCTCTTTCTCTTTCTCTCTTGCTTTCTCTCAGGATCTCACTATGCAGCTTGGACTCATGGGGATGCTCCTGCTGTCAGCCGACCCAGAGCTGGGATTACAAGCACATACCACTATACCCGGACTCTGGCCGGCTCAGACAGTCCTAGAGGTGTGTCTGGTGCGGCATGTAGTGCCAGGGATTGAACAACAGTCCCTGCACTTGCCTAAATTTGCATAAGGAGGCACTTTAGTAGGCTGAGCTATCTCACCAGCCCCTGTTCAGTACCTTTTTTTTTATTTGTGTGTGTGTGTGTGTGTGTGTGTGTGTGTGTGTGTGTGTGTGTGTGTTTGGCCAGCTCAGCCCACCAGGGGGCGGGGCTGGCTGGCGTGTGGTGCTGGGGGATTGAACCGCGGTCCCTGTGCTTTGCTAAGCTTGTTCTAAGTAGGTGCTTTAGACCACTGAGCCATCTCACCAGCCCTGTTCAGTACTTTAAATAAAAAGTCATATAAAGAAAACACTGAGTGCAGTTCTTAGGTGTGCCAGCTCGTAGTCATTGTCAGTTTGACTTGATTAACAGATTCCTGCGAAGGAAATCGGACCCTGAGTGCACTCTACCCTTTTGTAATTAAATCCAAAGGCTTTCGTGGAAGGCAGAGGTTTCAGCAGGTGGTGTCCTGAGGACTGCGGCGCTCGGGAGCTGTTCCATTCTCATGCCCTGCTTCCCTCTGCCGTAGCCTGAGTTCCTTTGTTCTGGCAGACCCTTCTGCACTGGTATTTTTGACTTGGGACCAGCCAATCACGTATACAAATCTGAAAAATGTGAGTCAATAAAAAATATTTTCTTTTGAGTTATATATGACAAATGGGTTGTACCAGCAAAGGGAAAGTTGGTTTATAACCTAGCTGGGCACATGGGCACAGATGTTTGTGGATATTTAACTTGCACTAACTCATAGCATCCTTTTCTTTTAGTGTATTTTGTGCAGCATCTCACTATGTAGGTCGGACTCGTAGTGATTCTTCTGTTTTCAGTCTCCCTAGCACTGGGATGACAGCGGCGCATCACCATGCCCAGTCTCAGTTGCCATCTCAGAGTGCCGCAGGGGTGGGGCCGGCACAGCATGCTGGGGATCGAACCCCTGTCCCCTTAGTCTGCCTAAGCAGACTGCTTAATCTGCTGAGCCATCTGGTCATCCCTACTCATAGCATTTTTGAAGCAATGAGTTTTCAGGCTCAAAACAGGGCTTTTGTCACAGGACAGAGAGTGGCTGCACATCCCTTGCACCTATACGGTTATTTTCCTCACTATGTGTCTTGCAGCATTTGTTTTGTTCAGTTTATCTTAAATGAATGAACACCAAATACCTCGATACTCTGTTATGGTTTGTGTCTAGTTGTCCCCCCAAAGCCTCATGCAGTCATGGGGTGAGGACTTCTAGAGTTTGTGTTAACTCATGATCCACTGGGATTATGTGTGATCCAAGGCTGGGATTATGGGTCTTAGTACTGCTGGGATTACCCATAGCTGGGTAAGTACTAGGAAGTACCCATAGGTGTGAGTACTTGCCCTACCCTGGGGCAGGTGATTTGCATTACAATGTAAGGGGGGAAGAGAAGCTAGCTGCTTGAGCTGCTGCTATCCCTCCCTTGCGCTCTTGCTCTTTGCTGCCACCATGAAAGGTTGCTTTCTGCTCTGTGCTGCTCTGCCCTGGACTCAGATAAGTATGGACTGAACCCTCCAGTAACTGTGAGCTAAATAAACCTTTCCTTCCTTCATTTTGAGTGTCGGGTATTTGTCCCAGCAACGAGAGAAGAGTAACTAAGACAGACTCTATATTTTGTAATGATTTAAAAATAAGTTAAATATAATGAAGATTCAAATTATATCATCATGATTTGGAAGTTTCTCCCTAGACACATATTTATACATTATTTCAGGGAAATTAAACTATATTTTTGGATTTGTGATGTTTTGCAACAGCATAAACTGAAATCTTTGCAATGTGGTCATTAAGTAAAGCTTTTATTAAGCCATTATGAAAAATAAAAATTTACCAGATGAATAATGCTTCGTAATTCTTTTGTTGGGAGGGATGTCAACTTTTCATGCTATAGCTTTGACAATTCAATAATAATAAAACTAAAAATGTTGATCATATATTGCTCTATGATAATTTCTAAAGAATATCACATAGCTTACAAGAATTATGTATTTGTAATATTCTGGTATCTTGTGTCCCAACTTTCCACTCTTTGGTATGCATTTTTTTTTTTTTTTTTTTTTTTTTTTTTTGTGGGACCAGGGATTGAACTCAGATCCTTGCATTTGCCAGTAAAGCGCTTATCCTACTGAGCCATCTCCCCGACCCTTTTGTATGCATTTTAAAGGTAATATATAAAAACTGTCAGAAAGTTAATTTCTTATTGCTTGAGTATCAATCAAAACAAAACAACACACTGATTTAATATAATTTATATATGGGCATGTATGGTGGGTGTTCTAATGCCTTTGATTCTTAATCACAAACACAAGAATCCAATGATCGTTTCTCCTCCAAAACGATTGTGGCGTAGGGCTTGGGGGCACATTACAGCAACTCTATAAAAGAAAAAGAAAGGTAAAGGAACAGAATCAGTTTCTTAAGGGTTGCACACACCAGGAATTAAATTTAATGTATAACACATGCCTGTTACAGTCATGAGCACTTCTCTCTGCTTCTGGGGGACAGTTTAAATAGAAGCCTAACGATTGGTAATAGAAACAAAGTTCATAAACTATGGAATGTTTCTTAACCAACACATAAAAAGTAGGTGTTGAATTGTGAAAAAAACCCTACCATAACTCCCTTCTCTGAAATTGTTTTTTAATCGGGAATCTGGTGAGCAGCGGCATAATGTGAACTATTTGAGGCGCTAATGTAGGTGCTCTGCAGGCAGCTGCTGGAGGCTTGGGCAGCGTGCCCTGATCTCTTTCTTCAGTTGTCCGCATTCCAGCTGGGACAGGCTCCTAAAGTTACCCCAAATTCCCTTTATTTGTTGAGTGGTACCTCTGCAGCCCTTGTGAATTTTTTTTTTTTAATTTTTTTTATTTTTATTTTTGGCAGAACTGGGGATTGAACTCAGGTCCTTGCACTTGCCAGGAAAGTGCTTATTCCACTAAGCCATCTCCCCGGTCCCCTGCCCTTGCAAATTTTGATAATACTAATTTAACAAAGTTAAAACTCTGAAATAATTTGCATTCAGGTTACCATTTTTTTTTTAAAGAACCAAAGCAATAGAATCATTTCCAACTTAAGTGTCAGAATATGTATTATATATTAGAGAATATTTGGATGCTCACTCTATTAAAACTAAAAATGATGTTATCATTTCCACAAAACTGAACTACTGATAAGTGTCAGTGAGTTCATTGCCATTTTCTCTTCCAACGTATGCTACTTTTTATTTTCCTCATTATTCATTAATTCTTTACTGTGTACATACTGCTTAGAGCAATGATTTTATGATGGCTCCTTTGCCTTATCTGAATAAGTAGATGTCAATCCTATTTTTGTTAAATTTAGCACAATAGTCTACCTTAGATATTCAGGAACACACATTACCACCTGTTATACATATTCCATTTCAATAATCCCTTTACCAAAAGTTAATAAGAAGCACCTATACTGTGCATAAGGCAGAACTTTGCTTTGAAGTTTTTAAGACAAAATCATTACTCTACGTACTGACATCACTATATGTCCTACTCATCTTATCTCAATATGTGTCAACTCTCACTTGATTCTTTTTGAGCTATACTTTGACTGTAGTAGGTATTCTCTTTCGTTCTAATAACTATTACGATTTTTTAAAAAATGTATTTGGTACAGGGTCTCACTGTGCAGCTTGGACTCGTGGCGATCCTCCTGTTTTCAGCCTCCCCAGTGCTAGGATTATAGGCATGCGCCGCCACGCCTGGTCTTGGGTAGCACTGGCCCCAGTGCTAGGATTATAGGCATGCGCCACCACGCCTGGTCTTGGGTAGCACTGGCACAACCTGTGGTGCTGGGGATTGAGCCCTGGTCCCCGTTCTTCTCTAAGCAGGTGTTTAGTCCATTGCACTATCTTGCCTACTCTCTAATGGCTATTTTGAATAGGAAGAAAATCTACAACCAACCTAGAAAATCAATGTATTACCAAGGAAACAAGCACAAAGACAAATATCTGACACTAATAAATGGGATTCAATACTGAGACTGAGGCTGAAATTTCTGAAATGTGTCTAGAAATAGTAAATACGGGTCATATAAATTCATGTGTAGATGTTTGATAAGTATGTGAAAATTTAACATGTCTTCTACATATCATGAGCTCATATGTACTTAGTAACGTTTCAATAGTTGCAAATCTTAATTTTTAATAAAATCTGGAAATATAAAGTGTGCTATAAAGTAGAAACATATGTATGTACCTGGTCAAACATAAATTGTTCTGAGCGACCTCCTTTGTGTTCCTTTGGACCTCATTTTATAAAACAAAAAATAAGCAACAGATTTATTCTTAAATGTAGTCTAAACCATGGTAAATATAATCATAGAAGTAATTAATCTCAACTGATTTTCCATACTTTTTTAATATTCTTACCTGATAGATATTATGCAAATGATTAAGAACTTTATATTTATTATAATCTCACTTATATAAAACACATAAACTTTCACAGAAAAAAATTATAGAAGGTTGCACCAAGAAATAATTAGCATTCATGACTATGAGTTATTTTGAGTTATTTTACTTTCTAAAATTATGTTTTAGGGCTGGGCAGATGGCTCAGTGGAATCAGTCTTGCCTGGCAAGTGTAGGAGCCTGAGTTCAATCCCTGGTTCTGCCAAAATTATGTTTTATAAGACTTTTAATTGTGTGGAATTATACTAATTTTCCAGTGGAAAGAATAGAATTATAAGATTTTCAATATTTTTGAATGATATTAAATACTTCACAGCCCAGTATTAACCCTAGAGCCCCTTATATGCTGTATTAATAACACACAGATGTATTTCTGAGAAAAACATTTTCATAAAAGTAAATTATTTGATTGTAATCATAAATACTGAAATGTGTTTTAGCTAATTATCTTGATAAATGCAAATTTTAAAGTAACATCCTGTGGGGTTAGAATTCTCAATATGCCAGGATTGTACTGGGAAACCCTCAACCTGGCTGTACACGGCACATTTTAAGGATTCATTGTGCAGATGGAGGTCATTCAGGACAGATGGTAATTACATGCTGCATGTACTTAATATCTTTGAGCAAGTAGTCATTATCTTGTTTACTAACAAACACAAAATTATCCTTTGGCTTCTAATGTTCCTTTGTTTATACTTTAATTGTCACTTGAAGACATTGTTTATGATGCAAATATTATAAGTTTATAATATGTTTCCCTTTATAAATATGTATGGAATGAAGAAGGATGAATATGCACAAAATGAGAGTATCTGCATAAACACAATGACTTTGGCAGCCCTAAAACATTATGCATCATGAAAAGGTCAACTTTTAGGGTAATTGAGTGTGGAGCACTCTTAACCTCTTCTGAAAATGTTTTTCTATATAAGTCTCATAACAATAGTAGGAAAAATAAGACAGAATTTTGAATTTGTGATTTATTTTATGACATGTATTCTTGGACTAAGTCAGACTAAGAGTCAGCTCTGGCCTTTCAAATTATGCTGGTTTTATACAATCTTTCTCAAATGAAAATTCCTTAGTTATGAAACTGAGGAATCTTAACAGGAATTAAAGAATTCTTTATTACATAAGGGCCGGGGAGATGGCTCAGTGGAATAAGTGCTTCCCTGGTAATTGCAAGGGCCTGAGTTCAATCCCTGGTTCTACAAAAAAAAAAAAAAAAAAAAAAAAAAAAAAAAAAAAAAAAAAAAACAGGGAGGGA
>NW_004524719.1:1007096-1052418 GCF_000260255.1 Octodon degus
CAATTTAGAAGCATTAAAATTTTTATACAAATTATTAATTATGTACAGGAATATACATAAGGTAAGATGTCCACAATCTTTGATGATATTTAAAGTGTGAACACTAGTCTCATTTTTTTCCCATAATTTTATTGAGAAACAAATAGCAATGAGACAGTTTCAAACCAAATTGGTAGGAAAGTTACAATAATTAACATATTGCATACATTCTTCATAGCGGCTAATTGCTGTACAAGATGGGGACTTGATATCTTATTTACAAACACCATTAGAACAAATCCCTCTGTTCATTAAGAGAATGCAACTATATATCTATCCTAACCTATTGAATACACAGATACAAAATGGACATTCATCTGTATACCCTTTTTTTGTTAAGTTCCGTTGTTTGAATATTATAGGTGTGTAAACTCAGCAAAATATTCTAAAAGAGTCCAGAAGTCCATAATAGTATTTGGTAATGTCAGAAATTGTTGACCTGAGTCCCCTACAGATCAACATAACACCATGGCTTTACTTCTTAAACTTTGTTTTTATAATTTTCTGCTGGATGGTTAAGACCAAGGTAAAGCAGGACCTATGCAACAAGTGTTGTAGCTTTTTGGTCTGAGAAGGTCAGTGAAATCCCCTCAGGATTTATCCTGAGATCCTATACCTCAGATTGTAGATCCTTTGTCAGTTTCAGCCATGTGGATGAGTCATGGCCATTGTTTGGCCAATGTGCTTTCTGTGAAAGCCTGAGAGAATGTTTTCTCTCCATATGACTCTCCTTAGGCACACTTTATATCATCGATCACTTTCCCGTTCAGCCCCATAATCTCCTTGATCAGAAAATTTGGGACACTACCAAGTTACATGACGTTACAGTGCAAGTTCTCATATGTCCTGAGTCTTAAGTGACCTTAGAAGGCTAGTGCCAAAATGTTGGCTTTCCTTGTGGCCCTCCTTTTTCTCTAATTTTGGTCTGCAAACTTACGTTGTTAACCATCCAGAAGACAAGCTTATTGTTATTACCATACAACCTAGGGTGTTAAGCTTAACCTCACTATCTGTCTGAATATCAAACATCTTAGGTATAACATGGAACAGGTATTTTTCATCAAGTACTGATAAGTTGAACTTTAAGTCCCTATAGAATATGATGAAAAAACATTTAAAAATTAGAATATATTTTTAAAAATAGGCATAAAGGATTATATACTTCTTATGTTTACACATAAGTCCAAAACCCTAGCCACATACAACCTTGAAGCAGGACAGTCCCACAATGTTCCTTTTCCTGTCTCTTGCCTTCATTCACCACCCACTTCTTTTTGAACAATCATCTACCCAAGAGACAGCACAGCAGCAACTGGTCTCATTTTTATAAGCTTGTTTTATTCATGCCTTCTCCATATTGTACATGCAAGAATGAGTTTGGATTAATATTAGAAAAAGAATATATCATAAAATTATTATATACATATTATAAATTTTATAAAACGTGCCTGTGGGGGCCTGGCCCTAGCTCAGTTCTTTAAGTGGCTGCTTCCACAAAGCTGTCAGCCTCAGGTTGTTCTAGTTCGATCCCCACAACCCTCCAGCCAGCCAAAAGTGCCCTGAAGGCATTCAAGGAGCAAAAAAAAAAAAAAAATAAAAATCCTTATTCCATTTTAGGGCCGGGGAGATGGCTCAGTGGAATAAGCGCTTCCGTGGCAAGCGCAAGGGCCTGAGTTCAATCCCCAGTTCCGCAAAAAAAAAAAAAAAATAAATAAATAAATAAAATAAATAAATAAATAAATATAAAATAAAACATGCCTGTGAGTGGAATATAAATATATGCTATATTTTTAAATTGAATGAGTGTTATTTTGTGATGATCAATGCCTGAATGATAATAATGCTAGCAAACCTTATTAAAATATTACATTTTAATTTTAACTGACAGAATTCTTTATATTTTGTGTCTCTGACAATTTACTTAAATTATTTAGTCGTTTTAAATTTTTTAAAAAAATTATTTAGTCTTCAATGCATTCGCATGAGTAATTTTCAGTTGGATACTCTGGACTCTGACTCACCTGTCTGACACCCTAACTCCTCACGTAGCACTGGAAAGGCTAACATGTGATGTGGCATTGACTTGAAGCTAAGCTAAGATGGAAGCTGAGCGCCCGAAGAAAGGGCAGCAGAATCCCTCAAGACGCTCCCTAAAGCCCTCTGGAAAGATGGCAGGGAGTTAAACAGCAGTGAAAGGGCCTCAGTGAGATCTGGTGTCCAGTGATGGACTAAGGCAGCATGAGGAAGAGCAATAGGGGGTGAGTGGTTCCATGGCAGTGATGCAAAATGACAGGTGAAGCCCACAGGCAGAGCGAAGAGAGACCTCACTGCAGAAGGCGACGCAAGCGAGCCTTCTCCCTGCACCCTGACGCTGATGGGACAAGTGGCAAGAATATGCAGATGCGACATGGCCGCTGGAGAGCCCAGATCCCTTCACGGAGAAGCACCCCACTGGAATGGAACCGTGGATGCAGCACACGGCAGTGACTGTGGTGAGCCCCTCAGGTTCCCGTGTCCCCAGGAGAGGGTGAATGGTCAGCAGCCGTCTTGGAGAGATGGTGCTAAGCTGAGAAGTCAGACCAGCCATGGACTGGCTCCAGGTAGTGGCTCCCAGGGGCAGGGTGAGGTGGAAACAGATTCAGGTTGGCAGGCCATCAAGGAGCCTAGTGCAAGCTGGATGGAGGCACAAGGAGTGTTTGTCGTTAAAAGAATCAGCCTGCGGTCTTCCAGCCAGAAGTCAGACTGAACTTCAGGTGAACTGAAGGTGTAGGCTTGCTGAGATTATCCGCCACCCCACGTGAATCCATAGCTGTGTTGCTGAAATTATTAACATGGACCTGGGTTTTGCCCGCTCACTCTGACTACCAGTGACAGCAGGGACATGCCCTGAAATGGACAATGTTTTTCTTTTCTTCTGGATTGTTCTTGTTTTTATATGAATGACAATGTTGCTTCTAGTTTTCTGGTTGTCATTATTCTGCTTTTACTTGTTTTTCTGTTCCTTCTCTCTCTCCTGTCTTCTTCCTGAGTTTCCAAAGGTTCAATAATCTTCCTTTCCCTCCACCATTACTTCTATCCCTTCTGCTTCAGTTCCTCTATTTTCCTCATAATCCCTTTAAGTTTTCTCCCTTGCAGGTAAAGTTGCCAGCCTGGGGACACAGTTATTACACACAATTTTCTGGCTTGTTTTAGATTTTGTTATATGATCACAAATCTAGTTTACAAGGTTAAATATGGCAGATGAATAGTTATCACAGTTTGTTATTCGTTCGGCTTTCTTTCATGCTACCATTTTCCTGATTGAACTACGTCAGCCAAGGTGACAGAGCTGTTCTAAGCGGTTGTTCTTCCTGATATGCCAAGACTGGGATTGCCTCGAGATCATAAACAATACCACAGGCTACTGCGAGTGGAGCAGGCACAGGAAAAACATGCTGAAAATTATTTTCCTCACTAAATTGAGGAAATAGCATCTTGAAATAAACGTAAAACCCCAAATTCAGCAACATTTGGAGGACATCCCTAAGAAGTAGTCATTTTCTAGGGTACAGTAGAGCCACTCACCACAGGCAATTTACAAGCATCAACCTAGGAATTAGACTTTAAAAAAGTAGAAAGTGAAAAGGCAATTGAGCCTCCTCAGAGTCCTAAGTCACCAAAGACAAATCCAGGTAGTTGTCTGGAGGAACAATTCTAAATTCACCCACCTGCACTCTCTGAAGTGTAGCAAGTTGGCCTGCTAGATGGCTCAGTGGACTAAAGCGCCAGCTTAGGCCGATGCAGAGACCACGGTTCCATCCCTGGCGCCACATGTGCCAGCCCCACCCCTGGGGTGTGCTGAGGGCAACTGAGACTGAGTGTGGAGTGTGCACCTTAAATCCCAGTGCCTGGAAGGCTGAAAACAGTAGGGTTACTATGATCTAATCTGTATAGTGAGACCCTGGGGATTCTGTACTAAAGAAAAAAAAAATGAAGTGTAACAAGGGAAGTAACTGATGAATGAGGCTCTAGAACAAAATCAAAGCAGAAATATTCTCTAAGATAACTACAGAGATAGTAGTCATAATAAAAGACATAGCAACTTTAGAACAGATAAGAGGAGCAGAGAAAAATGATGGAAATCATAAGCACTCAACAAGGAAAAGAAATCGAATTCATGAAACAGATTCAAACAGATATGTAGGAAATAAAAATTTCTTCGAAATTATGTGTATGAGAGGGCTGGCTAGCTCAGTGGACTAAGCACCCCCTAGGTCAACACTGGTTTTCAATCCGGGGTATAGCATGCTGCTCCAGCCCCGCCCTTGGGTATGCTGACCTGGCAACTGAGTCCTGGGCATGGTAGTGTAAGTCTATAATCCCAGTACTGAGGAGGCTAAAAACAGGAGGATCACTAGGAGTCTGAGCTGAATGGTGACACCCTGTACCAAACACATAAAAAGCAAAGAAAAGAATAGGCCCAGTCAAATAGCTCAGGGGATTAAAGCACCTGCAAGCAGGCACAGGGGCTGGAGGTTCAATCCCTGGACCTGCCATGCTGGCCCCACCCCGGGGCACAGTGAGTCATCAATTGGGACTGGGCATGGCGGCACTCGCCTGTAATCCCAGCTCTTTGGAGGCTGTAGATAGGTGAATCACTACAAGTCCAATCTAATAGTGAGACGCCGAACACCCTGTAGACCCTTCCCTAAAAAAGAAAAGCAAAAGAAAGACAAGAAAAGAAAAAGTATATGCAGGAGAAAAAGCCCACGAGAGGAGAGAATAGCAGATATAAAAGAGCTATGGAAATCAGGGTTAGCAATCACAAAATGAAAAATTTCTTAAACATGGCAAAAGAATGCCCAAAATTCAGTTCAACAGCTGCTAGATGATGCAAAGAATAACAAAAGATTTATTGGACTCATTAAAAAAGCAGAAGATGAAACAAGTAACATAAAAAACCTGTTCAGAGAAGTAACAGAACACTTCCGAAGCATGGGAAAAATTATGACGATACCTAAGTGAGGCATGCGGAAGTACAGTTAGCTGTGATGTAAAAGAAATATAAATTAAGGCATATAATTGCCCATATTTCAGAAATTTAACCCAAGAGCCAGATATTAAAAGCTAGTAGAGAAAATAAATAAATCACTTTAAAGGAAAACCTGGCAGACCACAGGAGACTTTTCAACATAAACCCTCCAGTTAAGGAAATCATGGAGTGAAATATTTCAAGCCCTAAAAGAAAACAACCTCTAACTCAGATTGATGTACCATGAAAAACTATCTTTCAAAAATGATGAAGAAATAAGATACTTCTGTGATGAAGAACACCGCAGGAAATTTAGGGCCACCAAAGTAGCACCGCCAAGTTTTCCGACAGAAAAGAGATACCAAGCTTTTCATTTCCATGAACACCAACAAAATGAATCGACCAGGCAGGGCAAGTAATTAGAGTAACAAGGTGGAAAAAAGGGAGTCAAAAACAGGGAAATGCAATAACAAGGATAAGTCAATGTATATCAGTTATAAACGTCAGCATGAGTAGTTTCAATTAACCAATGAGTCAGAAGTAAGAGATTGGCAGAATGGATACAGAAACAAAGTACATCAATGTGCTGCTTACAAAAAAACACTAACTAAAAAATTCATAGACTGAACGAGATGTAAAACAACACTCCATGTGACAGGAACTCAGAAAAAAGCAGGGGCATTTTTTTTTTTTTTTCAAAGAAAGTGGATTTCAAACCAAGACAATTAGAATGATAAAGAAATTCACTACATGTTTGAACAGGGAAAAGCCCAAAAGGAGGTGTAAGGGCTGGCATTTAGCATAATCCCCTTTTAGAAGTAGAAGATACTGTGGCAGAAGTCAATTTAGCTTAACCCCTGCCTGCAGTATTTGCACAGAAGCAGCCTTGCCTATCTTGCCCCACTCCTCACTCCTCCCCCTGCCCTGTCAGAACTTCACAAACGTGTAGGAGATAAGGAGAGACAGGACCCATTTAGGACAGTAAGAGACGGACTGCCCATGCTTAGCCATAAATCCCTCTGCCTGAGACCTTGCACCTGTAGGACAGAGGCGTATCACATTCCTACCATGACCCTGAGCCTATAGGATACAGGGGGCACTACATTCTTGCTCAGTTGCCATAACAACAAGAAAGTATAAAAGCAGGTAGGGAACAAAGAACTAGGCCTTTTGTGTTTTCCCAGATGGGGAGCACATAGGTCATTGGCTGATTAATTACAAGTTCTGTAATTCCTTTTAATTTGGTCACCTGTGGGCAATATATTCAATCCCAGCCACTACAAAAGTGATAAGTAAATACAAATCCACCAAGTAACAGCCAATCCATCTATATAACCTACTTTTTTTTGTATGCGTGTGGTACCAGGGATTGAATTGAGGACCTTGTGTGCTTGTAGGCAGGCACTTATTCTACTGAGCTATCTCTTCTTCCCCTAAACTAAATATTAAGAGACATGAAAATCAAATAAGCACAATTTTAATGGGGGAATATAATACCCTAGTATCACAAATAGATCAGCTAGGTTAAAAAATCAACAAACAAATATCAGAACTGAATTAATCTTTTGAAAAAAAATAGACTTAGTAGATGTCTGTAGAGTGTCTTTGTGTACAGCATCAGAATATACATTCTTCTTAGCTACACATGTGACATTCTTCAAAATAAACCACATACTGGTTTAAAGTATGCTTAAGTAAATGAAAATAATTGAACTCACCCCCTGCATATTATCAGATCATAGTGCAATGAAATTGGAAATCAAAGACAAAAGAAACTACAAAAACTCCCTAACTGCTTGGAAATCAAATGCCATCCCCTGAACATCCAATGGGAAATGGGGTTTTGGAGGAGGATGAACTTGTTCTCCTTCCAATTGCTGCGAAATTGCAGGCTGCAGGCTTTTATAGCCTGTCTGGGTTCAAGTTGGTTGTTTTCAAGGATACCAGGGGATTGGGGAAAGAACATAGGAATAGGTCAACTTAAATTGGTGAGAATTTCACTCTGATTTCTCACTCACTTTTCTTGCTCAGATGCTCATTGCTTGGTTGCAAGTGTTTGGATTATTTTCAAGGTTTGAAAATTGATTTCAATATTCCCCTCCCCCCCCGTGTGCTTATTTCTTTTACGATAAAGAATTTTTTTGAGGTTCTTACACTACCAGTGCAGAATTGATCCTTTTCACATTCACATTCAATTCAATCTTTTCAAAATTGATCCTTAATTTTGAAAAAAATTTTTTTCTTATTTTGAAAGCACTACATTAGCCATTCCAAGTTGCATATGACTCTCTTTCAAAATAAAGTAAGTAATATTGTCTTCTTTGGCTAAAAATTGAAAAGACAAATAGTTCTTTAATTTGATTTTTATATTTTATTTACTCTTCCTACTACTATTACTATTCCCAACCAGTGTTGGTAGACAACCATTAAAGTGTGATATATGAACACTTATATGATGCGGATGGGAAACTTTGATCTATTTTGTCAGAGAGAAGTGAGACAGACCACTGCATATTCAAGTGACTAGAGGTTGTGAGTATTTAACATTTTGAACAAAACAGATGAAAATGAGAGATTCCTGATATATATATATATATATATATATATATATATATATATAACTTATATATATAGCCATATATGACTATATATATATATTATTTTCGCCATTGCACTATATATATAGTGCAATGGCGAAAATAATAATCATGAAAGATATAGTAGCTTTGGAGCAAAGTGAAAGTTGAACTTGTTCCAAGCATGCACAATATATAATAGAGGAGGAAAAAAATGTAATGGATTTTAAAATCTTTTTCACTTGAAGAACAAAGGGGTAATTGTTTTACAAAATAATATATGAAATAAATATAGAAAATAAATTGTGCTTTTTTTTTTACCAGAAAAACTATCAATTTTCTTTGCTTCTAGCCCTTAATTATAATAGAATAGTTGTAAATTTGTTCGCTGGTATATCTTATGAAAACATTTTTTAAAAAAATGTATTTAGTACAGGGTCTGTAGAGTTTCTGTACACAGATTGGACTCGTAGTGATTCTCCTGTTTTCAGCTTCCCAAGAGCTGGGATTACAGGCCTGCGCCACCATGCCCAGTCTCAATCACCATCTCAGCAAGCTCTGTGGGCAGGGCCAGCACCGCATGCTGGGCATCGAACTCCATTCCCTGAGTCTGCCTAAGCAGGTGCTTTAATCTCCTGAGCTATTGGGCCAGCCCTCTTTTTTTTTTTTTTTGTACAAAATAGCATTAAAACAGAAAAATTACAAATGATACAAAATTTCACTTAAAGTAATATGAATTTCACAGTATTTGTTATCAAAAGAAAATCCACAGACTGGGAAAAATTATAACTGACTGTCCCTCCATCAAAGGCCTTCTATAAAAACACTTTACAGAGTTACTTAAAGTGATTCCAAGTTGATCTCATCTATTTTTTGCTAACCTTACTTATGTAACCAAAAAGGTATCTGGCTGACTGTGATTGACTGATTCAAAATTAAGCTGTTAAAAGAAATGCCTCAAAGTTAATTTTCTGTTTACTTGCATAAGGGTTCCCAGCATAGAAACAAACCCAGCTAAATTGCCTGGTACATGGCTTTACTAACAAGTAAGTAAATCAATTAGGGGTTGTTTGTGGGCACTTAAATGACTGTATTTATTTGCATTCACTCTTAGGTATCTTGTTGGAAACCTTTCCTTTCTTTGTCTTTATTTATATTTGACAAACAAACCTTTATGTTTCCATTTGAATTAAGCATCAGTTTAACAAGCGCCTGTGCACTAAAGACTCTCAAAACTAATGCACTATTATTTGTTGAAACTGTCCTTCCGATATGATTTGAAACTGTCTCATTGCTATCTGTTTGTCAATAAAACTTTGAAAAAAAAAAACAATAAAAGGGGATACAGATGAATGTCCATTTTGTATGTGTGTATTCAAAATGGTTAGGATAGATATATAGTTACATTATCTTAACGAATAGAGGGATTTGTTCTAATAGTGTTTGTAAATAGGATATCATGTCTGCATCTTGTACAGCAATTAACCACTAGGAAGAATGTATGCATTGTGTTAATTATTGAAACTGTCCTACCAATTTGGTTTGAAACTGTGTCATTGCTTTTTGTTTCTCAATAAAATTATGGGAAAAAAGAGAAAAAAAAAAAAAAAAAACTAATGCACTAAAGACTCTCAAAACTAGTGAGCAACGACAGTGAGGCAGAACTCAGCTATTTCCAGGTTCTAGTCTATGCAGAGGCCCAGAGTTTGATCCCCAGGGCCAGCCAAGCTGGGCCCACCCCGGGAGCACCCTAAGAGCAGGTGTGGTGGTGTGCACCATAATCCCAGGTCGTGGGAAACTGAATACAGGTGGATCACTACGAGTCCGATCTACACAGTGAGACCCTGTACACCTTGCACTACAATACAATGAATAAATAAATATAACAAAAATAAAAATGATACAGAATTTCAAAACAGTATAACCCAATGCAAGAAAATGTTTCAGAGACGGAAAAATGTGGCAATTTTAGCACTACGTGAAAATTGTTTTTGCTTTTCTAACAGGGTATCTCTGTATAATTCATGCTGGTCTTAAATTTGCTATGTAGCCCAAGCTGGCCTCCAACTTATAGCAGTCCTCTTGCCTCAGGCCCTTGAGTGCTGGCATTACAGGTGTGTGCCCCCACTCTTGGCTCACCATGTTATATGTAACACGAAGATCTGTTTACAAAATTTTTCTGATAAAATTAAATAAAAGTAAGATTACTACGCATGCATGTGTATCTATGTATTACATACATGTACATGGCAACTTAAGCCAGAGTGTTCAAATAAAAGGAAAGAGCTCTTTTTGTCACTGCTGTGCTCCATCAGCAAAACATGTAAGCAGGGGGGTCGTGATGCAGGAATATATGTGCATGTGTGTGCATGTGCATGTGCCTGTGTGTTTTCTTTTTCTTTTTTTTTTTTTCTTTTGCTTAGTACATTAAGACTGATTCTTCAACAGCAGGTTATAAAATTTGACACTTTAATGAACTACTAATAGTTCAGATGACATTTTCCTTTATGAAATTATGTAAAGGATTCTTATAATTAATATAAATCTATTTTCTTCACACTTCCTTGCTCAGCAAGAAAGAATCCTTTGTATAAATATACTTCTCCTACCTACATTTTTCTATAGTTGGCAACAATACAGGCAAGTTTTATATAAGTATATATTCAATGAAAGTATATTCAATTATATATACATGTATATGAAAATTTTAGAAGAAATTAAAGTGTGCTGTGTTTATACGTTTGGTTCTCTGTCTCTACAGTAGACACCTCCACCAACTATGTCTGTAAGCAGAGTATCCATAGTTTAATATCGTTTAAGATCGGTGGGTGATGTGACAGTTAAAGTACATGAACAACACTTGTAACTATTTACTTTTTACTTTTCTTTTTTCTTATTTTTATTTTTTTGGAACCAGAGGCTGAGCTCCGGACCTTTCACTTTCCAAAAAGGCACTTGTGCCACTGAGCTATATTCCAGACAAATACAACTATTTTCAAAAAGTTAATTTTGGAGGGTTCTTCTTTAGTTTTTCTCAAAGTTAACAAAGATAGATGAGCTATAAAAGAGGTATAGAAGCAAATCCTGGCATAACTGAATGTTTGAAATCAATTCAAATTCAAATACACATGGCAACCAATGGAAATCTATATGTACATCTAATTTTTAAAACTTATCTTTGCCTATTTTCGTAAAGAAAATTAGGTTTCTTCCTGTTGATTTCATCATATTTTAGTAAGACTTACCCAAAAGATGTTTGAACACCTTGTGATCTCCTTGGATTATCATATAATTGTGAAATCAGTTCATGTTCTAATAAAATAAAATGTATGATTATATGAAAAATTAACCTTGAAATTTAATTCAATGAAACACCAATGAGACCGCAAGTTTTGTTGTGATGGCCAACAGCTAACACATGGATATTATGTCTAAATTCAATTCTACAGTCAACACAGACACTGCTGAAGAGGGTGACTCTGGTGCCCGATCCACACTGGATGGAGGAGGAGAGACACACTAAGCTCTGAGAAGACACTCCTTTTGCAGGTGGAATTACATGTGCAGGTCGCTTCCTCTCAGGTGGCCTAACTTAATATAGACAGTTAGTACAAGAGATTGCTAAGAGAATGGACAGCGGGTCTGTCCTTTGACTCTTGTTTCCAAAACTAGATAGACTCATCACGCGCTCGGCAGCTGCTCAGTCTTAGCTAACCATTGGGCTCCTCTGGTGCTTGACGTCAGCACACAACTTTGCAGAATCTTTCTCCTTGATCTCACTCTTTAACACAGTTAACAGGTGAGCTTGGTCCTCACGTGGTCGCTGCTCAGAACGTATGTGCTGATAAAGCATTTCCGTTCAGCACTGTGGTGATTTAGTGTTTTCATTTTTATGTCCTCGAAAATATGTGTATGAAAAGAACCATTGGCTCCTTAATTAATCACACCAGCCAAAAGGTGATTCTTACGGCTATGACATGCTAGTCATTAACAATAGAACAGTATCCACCACGCTCTTAAGGGGAACGATTTGAGTTAATGGGGTATGACAGAAGCAAAATTGTTTACAAAATAATTAGCTGGTGATACAGATTAATTATTAGGCTGTCGTGCTATAAAATGGTGCTTTTGTAGTATAAAATGTTGTAGCTGTCTCCTCATTTAAAACACACATTGCATATAGGATCATAAATTATACATTCTTCAAATGTTTAAAATGTTTGTATGACAACAGCAAAAACACAGCTCAATTAGTTGGAAATATGCTCTGTATTTTCACATGAAATATCTTTCATATTTTAATTAATCCCAAGAAAATAATTCTGAAAATAGGGCTTAGGGCTTGGCAACTGCAGTTACAGTCAACAAAGCTTCTGCAACAGCATAAATATATCAGTTACCTAAATGCCAAAAACCCCAGAAATTATTTATTAGGTTTTTCAAAAATCTATTATATAAAATAACACTGTGTGTGATAAAGTTCCTTGTAAAATAAGGAATATTTAGGATAGGTCAAAAGTGTATGATAACTAAATGTACATTGTTATTTATGCAGCTAGCATTTCTGTTTCTGTCTGTCCATCTCTGTCTCCATCTCTGTCTCAGTCTCCACGTCTGTCTCTGTGTCTGTCTCTGTCTCTGTGTCTGTGTCTCTGTCTCTCTTTTAACTGTCATACTGAGACTTGAACTCAGGGCCTTGCACATGTTAGCCAATCATTCTGCTACTGAGTAATTGTCTTGGTTACTTTTCTCCGGTTGCTGAAACAAAATACCCAATGCATGAAATTAAGGAAGGAAAGGTTTATTTAGCGCACAGTTTGTGGAGGTGGTTCTTAGCTGGCTCCAAGGCAGGTGGCGTGGCAGGAGCAGCACTTCAAAGTGGCAGACGACAGCAGATGCAGCAAGAGCTCCGGGGAGGAGGGGAGAAAGCCTCTTTTCCCCACACGTAGACTGTATGCCAGTTATCTGCCTGCACCGTCTCCCTGCCCTCCTTATGTGCCTGCACCGTCTCCCTGCCCTCCTTATGTGCCTGCACCGTCTCCCTGCCCTCCTCTCCTACAGGGTCAGGATATTTACAAAGTCAGAACCCTGGCTCCCTGCTGGGCTAGAGGTCTAAACTTCTCAAGTAGACACAATGTATCAACCACAGAGTAATACAGGTAGTGCTTGAGTACTTTTAAATGTTCATCTTTTAATTCCTTTTTTAGCTCAATTTTCTCAATGAAATTAGTTTAAATTCAACAGATTATGAAATAATAATTTTAAATAACTAAAACTCTATATCTTAGGGGCTGGGGAGACAGCTCAGTAGAATAAGCACTTGCCTGGAAAGCACAAGGGCCTGAGTTCAATCCCTGATGCCCTCAAAAAAGAAAAAAAAAGAAAAACAAAACTCTATGTCTGCATTTGCTTAAGCAGCTTACAAACTATAAACCACTAAAGAGATATATTAACTTAAGAAGTAAATTAACAATTTTATGTTCTCCTGAAATATGAGTTTATTTCTCTATGTTCAGCAGTATTTTTGTCAGTAAGCACTGATTTCTTCCCTGTTAGTATTTCAGGTGTTTGTGCTGTAGTCATTGAGCTAGGCACAGAATATTTGTCGCTGGCTAAGAACATGCATTGCTGAGGTTTTGGATGGCGCCTAATCTTACAAGACATTGTCTTCCAAGCTTTTAGAGTCTGTTCCTATACAGTATAAAAACCATTACTACTCCATGATGAAGTTACCAAAAAAATTCAGTGGATTCCCATGAGCATTTTCCTGCAGAATTAGACTTTTTCTTTTAAAGTAAACTCGGTGGGATAAAAAAATGTGCATTATGCTGCCTTTACTTATGCTAAAATATTTGATAGGAGACATTCTCAGACGTCAGTCAGAGAGGTAGTCCACAGAAGGGCAAATCCAGTGCTAAGACAGTGCTTGCTCACGCAGCGAGTGACTCAGGGCTTCTGTCAGACGTGGCACCACTGCACGCTAGGTAGGGGTCTGTCCCGGGAAGCAGTGATCAGCCAAACGGGCACAGATGAATGTAGGAGGCTGAGAGAGGTGAATGCCCGCAAAATGCATCACTTAAGCATTGGTAGGAAAGTGGAGACCACGACAGTTGCCTCTCCTGAAAAGTTTATTGACAGTCACCTGGAAGTTCACGTTCATATTAAAGACACGTATGTGACTTGTTGCCAAATGCGTTTGGAGACTGAGCTAAAATGTTCACAATTTAATGTGTCAATATAAATTCAGTCATGCTTCCTGCAGCATGGCTTACATAAAGAGAAATAAGGACAAAGGGAGTGAGATAAAATTCAGCGTTCCTACGATTAGAGTACAATTCTGCGAGGTTCCCAGCATTTGGAGGCACGTTCATGTTGACATCTGGACTTGCTTTAGTTTAGAAGGAAAAGCTAAAGAAATAAGTACAAAAATCTAAGCCTCACTGGAAAGAAAAAGAATGTGATGGAAAAATTATGCTGGCCAAGGCAGTATGTGTGAGGGCAGGAATGGTGCAAACATTAGTGAGCCAAAGCTACAGCATTAGCTTCTTTTAATAAATTTGCCATAAAATATATAAATTATAATTAAATGTATGAGCCACACAAAAAAGTCTTTGGAATGATGTGTTTGAGAAGTTGACTTAATGGTCTTCAATTTGCAAGAATGGGAAGTAAAAACATAGAAAAAATAAGTTAGGAAAGAACATAATCATGCTGTCATGTTTAAATATTCTGGAGTGTATAATTTTTTCTTGATTCTTTGTGCTAGCTTTATGATCATTGTTGATTTTATTTTTTTTTCCTTATATTCTTTTTTTTCCTCAAGGTCATTCAATAAATCAAGAGTTAATGTTGCCTAAATTATTTATCCTGATTATGTTACACAAGAAGCTCTAGCACTGCATATACACTACACTACACCACACACGCAGACACACAGACACACAGACACACACACAATTACATATATATATATATAGCATATATATAACATTTATATTCACATATATAAAACTGAAGTCACTGCCTTAGAATCCTGCGAACTTGCAAACACTTGCCCTTTGCAAACACGACCTATATGAATCATTAATGTCATGGGAGAGATCTCCTGCTAAGAAAATAAATGATCTGCTTTCTGCTGAGTGGGAAGCCCTCACTTTCGGTCACAGGCGAGGTGCTAAGATCAGGCACCAAATAAGGTCATAAAAATAGGAGAGTGTTTAGAATTTCCAGAAGGAAGATTTGTTTTGCTTTATTTTTCAATAATTCCAAAAGGTCAATGCCAGGAGTGCCACCAACATCGGCCAACACTAATAAAATCACTGCAGTATGACACATCATTAAAGCCTATTGGGGATACGGGTCAAAAAGCAAAAGTTTCATTTAGTTCAACCTAACTGATAAGATGATGTCTTCAAATTCAACTGAAAATGTTTAAGAATACGTTATCTAATTTGGGCTACGAGGTTAAATAGGAAAGAATGTGGGGAATCATCCCAGCAAATGGCCCTGCGTAAGCATTACTGCTCCGTGGGTAAGGTTTCACTGGTACCTGGGACCATCGTTGGTGTACTGGAAGCTGTGCTCAGTGAATGCTTTTTGACTTGAGAATTATTTTTAGGGTTAGGGAGGTATCTAGCAGCACAGCACCTAGCTGGCAAAGCAAGATCATGAGTTCAAGGAACACCAAAAAAAGATTGTTTTTAAAAATTTTAACTCATATTTGTCCATTTTTATACTGCATTTTAAGTTCAGATTTTTTTCTCTTGTTCTTATTGAAGATTCTCTAAAGATTTTTATACTTTTATGACTTTTTTGATGATTTTTCAACACTTCACCAACTTCTTTCAAGTACTTCTCTAAATATTTTTTATAAGAGAAAATACATTTTATAAAGTGAAAATGAGAAACTGAGGGCTGGCCAGATAGCTCAGCAGAGAGCAGATTAAAGCACCTGCTTAGGCAGACTCAAGAACAGGGGCTGGATCCCCGACCCGCCGTGCTGGCCCCGCCCCCGTGGTGCGCTGAGGCCGTGAGTGAGACTGGGTATGGTGGCACACGCCTATAATCCCAGCACTTGGGAGACTGAAAACAGTACAATCACACGCCTATAATCCCAGCACTTGGGAGGCTGAAAGGAGTACAATCACTAAGTCAGATCTATGTGGTGAGACCTGTAGAACCTGCACTAAATAAAAATAAAAAAAGGGAGAAAAACTGCAGTTTATCAACAGAGGACGATATTGGGTTTTGGGGCTTCTGAGTCAAGGCATAAATTTGGGGCCCAGGAATGGGATTAAAATATCCTTATCAAAAGGGACTTCTGAATGGTCTCATGCCTTATTTCTTCTGTGTGAGGTCATAAAGAATAACCTGTAGACTGCAATCCAGAAAACAATACTCACCCAAAACTTCTGCTGCCGGCAGCCTGATCTTGAAGTTCAGTCTCTGCAATGGGAGACTGAAATCCCTGGAGGATGGTGCCCCACCATGACAGACCGAAGCTACAAGGACATCGCGCGCACATGGGTCTGAGTGGTGACGAGGAGTCCTGCGCTTAGGAAACAGCAGGTCTGTCAGGGATCTGCCAGCCAAGCCACCCATCTCCCCTCCAGGAGAGATGACTCTGGGGTACATGCACGTATTTCTTTCCAAGGAACAGGGAGACTTTAGCATCCTAGAATGTGTCTGACGATGGAGACAGTGACTATGTTTATTATAGTGATTGGAAAAGGAAGCTGATTCCTAATCAAGAATAATAAAATTGTTTCTAACTTAGAAAGCTGTTTACTATGCAGACATCCTCAAAAAGATAATGTGAAGCGATAGATGTCCCACAGAGAATTGCTTCCAACAAATGACAATGATCATCTTGCTGTGTTGAAAATTGTCCTTTCTGAGCATTAGATAGAAGATTTGATAGGGAATTATTCTTTGCAATATTCATTATTTTTTTCTAAATGGAAATAATTGCATATATTCAGTTCATGCAGTGATTATGAAGCTAATAAATCATTGAGAATGGTTCATATTAATGCACAGATTTATCTTGATTTCCACAAGAAATATGGAATTTAATCTCAGTTAACCCACTCTGTTGTGGAGGGTCAACTTCTTGGGATACGCTGAACCACAGATATTAACGAAGAACCCTAGATAAGTAGGTGGCATGTGCCTCAGCCATTATTGTGCTTGTCTTGGAACATGTGCTGCTGCAAGTTTCACTTTTATTTTTAGAGTGTTCTATCTGTTATGGTACAGACAGCAGAAAAAGTTCTCACTGGGTGTTTATGCAGGGAAATACCATGGAACCAAGTGGTGGCAAAAGCTATGGGCCTAAAACAGCAAAGAAGGAGCACCAAGCTAACCCTGAAATGATAACTGACGGAATCCCAAAGGGGAAACAGCTGGTACAAGTGGAAGCCAGACGTCCTACGCGAGGCCTTGCGCAGTGATGGTTAGGTCTCCGGGATGAGGTCCCTCTGGGTTGCTTGTTGCAGCCCATGATGATGACTGAGGAGGCTGATAGGAAAGCTGGGAAAAAGCCTGAGACTGGAGCCACCTCTTGCTTTCGTAGCAGTGAGGGACAAATGAAAGGAAAGAGACAGAAAGCAATGGGGAGGGGGAAAAGACACTTTCTTCTCTATCCTCTCTAGGCCATCTGATTGGTATCATACTCCCAAACTCAGTACCTCAGTAGGCAAAGTCACACTCCCAGAATCTCATGGCAAAGTACTAAGTGCAGAGTGAAGCTGAAAGAGAATCAGTACATGACAATCAAAATTACTTATTATAAAATAATTTTCAGGAGGTTACAGTGTACTGTTTTTATAGGAATATGTCTCAGGCTGCTAGCTTTCAAGATCAAAACTAATTAACTTTAAGTTCATGTTACTGAATATTTCTTGTGGTAGAAACATGCCTGAATTGTAGTAGAACCTATTGATTTATGGAAAATGAAAATAATTATTTATTAATAATATATTATTAATGTAGGATACACACTTTTGTATGGAAAGATTCTTTCCTTCCAGTTTATAACATTGGAAACAATCCTATCTAGTGTTCCAATCTACATTTCAGTATATCCTTTTGATATTTCGGTTTTCTTCTTCTTCACACTGACTGGAAGATGCAGATCTTTTCATTTTTGTCTTCTACTTCCCAAGGATTCAGGAGCATAGAGTGAATATGCTAAAAGTTTCTTCTGGGGCTGGGGAGAAGGTTCAGTAGAATAAGAACCTCCCTGGCAAGTGCAAGGGCCTGAGTTCAATCCCTGGTTCTGGAAAAAAATACTTTAAATATATATATTTCCTCCTATGTGTATATTGTAATATTTTATTTAAGTTATATGTGATTTGTTTCATTGAATTTTTATATTAGAATATGAAGAACACCATTATGAATACTTTTCATTAATGAAAAGAGAAGCAGAAGTAAATTCTTTTCTTTTAATCGTGTTTCACAGTTATTGTTTAGTGTTCATTGTGTACAGTGAGGTATGCCCAAAGTCAAACAGCTCTTTGCAAAAGTCAGCACCACTTTTATTCTTAGTCATTTGATACGAGTTCTTGCTATGCAGTGCAGACTCCTAGCGATGCTCCTATCTCAGACTCCCTAGTGCCGGGGCTACAGGTGTGTACCACCACACCCGGCTCAGGGTCTGGCAGGGCAAGCGATACCACGATTGAAGTTGGGACCTTGCGCTTTCCAGGTGGGCGCTTATGCCCTGAGCTCTCTCCGTGGCTCAGTACCAGTCTTTATTTATTCATTTATTTATTTACTTTTTGGTGGACCCAGGGATTGAACTCAGATCTTTGAGCTTGCCAGGGAAGTTCTTATTCTACTGAGCCATCTCCCCTGCCCTTAGCACCACTTTTTAAACAGTGTATTTAACAGATAATTCTAGCGATGGTTCTCAAATTTTAAAAATGCTTCTAATTCCTTGGCAAAATTCAATATGAAAATGAAGACATGTAAGAAGCCTTCACCCATTTTCCTTTGTATTTTATTATGAAGTTACTCAAGACACAGCACTTCACAATTTAGGTGTTTCTTCATCAAATTAGGATATTAACAATGCACTAGCTGCTCAATATCATTTCTGTACATCATTTTCCTTCATGTTATTTAGAAAAAAAAGTATTACCTATATATGTAGTGAAAAATCAGTTGATAATTTAAAAAGTTATAATTACATTTCAGCATTGCTGCTATTCTTGGCGTTACAAGCTGAGCGCTTGCGTCCCTCTCCAAAATTCCTGTCGAGGAGCCGGGTTGTTGCTCAGAGGTACGACGCTGGCTAAAGATTCACAAGACCATGGGCTTGATCAGAATCAAGTCAAAAGAAAAAAAATGCCTGCTACAATGAGGCTTAGCACCCATGTGACTCTATTTGGGTATTAGGGCTTTCTATAAAAACAATTAGCATTTAAAGAAGTCCTGCGTAGCTCTATCCCACAGTGTTCTGACTTATCTACATTGAGCTGAAGGGGTGGAGTTACCATCGGGGTGGGGAGCGTAAGGCCCCCAACTCAGTGCCTCGGGAGTGTAAGGCCCCCAACTCAGTGCCTCGGGAGTGAAAGGCCCCCAACTCAGTGCCTCCGTGGCTTTGATGCCATTGTGTGCCATCTGGTAGCTCCTGAGAACGTGGCGGACACGTGGTCTCGTGAGTCTTTCTGTGTTTCACAAGCTCCTTGTACAAATTCCATGGCATTATTGTTTGGAATAGTTCCTTCGTGTACTTTAGAAAAGTAGTAAGTGATACCTTCGGCCCCGTTGTGCGAGGCATGACCACACACAGCTGAGTCTTCTTCTCCATTCCCACCCCGAGCCCACACGACGAAAGTCAGCAAAGGTTAATTTTCAGATGAAAGAGCAAAATGAATTTAGAAAAGGAGTGAGGGCCGCAGAGATAGCTCAGTGGACTAAGTGTCTGCTTTGGAAAGCGGAGAGACCAGGGTTCGCTCCCTAGTCCCACATGTCGCTCAGGCCCCACCCTGGGCACCCTGAACTGGCCACTGAGACGAGGAGTGGTGGTGCATGCCTGTAATCCCACAGCTGGGGAAGCTGAAAACAGGAGGATCGCTACGAGTCCGAACTGCACAGTGAGACCATGTACCAAATTAATAAAATTAAAAAAAAAAAAAAGAAAGAAAGAAGTGTGAAAAGAAAAGGTAAATTATGCTTAACTCTATGGAAAATATCAGGCTAGAAAGATGGCAGGTAAAAATGCAAGCACTATGTAAACAATATGTATGTATGTATGTATGTATGTATTTATTTATTTATCTATCAGTTTGTTTATTTATTTATTTTGTACCTGGAATCAAACTGAAGACCTTGCACTGGCCAGGCGGGCACTGAACTGTACATAAATATTTTAAAACAAGCAAATTAAAGAACGTAATTTCTAAAGGACAAGAGACTATCTTAGCTTAGACTAATCTAGTCAAAACCATAAGGGTAAATGCTCCACCAGTGATCTGTGTATATTTGAAGTATTTCTAAAACAAGAGAGTAAAGCCAGGAGGAAATGCACCCAGGCTGATGACAATGGGAACATGAGAACTAAGAAAACAGAAACAAGTCACACCCATGTAGAACTAAGAAACACATTCTAGACTGGACCAAGGTGGCTGAAAATGGACTCTCTTGTACAATGCAGGAAACACTCACTAAACTTATACGACTGCAGAAGAGATGAAGCAAGATCAAAACATTAAGTGAATCATAATAAATTCAAAATGTGAATGACTGTCATCTGTGATGGAAAGGACCCAACAGGATTAGCAAAAATTGTTCTCCAGAAATAGGCAGAAGTTTCCAGAAGTAAGTTTTAAAATACATCCAATGAGCAGAATTCACAGTGTTCCTGAAATAACAGAAAAATTTTCCCCATGAAATCACCATGCAGTGTAATTGATGAACTAAATATTGTCTGGAATACAGGGAAGCAATGAAACAGTGCAAGGGGGACGTGGCAGAGTAACTTCAGATTTGCTCACAGAAGTGGCCAGAAAGGAAAGATAACAGTGTGATCATTATGGAGTTCTAAAATGAAGAAAAAGTAAAATATTATTCAAGACCACATGTTCAGGGAAGCTGTCATTAAAGAAAAAAAAATCAAGTTTGCCATTCTTAATATAAAAAGAAAGAATAAGAAAAGAACAATCCACTGCTAGACCTTTCTGAGAGACAAAAAAAGAAAGAGAAGAGCCAACAAATTCTCTAAAATACACTGTCACATTAAGCCCATAAATTAAGGATATAAAGAAGTATAAACCAAAACAGAGGGAGAATTAAGCCCAAGCAGCTAGAGCGAGGGATTTAAGTAAAAATGTAGAAAAAATGTAGACCATACAAGTGTCAGGGTAAGGAAATAAAAGTGGAGAAGAGACACAGAGATTTCGCCAACAGATAAAGCCAGTGGGGCCCTGAAAGTAGCATTCTTATTGCTGAATGGCAACTGTGATTGAAATGATAGCGAAACAACTCCTTGTAAATGTTGGTATGAGAGAAATAGCTAGGTGCCACCAACTACAATCCACAAGCAAAATTTAAAGCTATACAACTAGAGATTTGCACAAAATACACCAAGTAAGGTAACTGAATAGCTGTAAGTAAATGTTTTCCGTGTGCTTTTGTGTTCCTCTGAAAAGACTCTTATGCATCTGTAGGAAAAATGACCAGAGTACTTTTGATTGCTAGTTAGTCAATTTATGGATACATGTTTGCTCAAAACAACCCTTTAAGATTTTATTATTCTTCAGTTCATCTTTTAACATAGATTTATGCTCTATTTGAAAAGATTAACGCCTTCAACCTCAAAAATTTTCACATTTTCCTTGGATCCAGAGACATCGTTTACAGAAAGCTTTATACAAAGATAAACGAGTATTCACACATTTAACACTTTCAGAAAGTACAATTCAATTCCTTTTTTAGTTTATCTTCAACTATGGTTTATAATTTAAACCATAAGAACTTTTTAAACTAATATACCTTGCTTTGGTCATTGTTTTACTTTTGAAAAGTAGTTCTTGATTTTTTTAATATTGTTTGAGTTCTTTTGGATGAGAAATTTATACTTAAGATGAAAACATTAAAATGTTTGGGAGGATGCTTATCAAAATCCAAGTATGATACTTGTGCTAGGGGATTTTGGAATGAAAGACGATAGAAAGCAGGAATATTTTTAAATTACTTTCATAATGTTTAGATTACTTTAACATTGATTACTACCATAGTATAAGCTGTTTATGACTAATATAATAAAATGTATTGTTAATTGTATAAAAAGAGGATTTTTAAATTAAGTTGCTCAACCCCTAAAGAGACGATCAGGGTAACCTATTGATTATAGCCTTTGTTTTTAACATACCAAACAAGGGAGAACATCATCATCTGACACTTTTCTGTCTCATCTGGAAGAAGTTAGGAAAGAGCAAAAGCTCTCTCTGCAGGAGCTGGAACTCCTACTGTGCGCATGGAATTGAAAGCCAAGAAAGACCCTAAAACCCTCTGAAGTTCTCAGAGTGTATGAGCTTGCAGTTTCTGTTCGCTTGTGTTGAATTCAGTTTCTGATCATGGGTTATCATCTGCTCTTACTAGATGCTGCTAAAACAATTTGATCCGCTGTAATTTATCTTATGCTCTATCACAGAGTATAAGCGCTGCTATCCTAAGGCACAGTGATTTGTTCGGCAAATAAAACTTTCTGTTCATGTGCCAAGGAGTGGTATAAGCTCATGGCTCAGCGGTCTAAGTGCCTGCCTGGCAAGCACAAGGCAGGGTCTTGAAATGTCGTCTAAGTATTTTTCTGGGGCTTATTAACTACTGAACTTCTTCTTTAAATCAAATTAATTTCTATAGCAGCTTTTGATTGAGCATTGTAATTGAGGAAACATTTTTAAGTTGGATAATTTTAGTGAGTTGAATTGAAATAATCAGTGAAGAATAAAATGAACGTATTGCTTAGATATCCTTTCTGAACTAAAGAACTGGAAGTTGTAGCTACTCTACTATTTTTCAATGTGATCTCTATATATACATATATATGATATATATATTCTAATAGATTTTCTTATACAATCTTTAACAAATAGTTGTTCTAAAAATAAATGTATTAGAAACTACAAGTTGTGCAAATTCATGTGCCAAATTTCAATGCCTTGAAAACATGCCTTTCTAAGAAAAACAATACAGAAAACAAAAGATGCATGTAGTTCCTCTGGTTTCCAAAGGGCTTCAGATTATAATCTTCCGCAATCGCATTAACGGAGTTTGGATTGCATAGTTCTCTTTCTACAGAGCATTCTGAAGGAAATTTGCCTTTTTTATTGTTAAAGAATCAATTCAAATAAAGAAAATATGCCTTAAAAATAATAAAGGATGGCTTTTATCTTTTCTTATCCGTACATAAACTTGGTTTGGAGCAAATGCTCAATATTTTACAGAACAGATTCTTCTCTCTACCACACGAAGTAGACTCATTGTTACCTCGTGCTTCATCCTGTCCATGTCACAGGGATTTATAAGATGAACCCCAGAGGATTCAGAGAGCGGGGATGGTCACAAGCCTAAAAGTGTATGATCCTACCAACAATATTTACATCTCCAAGTTTTCACATTTTTTTCTCTTCTTTCTTCAGGTGATATCAACAAATACAGATTTGAAAAAAAAAATAGCAAGACCCTACTATGACTCTCAAGTGAAATGAACTCTTTCAAACAATGGAGTACAACATGAATATGCTAATATGATGGAGATCAGACTGGTGTAGCAGCATTTTGTAAGGTTTTCTCTCCCTTATTTTGTTGGTATTACATGTGGACACGATGATGAAAGGATTGTGTCCTATACTTACTGTGTAGTCATGAACACAAATGAGGAGAGATAAAGTGGCCCTAGAACCAAAGCCTCCAAAGCAGCTCATTTCAGGGGTCTTCACTGAGATTGTTGATATGCACACAATATAATCATTTCACCAAAATATATTTAAGAAGTTTAGATGCATTCAAAAAGTAAAACGTTCATACTTTGAGTATTATTACAGAGGTTTTTTTTCAGTGTAACAGAATCAGGAGGAGCCAGATAGATAGATAGATAGATAGATAGATAGATAGATAGATAGATAGATAGATAGACATAGAAATTGTTCACATGATTATAATGGTTGACAAGGCCTCAACAAGACAGTATGCAAATTGCAGATACTAGCATGCTCCTAGAATAACTCAACTCAACATGAAAACTCCTGTCAGGTATCAGCATATGTAGTTAGTCAGGGTGTACAAAAAGTAAAGCCATATTAATATGCTGAGCTTTAAAAGGCTCACGTCAACAACTTGTGACATTGCCATTCCTATGAATAACCCACTACTATTATGGACTATTGGATCACATTGGATTATTTTGCTGAATTCATGCACCTACAATATTTAAATGGCAATGAAATGCCCTTCTCTGACAAAATTAAACAAAAAAGGGGGATACAAGTGAAGGATCATTTTGTATCTGTGTATACAAAATAGATATACAGCTACTTTCTCTTAACTCAATGAGAAGAAAGATTTGTACTAATAGTGTTTGGACAGGATATCATGTCTGCACCTTGTACTATGAATAACCACTATGAAGATGACAATATGCAATGTATTACTTATTGTAACTGTCCCACTGATAGCTATTTGTTTCTCAATAAAATTATTTTTTAAAAAGGACGCTCCTTGCAACCAGAGAATATATGCTAGAATTCTCGGTCCTATCCTGAAGTCTTGCAATGCTTAGGAGCCACTGAAATTATTCTCAGGGGTTCCACACAAGAGAGTCTGAAATTCTCATGTTCAAATTTGGAGAAATTAGAGTATTTCAGCTCCAGGAGAGATAAAACCTAAAAGCTACCGCTCAGTGCCTGCTCACACCAAGGGAGATTCTCGCCATCTGTCTGCAGTTATTATGCCAGTCCTTGCTGAGACACCACCGCAGATACGGCCAGAAATAGTGTGCCAGGATTTCCCTTGATATCGCTTAAGCCAGTAACTCTGACACCAAAAATTAACCCTCACCCATCCATCAAGTTAAAGGCAACATTATTGGTGACTTTAATTTATAAGTTTGCTGCATATCATCAGCTATTCAAACTTGGATTCCACTAAAACTTGAGTGATGGGAATATAGGACATTTAGTATATTTTATTTATTTACTCATTCGTTATTTACTAATCTATTCAGTGGTCCATTATTCATGTAACTATTAATCATGGAGCTTTCCTATAGTCTAGCCAAAATCTTTTTTTTTTTCAAATACAGTAGGAAAGTAGATGTTCATTTTAAAAAATAGACCTGTTTTCAGATTATTTGTATATTTTAAGGGATTATTCTTCAAAAATCACCTTCTTTCATTAATTAATTCATTTATATTGAACCTCATTTCTGTGTAGGGACCTTTGGCTGAGCCCAGGGTCTCAGCCATGCTAGACAGGCACTCTAGTGCTCCACTGCGAACTCAGTCCTTTTTAATTAATTTTTAATTGAGAAATAATGGCTAAATCCTAGACAGCAGTGGGGTGTTTTTATCTATCTATCCATTATATATTTAATTAAGCTTAATAGTCTATCGTCTACCATGTACCTGATAAAAAAATTTTAAAAATCTATTTTGATAAATTAAGTATGTTATTTATAACTTTGATCAACCTGCTGTGCAAATGATCACTAAAATTTATTCTTCTTTTTAAGCTAGAACTGCATGTGCTTAGATTAACTCCTGCTCTTTTGCTGTCCCCGGCTCCTACATAACCTCTCCTAACTACCATTTTATCTCCCTCGCCCATACATCAGAATTCTTCCTGAAGTTCCACATAGCAGGCATTTGCCTTCCTGTGCCTGACTTATAATTGGATGCTTATCTCACATCATGAAATGCGCTCAAAATGAATAAAAGATGCAAATACTGGACTTGAAATATTGAAGGCACTAAAAGAAAACACAGCAGAACAGCCCCAGGACATTGACCTCGGCAGCGCTTCTGGGATAGGACTGCTGAACACAGACAACAACGGCCAGTACAGTCCAAGGCCAGCGCATCAAACAGACAGGCTCCTTGACAGCACGGGAGATAGCAGACTGACGCGGCGAATGTGGGTGGAGGAACGCACTGCGCAAAGCAAAGGTGCAAAACACCGTTAATGTCCAAAGCGCAATGAATTCTATTTCTTCTAAAGAAACTCGAATGCCCAGGATGCATACAAAAGCCATGTTCACCATTCCTAACAATTAGAAAAATATAAATTAAAGCCTTAAAAAGACTCCCTCTCATGTCTGCAGAATGTTATCAAAAGATTAAGTGATAAGAATGTAGACAAGGCCAGCCAAGTAGTTCAGAGGATTAAAGCGCCTACAAGCCCGCGCAGGGGCCAGAGGTTCGGTCCATCCCTTGCCTACCTTGCCGGCCACGCCCCCGGCGCGCTCAGAGATGGCAGTTGAGATTGGGCATGGTGGTGCGCGCCTCTAATCCCAGTTTTTGGGAGGCGGTAAACAGGAGAATCACTATGAGTCCAATCTGCACAATGAGACCCTATACACCCTATAGACCTTCCCTAAAAAAAATACAAAAAAAAAAAAAAAAAAAGTAGACAAAAATAACTGAGCAAACGGACATTTGTTTACTGTTATTTGAAAGGCAAATTAATAATCCATTTAAAAAATAATATCAATGTTACTCCTAAAACCGAAAATAGTACTATATGCTCTAGAAATTTCAGGTCTGGCTTTATAGCCAAAGGGAATGAAGTGGGTACCCAAAGTAGTATCTTCACTTGCACTCTCTTTCTATTATTATTGACGTTAGAAAATCAAACTATTTTTAATATAGTCGTTTACAGTGTCTTATGAAATTCAAAAAAATTATACCTTGAATCCAAGATTTTTATCTTTTCAATGGAGTACAAAATTTAGCTTTGATTATTATTTTATTCTAGTAATGAAGAAAAAGGGGAGAATGTAAGAGCCACACATTCCAGTCACACCCACTCTACTTTTAACCAGAAGAGCGTCCCTGCTTTGTATTCCTGGTAACGTACTTTCTATGTGAGTCTCAGAGAACCACGAGGGTCATGCCTTTTGAGATCTAGAAACCCAGCTGTTTCTCACCTTTCTCCTTACAGTTTAAAGAAACTGGACACATTTCCCAATCCTACTAGAAAAGGATAACTTCTAAAGAGTTGTTTTCAGTTTTTAAGTCATACTTGGGGATAAAACCCAAAGCAAAGTGTACTTTTGGAAATAAGGGCCCATGTGGAAATATCGGCACTTTGAGAAACCCGGGGACCAGACACTAGCCTTCCTGGGGAACTTTCCTGAGCTTTGGTGGATTCGGTTGCTACCAATCCTGGGTTTCTATTGTTCATGATACATATGAATCAGCCAGTTTATTTGTTTAACTTATTGTGCAACTTGTTCTGTTTCATGACCATGAATAAGGCCCATGTATGGTATGACAGAGCACACCACGGAGAAGTTGCTTCAAATGGTATGTATGGTGAAATTGTCTGATCACAATGTTGTCTATTGAGTTCCACAAAATGAAAAATGTATAACAGGCTCAGTTTGGGGATTTAAATTTATTTGGTATTTTATCTACTTTATTTCAAGCCACTAGTGGACAGTCTCAGAAAAGAGAGAGATTTTAACATCATAATTGGAGTTATTTTTTTTTTTTCTTCACATCAGGTAAAGCAGAAGTAAAATACCACATCCCTTGCTGATGTAGCATGTTATTTATGGTCTCACAACCCAAATTTAATAAGTTCAGCAATCCTGTCCCCAAGCTGAGTCTGTCCTACAGGGTGTGTTGGTGTCCTCTTTGCACAAGCTTCAGCCTGCACGGGCTCAGCCCTCCTTTAGAGAGGTTCTGGCCGTGAGTTAGTCCCAGGTCATTAACCTGGACTCTTTTTCCCTGTTGATTCACAAGGACTGACAGGATATTGTGTTAATGAGTGTAATTTCCATATTGGATTATTTTGCTGAATTCAGGCACCTACAATATTTAAATGGTAATGGAATACTTATCTCTGACAAAACTAAACAATCAAAGGGGGCTATAAATGAAGGACCATTTTGTATCTGTACATACAAAATAGGATAGATATACAGCTACTTTTTGTTCATTTAATGAGAAGAAAGCTTTATACTAATAGTGTTTGCACAGGATATCATGTCTGCATCTCGTACTATGAATAACCACTATGAAAACAACAATATGCAATGTATTCATTATTGAAATTATCCTACTAATCGGTTTTGAAACTGTCTCATTGCTGTTAGTTTCTCAATAAAATTTATAAAAAAGTAAGTGTAATTTGCAGAGAGAAGGTGCATTCCTGAGTATTTTAACTATACTCATAACTTAATTTCCAAGCTCAAAATTGTGGAAAGGGAAGAGTACCGCCTATATCTTTGGAAGTGAAATCATTGACCAAATAACTAATGTTTCTGCTGACATTTTGGTCTACTTTTTATAGTTAAAGTAGTGTCACAATATAATCTTAAAAGTCTCAACAAACAGTGTGTGATGAATGAATGACGGTTCCTACATTTGACTATGTAAGGGCTTGCAGACCAACTAAACCCCAGCAGATCTTTAAGTTGACTGTCCTTAGGAGGCATGTTATTAAAATCCACAGAGTAGATGGAGAAAATTAGAAAAGAGGAGGAATAAAATGATCAAGGCACAGTATGTTCATGTACAGAAGTGGAGTAATGATTCCCATTAATTGGTGCAATTAAAATTGTAGATAACTATAATAAAACTTATGTGCAATTGAAAAACATCTTTTCCAAATCTTCTTTTTATGTATTTGGTTGTTTCAGGGGCTCACTACACAGTCAGCCTCATGGTGATCCTCCTGCTTTCTTCCTCCCCAGTACTGGCATTACAAGTGTGCACCTCCACACCCAGACTTTGGCCAGCTCAGCCTGCCCTGGGCATGTGGTGCTGGGATCAAACCACAGTCTCTGTGCTTGCCTCAGCTTGCCTGAGCAGGCACCTTAGTCCACTGAGCTATCTTGCCAGGCCTCAAAATCTTAACATCCTAAAATATATGTGTCATATTATACACTTATAATTGATATCTAATAATGATGATAATCTACAGTTAGCTAAAATATTGCTGTCTTTTTTCTAGCAAAAGTTTCCTACCAAATTTACCACCTGGAATTTACAATAAATACAGTTTTAAGGCAGTAACATGTCTCTTATATTTTATCTTATATCTGAATTAAAAGCAGTCTTCTTACCCTAAGTCTTTCTACACCTTTGTGCACTGAAGCAGTTGAAAGTAGATTTAGCTAACTAACCCATCAAGGCAAATAAATCTCTCCTAGATAAGCATGGTGGCATAGGCCTAGAAGCCCAGCATCTGTGAGACAAAGGCCTGCCTGGGCTACATGGTGAGTTCACGGCCAGTCTGGGCTATGTAGTGAGATCCTGTCTCGAAAAACCAAAATGAAGCAAAATAATATAAAATAAAGCTCTCTCTCATTAAGTCATGGTTATTGGGTACTTTGTCCCAGTTATAGCGAAGTTACTACGATAAATTTTGGTACCAGAAAAGTGGGTTTGCTGCTGTAACTACACTCGGGAACATGCTTCTCCAGGTTTTTGAACCGGAGTGTGGGAGGAGTTTGAAAATATTTTCCATTAGCAACTAATAAAGACTAGAGGGCTTTAAGCAGAGCTTGATATGTGATTCTCATCAGAGCTCAGAGGATCAGAGCATTGATAGGAAAGTGGATGGTAGAGTACAGAGAGATCAAGAAATTTCTCTTGATCATAAAGACTCAACTAGAGTTTAGACTAAAGGTCAGAGGTACATTCAGGCAGAAAATTTGGGTACACTGTCACTAGATCCTGAGACTTTGTTGGAGACCGAGATGAATGGCAATGACCTAATTGATCCGATAGAAGAAATTTTAAAGTAGCTCAGTGTTCAGGTTGTGGTCTTGGAGGCCTGCTTTCAGTCGCCCACAATAAGCATCAGAAGAATAAAGTGGAGTTGGACAATTTGATAAACTTACAGCTAGGGAAGAAAGGGAGGCATGCAATACTAGGGTAATGGAGAATATGGTTCTTTTTAAAATTTATTTATTTGGCGCAGGGTCTCTATGTACCTCAGTCTCATAGTGATCCTTCTGTCTCGGCCTCCCCAGCACTGGGATTACAGGTGTGTGCCGCAATACAGCACAGCATGAGGTCCTGGGTATCAAACCTGTGTCCTTGTGCTTGCCAGGCAGGCACTTAGACTCTCCATCCCAGAATGCAGTTCTTGAAAACACTAGCATTTAAAAGAAGCCACGTATTATATCAACACAATGGAATGATGGCTTGGAGGCAGCTCGAATCAGCAGTATGCCCCATAACAAAGCTAGGAGCAAACACATAAAACTTCCATTTGAAAACAGGTGCTGAGTCCCACGGTCCAGTACAGCTGCTCAGGGTACTAATCCCCTTAGCATTACCCTTCTATGTGCAGCCACCCAGCTGTATGATTTTTATGTTTACCATATTGTATTACACTCTTGCTTCAATTCTCTTTTCTATCCCTCTATTTCTCATTTTTAGAATGGTAATGTTTACTCTGTGTATGTTGGAAGTATTTAAGTTTCGTTTTATCTCTTACAGGCCTCAGAGGTAAGAGTTTATCTTGAGTCTCCAAAGAATTTGGACTTGGATTTTTTGCAACACTGAAAGTGTTAAGATCTTAGAGAATCTTAGAGGTAGACATGAGCCTTTTCAGGGCCAGGGGAGGAACTGTTATGATGGACCTTGAAACCCCTTAAAAGTCTTGCCCTCACAGGTTGGGCTTTATCTGAAGGAGAAGATCAGCGGGTACATGACATAGAAGAATGTGTTTCCTGCTCAGTGCCTCTCTTTTCTTGCTCTCTGCTTCCTGATGGCCATAAATTAAGTGGCATTCTTCCACCTTCTCTTCTACCATGCCATTTCTGCCTTGGAGAGAGAGCCAGTGCTGAACTAAACCATGGGCTACAGTAAACTCACTTCCTTTAGGTTGCAGGGGTGGGGTGGCTTGTTCTTCACCCATGATGAAGAAGTGGCTAGCATACCAGACCTAGGCAGTGCACACGTGTTCAGAGCAAGCAGTTATTGCTAGAATAATTATCACTTGAATCCCTCATCAAGATGAGGGATGAGATGAGGGATTCAAGCTGTGACCAGAATTGCAGTTTTTCAAAGCTGAGCTAGTTGGTACACTATGTTTTACACAAATACAATATTTATGACATCTAATTATATATACACATATACACTTCCTGTTCTAAGATATTTTCTAAAGCAGCTTTCCTCTACCTTGCCATTTACCATATCTCTGCTGTGGAACCAGTTGATTACAAAGTGAAATATCTCAAAATATGAGGCAAAATCAATCTTTCCTCCTTTAAATTATATATGTGTCATATCATTATGGCAACAGAAATTTGATAAATTCAATAGATGGACATTTCCATTACTGGGAAAACTGAAATAAAAACTAGTACAGTATAGTATACAAATGTAAGAAAAATGCATTAGACACTACATGAATGTCTATTGAAAGATAAATCTTATAAAGAGAACTTCCTAAAGGAAATTCCTAGAACACTTTTCTTCAAAAAGTTTTACAAGTAGCGAAGTTGCCACAATCATATTTTAAACCTAACTAAATCTTTCCAAGAACTTGAGAAATGTGTATTTAAGAGAAAATATGGCAGAATATTGAACAAATGGTGTAGCTCATGGTATTTTTATAATAATTTTATTGAGAAATAAACAGCAGTGAGACAGTTTCAAAACAGATTAGTAGGACAGTTACAATAATTAACACATTGCATATTGTTGTCTTCATAGTGACTATTCATAGTACAAGATGCAGTCATGATATCCTGTCCAAACACTATTAGTACAAATCTTTCCTCTCATTGAATTAAGAGAAAGTAGCTGTTTATCTATACTATTTTGTATGTACAGATACAAAATGGGCCTTCATTTCTATCCCCTTTTTTATTTAGCTTTGTCAGAAATGGATACACTGTCACTCAAGTAAATGTTTGTTTTTTAAAAAAGGGTAATAAATGAAAACAAGAGACAAGAAAAAATAATCATAAGACTGTCCTGCTACAATGCTGTATATGATTAGATTTCTAAATTTCTGTGTAAAAATACGCAATTATTTGTTCCTTTTTAAAAAATTTTCTTCTTTTTTTCTTCGCATTCTGCAGGGATTTAAAGCTGAACATGTCAATACTTGATGGCTTATGGCACTTTAATTTGTGATGTCCCCCCAGCAGCCCAGCTGCCTGGAAGCGCGTTTCCCAGCCCCGACTGGTGACAAAAGCCGCTGGCCTGTCCCCGTGGAGACAGCGCCCTGCAATCATGTTCCAGCTATATCCCACGAGGATGGTTACATTTGTCCTGGGCGCTCAGGAAGAGACTTCATTTTTTTCTGTTTTTAATTTAATTAAATTTTGAAGAGTAAAAATAGAAGCAAAAGCAAAAGATACATTGGTTACAGATTTTCAAAACAGGAATATCTAATTAGCAATAGTCATTATATTATCTATTTTTAGTGACAAATCTTGCTCAGATTAACACCTATAGTTATGTAAGATTGGATGGATAACTGAATGCTAATGCTTGCCATCAAGAAATGGTAATATTTCTCTTCTATTTAAAAGAAATTATTTTAAAGACAGTATAATTATTGATGAGATATTAGAAACAGTGCACATTTAGAAGACCAAAATGAGAGGTATTCAATCATGGGCTTGGCATGACACATGTTGCCCTTGGGCTCTCCCTTTTTACCTACCTCATCTGTGGGGACAGTGTTACTCACAAGGCTTTGGTCAGAAACATACAATGAAACTCACAAAGCAGTACCATTTCTTAACACGTTTGCTACTTAACACAACCTATCCAGATATAGCACAAAACAAACTGAAAATATTTAAAGCAAAAACTAGAAAATGAGACAACAATAGAACAATGGGAGAGTTCCATTGGTCTGAAGGTATTTGTGGAACTCCTGAAGACCCGGGGTTGGTTGGTTCGCTTGCTTTTAGTACCTGGTTGGGCTGAAGCTTCTGTACAAGTAGGAGATGAGGACTCTGAGACATTTGGAAATGTCTCTGAGGGTGGTGGACACGTGCCCCTGCTCACACAAAGAATTCCTCTCTGCGTACGGGGGTTGATACATTCAAAGCATGAAAGTAAATCAAAGCTTCATTACCTGATCATTATTTTGATCCAATCAAGCAAAAATATCAGTGGCTACATGGAACAAAAAAGCAAGACTTTACAGAATAAGTCTGTTAAGGTTATTAATCAATCACAAACCACAACAATGATTCCAGGAGAGAAGACTTGATTTCTAATATTATCATATATTAAATGATATAGTAATTATATCAATTAATTAAACATCAAGATTTCAACAAAAACTTATAGGAAACAAATCAGGAAAGTACAGTTGACACAGAAAAAACTAAATAGGAATATTCTGGAAGGATATCCTAACAATGAACTTTCAAGACAAAGACTAGAACTGTTTTTGTAAATATGTTTAAAAAACTAGAGCTTGTATCTGAAAAAGTAGAAGAAATGATGAGTAATTGTTTTAAAAGTAAATAATATTCTACTGTTTAGTTTTAAAAGCAAGGGTTTGTTTTTTCACAAAAAATTAAGTAGAACTAAGCAGAATATCAGAAGTAGAGGCTGGGAAGTTTAAACTAAAAAGAAAAGTGAAATAAAAATTTCACTGCAGAGGCTCCACCACAGCAGATTTGAACAATCACCAGAATGCGTCCCCCAGCAAGAGAAGATAAATGAATACTTTCCCTTCTGAAAAACAGAAAGCAATAATAATAGAGAAAAAGAAAAGATCCGACCTTCTGTAACACCAGGAAGCTATCTGACCTACAAAAAGCAAGATTCACAAAAGAGGATAAATAAGAGAAAAGATTTGAAACAGAGCTGAATTCTTTAAATTTTGGTGCAAAACATTCATGTCCACCTAAGAAGCTTTCTTTACCAGAAGGATGAATTAGAAGAAACGTAAATCTCTGCATATTGTAGACAAATAATCAAACATGGGACACAAAGACCAAAACTTCAAATGTAGCAAAAGACAGCTTTGCTTTATCTCTGTACACCTATTAAGAAAAGAATCAGTGTGTACACAAATAACAGCATAGATCTGCAAATTGTGTAAGGAAGAAAAAGATATAATAAACATTCTTGCCAATGAGATAGCTCAGTGGATTAAGCGCTGCTCCGCAAGTGCAGGGACCATGGCTCGATACCTGGCACCACATGCCACACTGGCCCTGTTCCCCAGGCACGCTGAGCCAGCCACCAAGACCAGACGTGCTGGCGCACACCTGTAATCCAGGCACTGGGGAGGCTGCAAACAGGAAGATCACTACCAGTCCAAGCTGCATAGTGAGACCTTGTACCAAATACATATTTGTTCCTTTTTAAAAAGAGCATTCATCAGTTCTGTGATACCTGAGAGGGTTTCTTTTTCAAAGGCATCATCAAAGAGTGACTGTCGCATTATTCAGTGAACTTATATTCAACAATTTGAGTTTGCCTCTCTTTCCTCTGGCTTTGTGGAGGCATTTTGTTATTCCTCCTTGAATAGCATTCCATTTAATTAGGTACTCCTGTGGACTCTTTGATGATTCCTATGAAAGTGGCAGAGAAAATGAAAAAAAAAATAAGTAAATGACATATTTAGAACTGTAGAAAGAAAATACGTCCTTTAGAAAAGTCTTCTACGGGACTAAAAGTTGAATAACACATCGAGATTGAAGGATTTTTCCTATTACCTACAGTGCGCTATTTTTAATGGTTAAAAGGTTTTGAATTAGGCTGTAATGTTATAAGCAGCACGAAACTCTGTCAAAGTACCCGAGAGCTGTACAACATGGCCTGGACTCGAAACATAACGTTTAGCTGCTTTCCCTATTTTTCTATTATTTTCTGGAACAAAAATACATCTATCTTTTAAAGATATACTGCATTAGAGGTTCTCAGATTTCACTTTCAGAAAATTTCCTTTTTCAACAAAATACTGGAGGTTCCTTGAAACACAAAAATGAGACACTGTTTTATATGTTGTATAAGTGGCCAATTAGGAGCCATTTCTGACAACTCAGTGGACACGCACAATGGAAACCAAACTTACATCTTTTTTCAGGACTAGTCTTTCCTGTGAACAAGCTGCATTTTTGGTCGATGTTCTTACCTTAAGTGTAAATGCTAGGCACGGGGTAATCTAGTAGACATATAAGACTGCATAACTTGAGAATGACTTTGGCGTCAGAGATCAGGGAGATTAGAAAAATGGGGTTAACACAAAATGATGAGCACATGTATTCTTGAAATTTATGTATGTTAAGCAGTACCACCTCTACATTACAAAGAGATGGCCATTCTGCTGGCCTATTTTCAGAATAATGAATTACCTGGAAATCCGTTCACTTGTAGAAGGAGAGAAAAGCTCTACTCACTCTGTAGGACTGACACGCATAGTCCAATGTTGAATTTTCTCCACCTTGTATGATGATGAGATGGACAAATCTCGAGACGAATTTTTAGTGCTTGGGCTTCATTATCTGAAATAGAATTTGCTGTTAGAAAAATCACTACATTTAGTAACTTAGCTCTTCTGGGATTTGAATTACTTTGCATCATAGCTAATAAACCATGAGAATTTAAATTATCAGTAAATATTGGACTTAATATGATGCTTCCTTTTTGGAACTGAATTATATAGATATAATTACTTGAAATAATATCTTAACTACGTATATATGTATATATGTTTTAACATCAATGTTAATTAATTAAATTTAAAATAGTATTGAAAATTCAAATTCATTCATGAGAAGACCTAAGTCTTCCAACAAAACTAAAAATTATCTCTGCTTTTAGATTTGCATTCTTGAAAGATATGAATTTATTCACATAAATGTACCAGGTGCTCTAAAAGTCACTAAATGTTTATATTCTCATATGAAATATGGAATATAAGCACACATTTTCTTTTGTTAGCTTACATTTTCTTTTTTTAAAATGAATTTAGTACAGGCTCTACAGGGTCTCACTACACAGATCAGATTCATAGTGATCCTCCTGCCTTCAGCCTCCCAAGTCCTGGGATTACAGGCATGCACCACCCTGCCCATTCTATCACTATCTCAGCCTGCCCCAGGGGCAAGGCTGAGACAGCATGCTAGGGATTGAACCCGGGTCCCTGCAGCTGCCTAAGCAGATGCGTTAATCCCCTGAGCTATCTGGCCGGCCCTCATTAACATACATTCTCAAGTCCAGAAAAACCACAGATCTTATTTTGAGATTTTCAGATCTAAATAATCTTCAGACTCTCTTTATCCTAAATATATGCTATTCTAAGAGTTCTGTCTCTTCTATTCAGGGCACATAAACACAAATTTGCTTGTGAATCTCCCGTAGTCTGTCATGGTACATTATTGATTCATCTGAACAATAGTAGCCTTAACTCAGAGTTTCTTGCAGCAGAAATTCAGGAAAACAGCACACCAGCACAAGAGCCATATGATTGAAAAAGTAAATAATCATTATGTTGCATGGTGTGTTATTCAGTTTTTCCACATCTGGAAAAAAAAAAAAAAACAAAAAAACAAAAAACATGGACCTGCAGAACCTAAGGGAGAGATTTAACTTGGCTCAATGGTTTCAGGAGACTCAGCAGTCCTTGTTCACTGGTACCAAAGGCAGAAAATTTATTGTGGAACAGAACGGCAGAGCAAAGACGCTGAATTTATTATGGCTGCACAAAGGAACTCAAAACCAGTATCAAAGCCTAGGGGTGAAGAGTCCAGACGTAGACCTGGGGATCACCCCTCCACAGTTCACCAAGATGCACCTGAAAGCTTGCTTCACTAACATGCTAGACATAACTCAAGCAAGTAGAGATATCAGAATTAACATCTAAAGATTAAATAGCAGAATGCCTCAAACAGACTCATCCTCAGCATTTGGCTTCATGTTGTATTTCCTATGAATGATTCGCAAACTTTATCTTGCATTTTGCTATGTACTTTCTAAAAGAAAACAGTTAGCTAGTTTCTGTTCATGTTTCTGTCACAGTCTGTCTGTCTTTAGTGGAGAGTCGCAATGTTTGTGTTTCTAGTTGTGTCCCAAGTGGTGACAGCTGTGGCTCAACAGGCAGTTATGAGTTCATTCCTTCTGCCTGTTAGACTGTACAGGAAACTAAAGTTATATATTTCATTGATATAAAATCTAAATCAATGATAGAATGCCCATTGTGAATAAATTTCATTTCCGTGTCTTTTTTATTATGAAACTACTTATTTTTGGGCTGACCAAATAGCTCAGCACATTAAAGCACCTGGAAGCAGGCCCTGAGACTGGGAGTTTGATCCCCAGGCCTGCCGTGCCATCCCAGCCCTCACGGCAAGCTGAGAGGGCAATTGAGACTGGGCTTGGTGGCACACGCCTGTGACCCCGGCTCTTGGGAGGCTGTAAACAGGCGGATCACTACAAGTCCAGTCTAGTAGTGAGACCCTGAACACCCTTTAGACCCTTCCATGCAACCCAAAAAAAGCAAGAAAAAGAAAGAAAAGAAACTACTTATTTTTTGAATTTGTGTAAGAAATGAAAATAATTTATATATATATATAGCACTTTCTGATTTTCACTGGCCACTTCATTAGAATCTGATTATTTACTAAACATCTAAATATAGACGCATGGAATGAGTTTGACCAAAAATCAGACAGACTCATCCCTGTCACTCACAGTTTCTGCAGCATAATGTACCCTGCCATCCTCTCTCCACAGTGCTACGTAACAGCCCCAGCAGCAGAAGTCATGCTGCAAGGCGCTGATAAATCTAATGTCTTCATAGTTGTATGAATTACATTTAAATGAACACACCACTGATTAAATCATATACTGAGTCTTCGCGCTACTTATATTTCTTCTAGTATTTTTACTAGATGTTTTAAAACCTTTTTTTGCTCATAATTACTCCTAATTATGTGATTGAATACTCTAAAACTCTAGTCACTAAATTCGCTGCTCCTTTACAGACTGAACATGGTTCAGTGAAATGAGTCAGATGCACAAGTGTGACTATGGAGGAGCTTTCATATGAGAAACCCAAGACGCAACTGAAGAAAAAAACGAAAGAAAATCAGAAGTGGGGAAAAATGGAAAGGGACAGAGATAGAGAGAGGCAGGAGGGCAGAGGGAAAGAGCATATATATATATTTTTTTTAAAGAAGAGAGGTTTAAAACATAAATTAAGAGAGATTTGCAGAGAAAAGGGATGTTAGCTTTTACAAACAGAAAAAGTAGCAAGAGGCGGGGACAGCACAGCGGTGCTGTTTCTCAGGGAAAGAGACACGGGTCAGTCAAGGAGTGCTCTGCGTGCATACAAGCTCCCGAAAATAAATGTCATTGTCTGGGAACGCGCGGGTGCCAGTTAAAGAAATGGAAACAAAATCAGATTTTCTCATGAGTGTCAAGTGATTAACTTCCAAAACAAGGAAACTCTTAGCTGAAGTGGTCTAATGGAAAGTGGAAGGAAGTGTGTTGGAAGGTTTTTTTTTTTTTTCCTTTGCAGTCCCAATGATTGAACTCAGGCCCCCGCGCATGTTGGAAGGCTAAGGGCGTGAAATCGGACTTCCAACAGCCCGCTACTCCGCTAATTAGGCTAAATGCATGCTCTTGGGTAAATTGCTTGATCTTACAGGTATATGAAGTAAAGCTGGTATTTCCCTAGTGATTAAATTAATTTACATCAATATCTTAAAACGAATTCTGGCAAATAGAAACTATGTTATACACTCAATTACTATAAAGTATTCTTTACTAATTGGAAAACAAATCTTAGTTTTTTACTTTTATGTCTTCCAGCTCCTAATACAGGTTTCAGGAAGGACTTTGTCTTAAAGGTTTTATTTTTTCTTTAATTTTATTTGGTATAAAAGTGGAATAAATCCTTACATGGGGTGAGATGATTTTTAAACCAATAAGATTGTAAACATTTTAAATTATCTGTTTTACTTATATTAGTACATGTTCAATACATACTATTTATAAATGTATATTCAATGAAGTAATTTTTAATTTAAAAAAACTAAAGAGAATAAAAATAATAAAAATTAGAAACAATACAGAATTTCACTAAACAAGATGACAGGAATTCAACAGCCATTGTTATAGTGCGTATTGGTGTCTTGAGATTAGTGGATCAGATGACCACATATGAGCATATGCCAGCTCGGTTAAAAAGCAACTTACAAAGAAGGAAATAATATGCATTAACTGTTCTTTTCAATAGACCAAAAGAAATCTGCAGTACAATTATTCCAGCATATATATATATATATATATATATATATATATATATATATGATTTTCCCCTTCCTTCTTTCTTTATTTTCTTCTTTCTCTCATCTAAATTGTTCCTTCCCTTTGAGCAGTTTCTTTCCCTTTCACACTATCTCTTGTACCTTTTGGATTTTACTTATTCTTTCAGGTTCTTACACTAGAGAGACAACATGATGTTTACAAATCTGGATCTGATTTATAAGTGAAAAAAATAAAAGATAAAATGGGGTTTTTCCCTTTTCCTTTACTTTCCCCACTCCCCGTGAATAAATAAATAAATAAATCAAATGTTTTGAACAAAATTTAACTACTTCAAGAACTATGTGTGGTTGATTATTTGTGAAATCCAAAAATTTTTTTTAAAAGATGGGAAAAGACTGTTTCCTTCCATAATGTTTTTCAATTTAAAAGATCTCCAGTTAGTCGGCATTTTCACTCCAGATTTATGCTCTCAAATTTCCCGTTAACTATATTGGAGATATTATTTAAACTTTTCCCTAGCATTTACTTTTCCCTACTCTTGCTTCATAATTTGATAACATTTTAAGCACAAGGAAACGTTACACTGTGATTTTTCTTTGATCTTATAGGTCTTTCTGCTTTTACAAATGCAAGGCAAATAGGAGGGTTGTGTTGCTTACCTGTAATCGCAGCCCTCGGGAGCTGAGGCAGGAGGATTGCTGCAAGGTCAGCAACAGCCTGGACTAAACACTAAGATGCTGCCTCAAAAATGAGTAAATAACCAGGAAACGGGGCATACTAGTGTGTGTAGACCTTGCTGGTTACCAGCTCAAAGGTTACTCATGGACTTACTCGCTTCCACTTGCCTGGGCTCCGTAAGAGCTTTCCCCTTGCTGGGAAAACACCTATCACATGCAATTTAACGGACAAAGTTTCAGCTTAGCTTATGTTTTCAGGGTATGCGCTGCATGGTCAGCCTCCCCAGTTGCTTTTATTTTCTTTATTTGATGTTCCTGGGAATTGAATTCACAACCTCCTGCTTGCCAGGCAGGTGCTGTGCCACTGAGCTCTATCACTGACCCTCTAATTGCTTTTCAAATGGCTGGTTTCAAAAATTAGCAGAAAGATTTTTTAAAAGAAAGAGAGATGAGCCGGGGAGATGGTTCAGTGGAATAAGTGCTTCCCTGGCAAGTGCAAGGGCCTGAGTTCAATCTCTGGTTCCGAAGGAAAAAAAAAAAAAAAAAAAACAAGCAAGAGAAAGAAGAAAAACTATTTCCCTAACTCCTCCTCCAGTAATTTTGGAAAAATAGACTCATTCTGTGTTGTCATTGTTTATGCAGCAGCATTTAATTTAAAGTACCCTGAACTGGGGTCTATTGGTGGTACAGTTCTTGTCATAAACTTTCAGATCTGCACTATGATGATTCAGTTCTCCTAGAAAAGGACCTCGTGCACACAATATGGTGACCTCATTTCATTATTGTATTATAACTCTAATTTGAAATGTCACTCTTTACACAAATGCTACTGATTAGAAGAGATGAAGGGAAGGGAAGAAAGAAGGCTACCAGTCACCCTGTGTGTGTTGCAGAAGGATGAAGCTGGACAGATGTCCCCACCTTGCTGACGATCAGTATGCCTTTTGCCACAGTGATGTGCAGGTTCTTTTTAAAATGAGAAAATGAAAATATGCAGTTACTTTGTTTCCTCTACTTGTCCCTAATGGCTCAGCACACAAAAGATTGCTTACGTAAAGTAAACAATTAACATTACCTTCATGTAGAAAAAAGAAATTATGATACTTGGTGACAAATGTGTAGTTGCCTTGCTTCATTCTCTCACGTATCAGATCAGCAAAAAATTCCACTGTCAAGGCACACTCACGTTTCAAAATATAATTATAGACAAGGAAAAGAATGCCCTATCAGGCAATTTTTACTGCAAATCATATGAGGAAAATAATTCTCTTTCTCAGTGCAAAAACAATTTTATAATATTGCAAGTTTGTAGTTTGATTACCGGTATGTAGGCTACATTAGGTGGTGCTTTTATAACTCAAGAACTATTAAAGCAGAACAATAAAATTATAAATCTTAATATCTATAATATCTTAACATCTTAATGTACAATATCTTAATAAAATTATTGCTTAGTGACACTTTAAAAATGGAACAAGATCATCGTATCAAAGTTAGAAATAGGTGTTTCTGCTCAGCTTTTGCAAAATTTAGCTTGCAACCCCAGAATAGCCGTCCACATTGCATTTCATTTCTAGAGGACGATGCTTTTTGGACTCACACTAATAGATGGTTAGTGCAGCCACAGTGGGACTTCTATCTGTTTAACCATGCACTCCACCATTTGAGCTCATCACTTTGAATTCAGCACTGTGCTGGAGAGCGCAGGCCATTGCTGAGCATGGTCACACCCCCTGAGTCGGGAAAACCATGCATAGGTGGGTGCCACTTGTGGGATGAGAAAACCAGCCCTTTGCTGAAGGAGTTAGGCAGGTCGGAAGACCAAATTAGAATTCTAGTACATATGGGATTTTTCAGACAATTTGTGGAATTTCATTTATCTGAAATCTTTATTGGACTTCAGTACATCAAATAGAATGTCTCCGTTATAGAACCATAAGTAAGTAAAGGGCAACATTACAGACGATGTCTGTGATTACTACCTTATGTAAACATAAGTGAATAAGTGATTGTGATTAGAACTCTTTTGCCTGGGGCCAGCAAGATAGCTCAGCTGACTAAGCACCTGCTTAGGCAAGTGCAGAGACCGGGATTCGATCCTGGACACCACATGCTACACCAGCCCTGACCCAGGTACGCTGAGCCAGCCACTGAGTCTGGGCATAGTGGTCCACACCTGTAATCCCAGCAGTGGGGAGGCTCAAAACAAGAGGATCACTATGAGTCCAAACTGCATAATGATACCTGTACCAAATACATTAAAAAAAAAATACTTGCCCAATAAGTAATTTTTCAAAAGAATTTTAAAATACTTTTAAAAGCAACATTGGTTAAAAATATATTTTAGCAAGAGGAGTATGTATGCTTGTTTGCACATGTATTTCCATTTATGAAGGTCATTATGTGGTTTATGAATTCAATTGATTTAAAGATAATACTCAGTCACTCAATTTGCTTTTGTTAAAAATAAGTGTGGGGCCAGTCAGATAGATCAGCGGACTAAAATGCCTGCTTAGGCAGGTGCAGGGACTGCATCCAATCCCTGGTGTGCCGTGCTGGCCCCACCCCTGGGGCATGCTGAGATGGCGACTGAGACTGGGTGTGGTGGTGAGCGCCTGTAATCCCAGCCCTTGAAAGGCTGAAAACAGGAGGATCCCTGCAAGTCCGATCTGTGTAGTGAGACCCGGTAGATCTTGTACTAAATACATGTTTAAAAAGTGCAAAAAGTGTTATACACGTTTTCAATTTCTTCTTTGTTAACTGAAATACAGATAGAGTGGAAAAAATGTCAAAAAACTAGGCACAATAACACGAGCAATATTTTGGGAAAGTCTTTTCTTAGATGTAGGAATGGTTCTAAAACAAACAAACTGCCTCATTATTACACTTTAAAATATTCTATCTGATTCTGTTAAAAAAATAAAAATTGCTGAGAACATCAGTGAAAATTATAGATACTATTGTAATTAAAGAGAAAACAAGTTGGAGTTGCCGTAAGGTACTACCACTAGCAGCTTAATTTTACAATACTTTTTAGAGAAACATAATTCTAAAGCACACATCAGTTGAGGAGGGAATTGACGTAATGAAAAGGTTATCTTTTTATCCTCAATTGACTTCAACATAAAATAATAGTTCATATCAAACTTCTTAGTAAGTCTGGCGCCAACTTCATAAAGAAACTGAAAATTAACTGCATTCGGACCAGCATGGGTCACAGCCAACTGAGTAGCAGGATTTAAACTAAAAACACTCAAAAAGTCAATGTGTATTTGACTAAGAGAAAAAACCTGTGCAGAATCAAGACAACATTGTTGCCATGCTCTTCATATTTTGAGTAAATCTTTATTTCTATATTTTTTATTAAGCTGAACACATTATATTTTTATTTAGGTACTAGCTCTCATTACATGCCATATAAAAATCTTCTATTCTTTTTTATTTAAAGTCAAAAGAAATCAACACATACTCAAAGTATCAGTAGTGTTATACAATTGAAACTGAGCGTATTATTGTATTTACTTATTTATTTTTAATGTGTTTCGTACAGGGTCTCACTACACAGCTGAGACCCATGGAGATCCTCCTGTTTTCAGCCTCCCCAGGGCTGGGGTTAAAGGTGTGTGCCACCTGCCTGGACTCGGTCACTGGCTCAGCGTGCCAGGGGTGGGGCTGGCATGGCCTGTGACACCAGGCATCGAAGCTGAGCGTACTATGGTGGCCCTAAAGTCGCATACATAAAACCACAGCTTTAAAAGGAAGATGTGGCTTCTGGTATGCTCAACTTTTTAAATCTGGGTGTTTGGGGCAAGAATGATACAGAATATCAGCATCTGATGCCGTATTTCACTTTTGCTTTATTTGTAGTTAAGGCACAAAAGTAATCGTCCTTTGTGTCTCTCTCCTATCTTGACAAAACAGAACATACACTGCTCCTGAATGTCATACATTTTGGTTAAAACACTTGTGGCTCTGTGATGAACTACGTTTATGGTTTTGAGAGGACAAAAGCAGTCACCCAGTGGTCATGAGAAGAGTTTTGCTATTAAAATGCACACTAAAACCTACCTGCCTTAAAACTGTATCTTCTATATAGTGGATATGTGACATTTTGAGATTTCACATTCAATTTTATTATATGGAAATTTAAATATTTCTGTACAGCTAATGTTCATTTTCCTAAATACCATTTAGCAGCTAAAGCATTTATAAACATTTATGTTGAAAATTAGGCTATAACATGTTGAAAAATTGTGTTTGGGTTCCAGATGAATATTGGCAAATGATTACTTGTCTGAAAGTTATTTTTAACCAATGCATGAAGATTTAAAATTGTTCATATTAATGGTGTAATATGTAATGTTCTGATATATATATAATATATGAATAAATAGTGCAATAAGCATATCTATTCACACAAATATTTATTATTCTATGTTTTCAAGATTAATGTCCTGTAGCTCTTTGATAGTAGTTTTTTGTTTCTTTTTTTTCCATAATTTTATTGAAAAACAAATAGCAATGAGACAGTTTCAAACCAAATTGGTAGGACAGTTTCAATAATTAACATATTCCATACATTCTTCCTAGTGGTTAATTGCTGTACAAGATGCAGACATGATATCCTATTTACAAACACTGTTACAACAAATCCCTCTATTCATGAAGAGAATGCAACTATATATCTATCCTAACCACTTTGAATACAAGATACAAAATGAACATTCATCTATACCCCTTTTTTGTTAAGTTCCATTATTTGAATATTATAGGTGTGTTAACTCAGAGAAATATTCTAAAAGAGTCCAGTAGTCCATAATAGTATTGGGTTTTCCACTTCACTGGCAATGTCGGAAATTGTTGACCTGAGTCCATACAGCTCAACATAACAGCATAGCTTTACTTCTTATACTTCGTTTTTATACTTTTCTGCTGGATGGTTGAGACCAAGGTAAAGCAGTACCTATGCAACAAGAGTTGTAGCTTTTGGATCTGATAAGGTCTGTCAAATGCCCTCAGGATTTATGCTGAGATCCTGTACCTCAGATTGTAGATCCTTTGTCAGTGTCAGTCGTGTGGATGAGTCACGGCCATTACTTGGCCAATGTGCTCTCTGTGAAAGCCTGAGAGAATGTTTTCTCTCCATGTGACTCTCCTTAGGTACACTCTACATCATCGATCTGTTTTAGGGATTGAACCCAGACCTTGTGCTTGCCAGGCTGCCATTTATGTATCTGAATTGTTTTTCCAGCCCACTTGTAGCTCTCTGAAATAATAACTATGCTGTCATTTTCTGAAATCATGCTTTTATGCAATAGCGCACCAGAAATTTTAACTCCAGTCTAATTTAAGACCCAGTAGCAATCTTGCCCCATCCTTCCACCTCTACTTCTGATGCAACCCAAGTTAACCTGTGTTCAACTTTCTTTCTTTCTCTCTCTCTCTCTCTCTCTCTCTCTCTCTCTCTCTCTCTCTCTTTCTTTCTTTCTTCTTTCTTCTTTCTTTTCTTTCTTTCTTTTCTCTCTCTCTCTTGTTCTCTCTCTCTCTCTGTCTCTCTCTCTCTGTCTCTCTCTC
>NW_004524719.1:1052518-1065018 GCF_000260255.1 Octodon degus
TCTCTCTCTGTCTCTCTCTCTGTCTCTCTCTCTCTCTCTCTCTCTCTCTCTCTCTCTCTCTCTCTCTCTCTCTCTGTTTTTTTGTACCAGGGATCAAACTCAGGACCTTGTGTTTGCCAGGCAGGCACTTAAGCTACTGAGCTATCTCCCCTGGCCTCTTTGTGCTCTACTACTAAGCGATCCACTTGTCTAGTTTCAGCATAGAAGATTATGTCTTTTTGTCCCAGAATTACTTCAAATCATATTGTGGCCTCCACGCATATTTATGTCATCCCAAGTAATAGGATATCTTTTTGGCTGCATCATATGCCACTGTCTGTACTAACTCACCCCTAATGGAGACTTAGATCATTCGCATTTCTTGGCCCTCAGGCTGTCCCAATAAGCAGATATCTTCGACAGATTGATTTCACTGTATGCATACATGCCCAGGAAGACACCCCTGGGTCATGCAGTAGTTTTACTTTTAAGTTTTTCAGAAACTCCAGCACTGTGTTCTACAATGCCTCTAGTAATGACGTTACCAGGAACAATAACTGCTAGTGCTCCTTTTCCCAGGTCATCACTAGCTCTTGTTCCCCTGAGCCATTTTCATAGCTGCCATTCTTAGCAGAATGAAGTAATACCTCACTGTGGTTTTTGTTGTTAATTTGATCCAAATGTTCCCTTTTATATAACTGTGATGGCATTTAATCTCTCCATTAAAATATGGAAGAAGACAAGCAAACTTGCCGGCTGTGGCTAATGGTTCAGAGCATGCTGCACACATTGCAATTATCATTAATCTACGTAAAACACAGGCAAATAGTTAAAATCATACAATATGCTGTATAAACGAACAGTTAATTCTGAACTGTGACCACCACATATGTTCGTGAGGTGGTAGATGTCTTGCTTTAGTTAATACTCATTAAAATATCCTTTATGATTTTTACAATGTAATGGTAATGTAATGTAGAGTTTTTACATTTTGTTTAGCTTAACAAATAAGATTTATAAAAAGCACTTTAAAAATGCTTTTGAAATCCACTTAAAGTTTCAGAGACAGCACTAGCGATACCAAGACTCTCTCGCCTGAAGTGGGGAAACTTGTTCATTTCTTCGTCTATTTTGTTCTTATAGCTAGTTTATAGATAAAGTCCACGGTCCAGAGTTTTTCACGAATACAATCATGAATTCTCACTCTAAATGCTAAACATTGCAGTCTACTTGCAAGGTCAAAGACAATATTTGGTATTTACTGTATTCCTCTGAAATAGATTCTTCAAAAATAGCAGTATAGTAGGGAATGAATAGATAAAATACCTAACAAGTCTTTATAAAACTAAAAGCTTTATTTCCTTTCTGAAGAGAAACTATCTATCCTGCCTACATTACTCTCTTTCTGGGCTTTTGAATTATTTGAACAACTTTATTTTTTTTTCTAATTTCTATTCCAATTACAGTATAGTGAATGTTTTTTACTTTTTTAAAAAAAGCATACAAAGTAATAATAAAAATTAAGAAGTGATACAGAATTTCACTAAACAAAGTAATATGAAGTCAACAGGATTTGTTGTATTGTATAGTGTTAATATTACTGAAACATGTTAGTGGAAGAAAGCAAATGGCTTTTATTTAAGGTAAAATTAATAATTTATCTTTTACTTTTTTTCTTATTTTTTATTTTATGTATTTGGTACAGAGTCTCACTACACAGCTCAGATTCATAGTAATCTTCCTGTTTTTAGCCTCCCCAGTGCTGGGATTATATGTGTGCACCACCGTGCCCAGTTATCGTTCATTGTAGGTGAATATTTTATTTTCTTTTTCTGTTATTTGTGTATTTGTGATTACTTTTTTATTATAGTACATGTCTTTACTTCAAAATGAAAAGATAATTGCTGTGAAGCAAGGGGAAATGTATATATATATATATATATAATGTTTTTTATAGGTAGGATAATTACATTATTAATTTTACTAGTTCTTTGAAAGAAACTGTGCTTATTTTGTTGAATCTATTTTGCATGCCTATATCTGGCAAGTTGAGCAGCTACTTTGAAGATAAAAATACACAATACAGTAACCATGGTTAATTTGCTCTCATCTGACTTTGAAATTCTGTTTATTTTTGTTTTCCTCTCATTACATAAAAAGAAGAGGAATGAGAGGGCTAGTGCACAGATTTGCTGTTAAACTAGAGCTTGATAAGTTAATTTCTTCTTTGCTCTTATCGAGAGATCTATAAAAAGCCCAATATTTTCTGGAATTGTCACATTTGCTGGGTAGCGCAGGAGATCTCTGGATTGGGGGTAATTGGTGCAGACAAATACTTTCATGAATGATGTTTACTGTTGTTTTCATTCACAAAATTGTTTTTGTTAGCAGTTTTGAGATTATCCTACTGATGCTAAAAGATAATGACATTTTATTCTTTAGAATTATCCCTGTTCCATGGTGAGTAATTAAACCATAGCTTGATCAAGCATCAGCATCAGAAGGTTTTTGAGGCATCTCCCTATATTGGCAAGGCTGGTAAATACATGGGTGTGAGTGACGGTCTTACTTCAACATCCAATTCCAGAAACTACTTAAATAAGCTTTAAGAAATACTAGAGGATGAACAAGATACTAATAATTGAGAAAGACAAACTTGGGTAGATACTTAAGAGTTGAGAATTAATTTCATAATTTATTATTTCAGTCAACATCTGACAAAGAATTGTAGTCAAAGAATAATTACCAGCTCCTGGTCCTTGGACCAATAGAATTGAAGACAAAAGACAGGCAGCGATCTTTCGCAGGTATCAAATCACGGACGTGCTTTATCAACAACCTTGGTTCATGAAGGTTGTTGCAAGGCAGAGGCCCATTCAAAAATTCAGAGAGAAAATCTGAAGAAAAAAAATCTATGAAAAACAAAGTTAATGAGTCCATGTGACAGAGCATCAGAAAATGAAGGGAAAATATATAACATAAAAATAAAAGATAGGTGAGAGGGTGTGGTTGGTTTGTACCAGTCTACAACAAATCCCTGGCCCAATGAGATCAGCAGCCTCCTGGTGTTGTGCTCTTCAGTGTTTCTATGGAGGGATAAAAGCCAGCCTGATATCACTGGGAAGCCAGGGTGTGAGGTGACAAGTTTATAAAATTATTTTTGTTTGCTTGATAAGGGATAATATTCACGAGTTTCAATATCTTAAATGAAAGAATAAACATTTTTAACTATTGATGGACTATTGCTGGGCTTGCCCGGTTTGAAAAATTTCGGTTCCAATTCTTTAAGTCTGGAAAATAATAAAATAGAACAAAAGAAATCCCAGATGTTGTCTTTTAGTTCTTAGTAGTGACAGAAAATACTGCCATAAGTCTCTAAATTAACCACATGTACTGAGTTGCCCACCCATGGAAGCATAGTTCTCTAACCCACTGAGTCAGAAAGATGCACTTGTGGACTGGAACTTCTTCTTCAGAAGAATTGCCTGAGCAAGGACTCCTGAGTGCTCAGATCCATGCCTGAAACCAAAATGGGTTACACAGGTTGTTAACACTTCTGAAGCACATTGTTTTTGCTGATTGTCATTGACCTCGCTTAGGTATTCTTACGACTCAGGAAATGAAAACATTGGACTAGTTAATATAAGCTTTTTTAGTGCTAAAACTATGTTTGGAAAATTAGTAACATTGCAGTCTCATCCAAAAGTGACTGGCTGAGAGACATACAGAAAAAAAAAAGTCCTTCAGGATAGAACTTTGAGCAATGCAAATATTTAGATGCTTAATTTTTCTAGAAAATAATATTATCACAGGAAATTATCTATAGCTATTTGTTAGTAAGGTCTTGAAAGAATAAAGATTGAAAATTTTTAGTATGAAAAATGTTACAGGAGGAAATGGATTGACCTTTAAGACTCACTAAATGTGAAGATATTTTTACTCATGTGGAAGTCTGCAAAAGGTCGAGTGAGGAAGGGTAAGCTGTTTCAGACTATATGTAAGATGTGCTTTTATGTGTATAAGGTGGGTTTTTTCCACAGCAACTGTAAAGTTTATGGAATAGAACAATGAACTGTGGGACAATGAAGAAGGGATAAAGATTTATCATGAGTTCAACATCTCAGAAATGTGCCAGAGATTCAACATCTTGGCTCATGTGGCTGTGGACATTTCTAAGTGTCCGACCTGCCAACACTCAATGCTGACACAAGCAACAGGTTTCCTTTGGAGAACCAGAGCCCACCAGGTGTTGATTATGTTGGAATTCTCTCAATATGGAAAGGAAGAAGCAGATTCTCAGGCTGGACTTGAGGGAACATAGCACCCTTGTGCTTTTGTTTTCTTTGCTTTATGAATTTATGTGGCATTATATGATACATAGCATTACTGTTGCCTATGAAACCCATCTCACAGCAGCTAAGATGTATGCAGGATTTGCTTTCTTTACCAAATATTCCATATCTCTACCAAGACAGAATTCATGAGAAAGAATGTCCTATTAGACACTAGATTATATCACTGGCTATACAATGTCTCTTAACATCAGTAATTGAACATCAGCCAAATAGCTCAGTGGATTAAAGCACTTGCAAGTGGGGAATGGGGGTTCAATCCCCAGGTCTGGTGTGCCAGTCCCACCCCCGGGCATGGTTGCATGCACCTGCAATCCCAACTCTTTGGAGGTTATAAACAGGCGCACCACTACCAGTCCAATCTAGGAATGAGACCCTGAACACCCTGTAGACCCTTTCCTAAAATACAAAAAAAAATCAGTAATTGAGAATCCAAATATACAAAAGAAAGATCAGATCATAAATGGCCATATAATTTTGACTAAAATCTTTTTTACAACCATCCTTGAAGACCAAACTAGAATCTTCATAAAAATCAATCCATAATGGTCAGGAATTAAAATTCATTAGCACTGTCTATATTTTGGTCCTTATTTCAAATAAAGAAGATCTAGGCCAACTAGTCCAATATTATCTATCTCTCTATCTCTATCTCTACCTCTATCTCTATCTCTATCTCTATTGCTATCTCTATTTGTATGTATTTATATCTATATCAACATCTTGGTCTAGCACTTGTCTTAAATAAATGATGCTCTGTATTTGGTCCTCAGTACTGAAGAAAAAGCACCGAGGGGTTCTGCAGAAGATGTCAAAGGAGAACCCCAAACAAGTCCCAGAAGATGTGACAGTTCTACTCTTCTAAGCTTCAACACACCAGCACCTCCAAAAAGAGTGTAGGATACATCTTCCTTTTTAAAGATATAAAGAATGTGCACTGCTTTGATGGACTTTGTAAAAGTCTGTAAAACACAATCTTAATTCTGTTACAAAAGAAAGCCCTGAATAGACACAGCAATTTGTTCTAACTTGCCATTGTTCCCGTGGAGGGTGCACCAAGACGGGATCTGCTGCCCGTTGCCGCAGATCCTATCTGCGACCAAGTGCAGTGCTCAGGGAGGGCTCCTAGAGATGCTGGCAGCGGCTTGTGGGGTACGTGTCGGCAAGGAAAGTCATCATCAGCTTTGAAAATTGCTCTTTTCTTGTTCTGCTTGGTACTCAGATTTCAAATGCTGTAATTGGTTTTTAGTTGTTCCAGGTTCCTGGTTGAAATAATTTAGTATTTTCATCCTTTTTTGCTTCCTTTTACATGTGTATTTTTAGTTGTGTCTTGAAGTATTGTTTTTCCATATAAAATAATGTTACCAAGTAGAATGCTATCAGCCACATATTATTTTCATGTAAAATAATAAGCACCACATAAAACGTTGGCATAAGTTCCCCTGGGACTGGCTTCAGGCACTAATGGATTTCCCTAGCTCATCTCCTCTTATGTGGGATGTGTTGCCCATAAACATAGATGTCTTCTTCTTCAGTCTTAATGTTTGTTCCAAGATCTTGGCTTTTGACCAGAGAATATTCTCTCCAGTTTTCCACTTTTCTTTTGAAGAAACATGGCTGTGTTCCCAACAGTAAGCCATTCATTTGGGGTCTTAAGAAACAGTCAGCAAAAGCCTCATGTTCAATCAAATGTTACTATCTCTTTTAGGATTAAGAGGTAGACAGCCCCCTAGTCCAACTCCTGCTTGCTGAATGAATTCTCAATCACATTGATTGGTCCCATATTTATGTCTTTAAATGCATCATATATTTACTGAAGATAAATAGTGGTTTCATCTTAAATTCCTTATCATTATACAGCATATCCAGAGAAAAGGCCTCTTTTGGGCATCAGATGGCATTTTCCATTTTGGTCCTGTGATTTTAAGGGATACAATACAAGTTGTAAGCCATCAAACATTATATGATGCTATATTGACCATAGACATAATGCATTAATCGGGCTAAAAATAAAGAAGAAAGAATTATTACTTTTACCATTATCTCTAGTGAGCTATTAGCACTTTTCTCACCCCATCATTGAAAATGTAGCTTTGTAGTAACACAGAAGTAGTTAGAGCTGTGATGAGTCCAACACAAGAGGCCAATCACTCTATTGCACTCAAAATGAGAACTATGACTTGGGCAGCTTGGGCCCTCATTCAGTTCAAACTGTGTTGAAACTGGGTTATTACTTATACCTACTGGGCTGGGGAGATAGCTTGGTGGTCTAAGTGCCTGCCTGACAAGCGCGAGGACCTGGGTTCAATCCCAGGCACCACATGCCTTTCCAGCCCTGCCTCAGGTGCATGGAGCTGGCCACCAAAACTGGGCATGGTGGTCCATGCCTGTAATTCCAGGAGGCTGAGACAGGAGGATCACCATGAGTCTCAGTTTTGTAGTGAGACCTTGTACCAAATAAACAAAACAAACAGACAAATAAATAAATCATTTTTAAAAATTAATTATATGTACTAAATTATTTCTTATAATCACAAGCAAATAACCCCTGTGGGAAGGATGTATGCATAGAAAATACAGTACTGAGTTAATTTCTTTCTTACTATTATCTATTACATTCTTGATTTATTTGAAATTTGTTTACTTAGCATATATGATGGGAAAAATGAAGGAAATATAAGAATCAACACATGTAGTGTAGTAGTATTTTGAGAGCCAGAGTCAGAAATGAAACAAAATAGCAAAACTAGATAGGAGTATCTTAGTTTAGTTTTGCTACTCTAACAGAATATCATTAGGAGAGGTAATTTGTATCAACAATAGATGTTTATTTGGCTTACGAGCAGAGTTTGTGTAGTCTGAGGTCCTGTAGGTGAAGGACTTGCTGCTGGGTGAGAACGTGGCCACAGACACCACATGTGACTGTGAGCAGGATGGAGCGCGAGAGAACAGGTTGGGCATGGATCCGAGGCATGCATCCATAATAACTAATTTTCATGAAACTAAGAGGAGTAGGTTAATAGAAAGCAGCATTAAAATCCTTATGCCTGGCAAATATATAGCAATGGAAATATTTAAGCACTTAAAATTTGCGTACAGGAAGCAAGAAGTTACTTGAGAAGAGATAGGGGCTGAGAGTGGTCCAGTGTCACTGTCAAAAAGAATCCAAGGACTCTGAGCTGTCACTGGGTGTGCACTTTTAAGTTCCTGCTGTGTGAAAGATATTTCTCTGAATTTTGCATTAACCTACAACATGGGCTTTGGTCTGTAACCGTGTCTGATAAACAGGATCTGACATCTAGGCCCTAATCCTGTCAGGATTTGATTTATAGCAACTGTCTTTTTCACCTGATGAACATCCATTTTACAAAGACCACAGCAACTCACAAGACAGCAGGATCAGCACAGCGCTCAGCACAGTCCGCTCCTTCCTTCCTATTTTTTATGTGATCTTTTATTAGGAAAATAGGGACAAAGTTCATATGTGAATACTTGAAGGCAATTATAATAAAATACCTGTGCTTATTTATAAATAGAAGTCTAAATTACTTCTTTTAATCATCTACAGTGTATAATCTACTTATTATCATGTGTGATATTTAATTTCCTGGGGCCAGGGAGATGGCTCAGTAGAATAAGTGCTTCCCTGGCAAGTGCAAGGGCCTGAGTTCAATCCCCCATTCCTCCAAAAAAGAAAAGAAAATTTAAATTCCTTCTGATAAATGTCTACATGAAAATAAAATTATAGTATATTAATCATTTTGTTTTAGAGATATTTGTTAGTGCTTGACATTTAAGTAACTAGGATGTAGGAAAAATAATAATATATGTTAGGTTTAATTAATTTGTATTAATCACAGGACTTTCAGAAATGTACAAAGAAAGTTTGTAAAGCAAGTTTTTATCTATTTAAATATAATTTTAACTTTAGAGTTAGTATAGATACCATGAGCCTGTAGCATGCTGAAAATATAATTTTCAAGTAAAACAATTTTGAGAAAGTATTCTGATGAATTACTGAAAACAAGTATAGGTCAGGAAGTATAAAAATTAAATACCATGTTTGCAGGTGTGACAGCCTAATGTTGTGACCCCTGAAAAGCCATATGTTGGAGTCCGACCCCCAGATGATTATATTTGCAGGTGGCACTTTTGAAAAAGGCATTGTATCGTGAAAGTAAGGTTATCAAAAATAAGATTCGTGCTCTTAGAGTACAAACTTCAGCTATCCCTCCTGTTTTCCATTCTTTGGAAACGAAGCCGAATAGCTGTGGCTGTGCATCGGTCAACCAGCCTTAGCAGACCCTCAGTCACGTTCCGCTTTCGTTTCGGGCTCCTCGGGATCCAGAACTAAGAGGAAATTAGCTTTCACTTGCAGTTCTTTGCTTACACAATAACTAGCCTGTGATAATCTGCTGTAAGAGACCACTTTCCCAGTACAGAGGGGTTTACTTTATCATTTGGTTCCCCGAAGAATGTCTTTAGAAAAGTGAATATTATTACCTCAACAAAAGGAAATTAGGCTTTGTGATGAATGTGGAAAGAATTTAAATGATAAGTGAGTATTCAACAGTACCATATTATGATTGGAAATATTTCCAATAATTATATCAGAAATAATTTAAAAATGGTAGGGCCAGCCAAATAACTCAGCAGATTAAAACTCCTGCCAGCAGGCACAGGGGTCAGGGATTCGATCCCCAGGTCTGCCATGCCAGCCCTGCCCCTGGGGCCACCATGAGAGGGCAATTGAGACTGGGCATGGTGGCGCACCCCTGTAATCCCACCTCTTGAAAGGCTGTAACAGGCAGATCACTATAAGTCCGATCTAGTAGTGAGACCCTGAACACCCTGCAGACCCTTCCCTAAAATACACACACATAAAAACATTTAAAAAAAATTTAAATGGTTTAAGGGAGGGGAGTGGGATAAAAAGAAGAAGCGAGATGCATCACACACAAGTACAAGTTCCCTATGATGAATGTCATCATCATGAATATCTAAAACATACCAATAAAATTAGGGGTACAAAAAGATGGCAAGTTCTATAAATAAAAACTGAAAATTCAGAGAGATTTTAGATCGATAGCAATTTCAAGAAGAGAAATTAGAGAAAAAATTAGGTATATAAGTCATAATATTGCAAACCAGTATCAGAATTAAATTATAGGGATTTGGAAAATATTAGGTACTCAGAACAAAGTATCTATTCTATAGTACATTAGTGAATTCAGTCAATAGGGCTAAAAGATACTCTATTGTGTTTGAAAAATATCACAAGTTAAGTTGACAAAGTTTCAACTTTTTCCCAGTACTAGCAGTTATTTTGAAAAGGAAATAAAGAGGCACTGCAAAAGTTTTGAGAAAAGGAGAGATAAAATTTTCAACCTAGTTTAATTCATGAATAAAGTGTAAGAGTAAAGCTCCCTTTTTCAGCTCTCCAAGTTCTCAAAAATGGCATCACACGTAGTTCCTCTGTAAGGAAGAGTCTGAAAGACGTGCTTCTCTAGAACAAGAGCGAATGAGAGGAACTGGCAAGTTACCCGGGGAAGGCATTTCAAAGGTAGGGTGGGTCAAAAGGCCTTAGTTCTTAACAGAGTTGATAGATGTTGAATTGTTGGAGAAATTTATCTAATAGTAAAATGAGACCAATATAAACCCTACTATACCCAAGCAGAATGAAATACAATTATAGAGAAGATATTCATTATCTGAATGCGGACTCAACTAATTTAAAATGTAATTTTAGTGGTGAAGTAAACAAAATCTTCGAAGCAATTAATCATAGCACAATACATGGATCATCTGCGACTATTTGCATGTCATAGTAAGATAAAGTTGGCTTAATCAGCAATTATAATTCATAATGTGATATATGTGGTAAGAATAGATGATCTGAAGAAGAAACACAAGATTTCCCCTATGATCAGATGGTTTCAATATGGAATTTAGGAGAAGGATACATTTTCAAAAGAGTTGAAAGATATTGCCCCACTATCAGTCTGGACTGTGAAGAAATGAAAACAGCTTATTAATGGAAATAGTTGACCTGTATTATACAATATGTTATTTCAGTGGATAATAAAATGTATGAAAGCAAATTACATTGTATATTTGTAAGATATGTGTTGTATGTTATGGGTCGGTGCCGAAAGAAAGGACGAGAAGACCTGATGAATGTAGCTTCAAAGGTCTCACTGAGATTAGGCTCTCTCCAAGTGGGCCCAGAGCCTCAGAAGCATCTCACATTTATTGAGGGGTGAAAGCAGACTAAGGAATGTGCATAATTACCTAAGTGAATGCAAACTACTATCTCTATTGACTTCCACCATTTGCCTAACACTAGGCTCACACAAATGCTAGCCAATAACATCCCAAGCAAGGGATCAAAGGACAGGCTGCCTGCAGGAGAAGCTGTTATCTGCTGCCTTGGGTCCCAGCTTGCCCGGAATTTTCAAACAGACAGCAACTCTCCTCGGCTCTGTCTATTGTTCCCTGCTCTCTTGGGACATCAGGCTTTTGTCTCAAATCTATATTTCTACAATATGGAGGTGAATGTTAGCCACAGATGAAAGTTTTTATATTATTTTGAAGAGTAAAAACGAAAGCAAAATCAAATAGAAGAAACAAAGACAGAAAGAGGGCAACATATAGCAATATATATTTTACAGATTTTCAAAGCAAGTATAGCTAATTAACAATGGTTGTTAGATTATATTTTTGTCAAATCTGTTGCTCATAGTAACATAAACAGTTACATAAGATTCGACAAATACTTGATTATTGTTGCTTGCTTTCAAGAAATCTTAATTTTTTTCTTGTCTTTTATAATTTTTTAAAGTTTATTTTATAGAGAATGTAATAACAATTGATGAGACATTAGAAACAGTACACATTTAGAAGACCAAGATGAGAGGTATTCAACCATGGTTTTTGTATTACACAATGCTATCTTCGATTTTTGCCGAGCGCAACAAATGATCAAAACTTTCTAGGAATGCGTCAATTTTATTATTTAAAACTTGTTCTGGCCTGGGAAGCGCAAGGACCCAGGCTGGATCCGTGGTACCGCATGCCGTGTCAGCCCCTGCGCCACAGGGGCCGCTGAGACCGGGCGTGGTGGCGCACGCCAGGAATTTGAGCGCTGGGGAGCCTGAGACAGGAGGATCACTACGAATCCGAACTGTGTAGTGAGACTTTGTACTAAATACATAAATAAACAATAAAATGAAAGATTTAAACTTGATCTAGTTTTGGAATGCCAAGCCAGATTTTGGACCAGACAGAATGCCGCCCGATGCCTAGGGTGCCACCTAGACTTTCCCTCTCTTTTCTCTCCTCTCTCCAGCCTTGACTACTCCAATTCTCTATCCTGCTATGCCTCACTGGTCCGTATATTCTAGGTTTAAAAATACAGCATAACATCAACCAATATGTCCTGGTGAGATGTTTTATAGATAGGTAATTTTCTGTAAAATATCACGGTCAACTTTCCAAGTTTATAAACGACTTGAACAAGGTCACTCAAGTGTTTATGAGGACAACCGAGGGACCAGATTTCCCTGGATGGCTTCAACAGTGAGTGCCCATTTCAGGCCTATTGCTTACTCTTGCCTTTCTGCTCTGACAACTGCTCAGATGGATATTTGTCTATCTCATAGTTCCAATACAAGATTTAATAATTTGTTTTCAAGTTTGGTTATAACAGTAAGCCATTAACAACTGGACCACTGGCTTAAGTTTGTTGAAAAATACCAAGATGATAAACATAACCTTATGTTCATCTTTTGATATAGCATTAGGTCTGTTCTTATTTTTTGTAGTTACCAACAGTTATTTGAACAAATGTAAGTGCATTAATGAAGGCATTTCATTGAATATGTAATTTTTAAGGCTCAAGTTCCATCTTTTGCCAACTGATTTCTGTATTATGTCATGTGGGAGATTCCACAAAAGTCTTATTAAGGTTTTCTTATTTGGGATTAAGATGAGATATGTATTCAAAATAACTTCTTATGATGGAGTCACTAATTATGTATGAAAAATATGTAATAATAAAAAAACCTAGAGACAATTTATGATAAAATATGCTGATGACCAAGAGGCATTTCATGTAAGAGAAAATCTTTTAATCATTTTCTTTCTACTCTTCTAGATATCAAAAAACCT
>NW_004524719.1:1067518-1081509 GCF_000260255.1 Octodon degus
TTCTAGACCTGATTAAAGTCCTTTACATGGAACCAGATCCTATGCTGGAAATTCTATATAAAATTTTAACATAAAATGGAGGGATTACATATAACATAATTGCTTGAAGAAGTTATTCCATACCAGAGAATTTCTGCACTTTAACAACAGAATTTATAATTTTTCTTATATTCCTAAGTAAAATTAATAAATAATTCAATTTTACACCTATAAACCAGTTTTACACCTATAAGCTTTTCAACTTACCTGTTCATTTTGAAAGACTGCCAATCTATACTACAGATAGGCACTAAATTAATTCATTGGGCTTTGATTCAGCTGTGTGTGCGTAGGCAAGATTTCTGCCTGCAATGTCACTGACTCTGAGGTCAATAAGACCTTTGCAAATACAAATTCTGATGAGTCAGTCCTGAATAAGTTGTCTTGTACTTTCATTCAGTATGAATTTTATAATTGAGTAACCAAATGATACCTTATGAAAGATTTCAATTGACTTTTTGAAGACAGGTTATCCATTGAGTATACTCATTTGAATTAAATAAAAGATAAAGATTACATTCTCTCAAATCACTTATTCAATTATTACTATAATTAAGATGGATTTAATCAAAAAGGAACAAGTTATGCGTGCTTTTCATCACTACTGATATTTTTCTATTTAAACTTATACATAAAATAATATCACTATTCTTATTATTTGTGATAAACAGATTGGAGTAAATTGGACTGTTTACTTTTTTATGTTTGTTTTGAAGAACAGGGGATTGACTTCAGCCCCTTGCACTTGCCAAGGAAGAGCTTATTCTACTGAGCAATCTCCCCAGCCCTTGTTTACTCTTTGACATGAAAAAGAAAACATAGGGCTGGCGAGATAGCTCAGTGGACTAAATGCCTGCTTAGGCAAGCACAGAGACCAGGGTTCCATCCCTGACACCACGTGCCTCTCCAGCTCTGCCCCCAGGTCACACTGAGGCAGTGACCAAGTCCAGAAGTCATGATGCACACCTGTAATCCCAGCACTGCAGAGGCTGAAAACATGAGGATCACTACAAATGCAAATTGTATTGTGAGACCTTTTACCAAATATATTTTTTAAAAAAGAAAGAAAACAAAATAATATTGATTTATGGTTTAAAATATATGCTGTGACCTGTTAAGTTCTGTTACAAATATGTGGATGATGAGATGACGTGTTGTCAAGTGAGAAGGTTGGTTGGAATATTTTCAAGTGTTCAGCATGACGGAAAGCTTTGGGACGTAACTACAAAGCCAATATATCTTCAATGTACTTAAATTGCAGCAAAGTGGGAAAATAACTCCAAAACTTATGATATAAAACACTAAATAGCCAGAGACAAAAATAAATTAGTTCAAAATATTATTTCTAGTGATCATCCAGAAAAATAGGTAAAGGAAAATAAGAACTTAACATAGCAGTGAGATAAATCAATAGCTAATAATCAATCTAAGTAAAGACAGATAAGTATGAATGAAGGGACTTTTCTTTGCTTGCATTTTCTGGAACATGTCATCAGAGTTTTACCAGCTTACAATGTATCAGAGAACAAGCAGGAAATAAGGCTATACTAATGTATGATCAGAGGAAGTTTCCATTACATGGGACCTATTTTGAAAGATGAAGCTCCACCAGGCATGATGGCACACCCCTTAATCTCAGGGGTCAGAGGCTACAGCAGCAGCAGCCAAGTTCAAGTCCAACTTGGACAACTCAGCAAGACTATCTCACAAAATTAAAAGGACAAGAGCTGTAGCTCAGGGGAATGACTCTGGGGTTAATACCACAAGCTTCTTGCATATAAGATATATAAGAAGCAGTGGAAAACTTAGTACAAACATTACCTCCTATGATTTTGTAGTGTTAAACACTAACCAGTTACACAGTTCAAAATTCTGCAGTTGCAAATTTTGAGGTGGAGTTGGCAGGATGTCCTCCGCTGGTCTGGTCACACTCAGGCCTCTGTGCTCTCTTCTCAGGATTTCCCACTGGGCCGGCTAGTCTAGGTCAGTCAGCAGACTCTGCTCTGCTTTATGTGGTCTTTCGTTATGACTGAGGGTTGAAAACTTACATTTAGCTCAAAACCAACAGAAGAAATCTGCAAAGTCTTTGAGAATTAAACTCAAAATCTGGCCATTGTCCCAACTGGCGAATAAGACCAATTAGTTTCCAGGAATGATAAATTCAGATTATTTTCCTTATGTGGAAAGAGTAAATTTTATGTTGAAAAAAGTATAGGGTAGGGGAATTGAGGGCAGAGAAAGTATTCTGTTTGATAATTGAGAGATGCATACAGAACTTGGCACACTTTCCAAACCTATAGGGTGTGCAGTGACTACAAGCTCACATTTAAGCTACGAGTGCTGGGTGGTGGGAATGGGCCAGTACTGGATCACTGATTCTGAAGAATGTACCACTCTGCAGGGTGTGAGAGGGTGATGCTCAAGGAACTTCAGGCTGTGCCTAAGAAAATCCTATGAGTAGTCTGTATATTTAATGATCAATGTAAGTAGAAACACTAGCATGCTCTCATTTTTTTTAAAGATATAAAAAGAAAAAAGAAGCTTGGCTTGAGCAACTAAATGTTACTCCGAATCTTCATTAGAGACTTAATAGATGTGACAATTTCCTGTTCACTTGGTGGAATGAATTAGCTTTTGGAGAGGAGATGGGAGAAGGATCATGCAACAGGCATTGATGGATTGACGCAGTCCATTAATCCAGTTCCTGGCTGACCTTGGAGTTAGGAGACTGAGACTTTGGCGGTAGGTCACCAGGGGTGTCTTTGGTAGATGTGTCCCTTGTTGGAACTCTTGTCCCCCGTGACCATGGAGTGCATACTTCTCTCCGCATGCTCTTCCACCATGCTCATTGGCTCTCAGAGCCAAATGATCATGAATTTATGCCCTGGAAGCCGTGAGCCAAGTCGTACCTCTCCCAGTGAAGGGAAAGATAGTTGATACTCTAGGGGTACCACAGACAATTTGACTAGTGATGTTACCATTTCTACAACTGCCAAAGGGTGCGAACACAGAAAAGATCAGGTGCACAGAAGCATCAGTGACAGGAATAGTGAATTACGCCACGGGAAATTGCAATTTCAAGGGTAAATTTCAGGAAAAAATTCAAAGGATCATATGGTAGGACCAAAAGCTCCTCCTCTTTCTGTATCATAACTCATATTTTGACAACTAAAGCTGAAGGAAAGAAAAAAATAATAGTAATAGTGATGCAGTCTTGCAGGTCAGCTTTAGGTGAAGAAATAAAGACTCAGGTGCAGAGAGGTTGCTCAGTGTGCATGTGAGAGAGGAGGTCTGATCCCCAGGACCTCAGGGAAGAAATAAAATGGCAAAGAATCCAAGGTTGGCACCGCAGGAGATTCGCAGTAGTAGAGAAGACAGAGCTGCTTAGCATATTCACATTGAGATATGTAGTTGTAGGTAAATTAGTTCTAACAAAGGATAATTTATTCACTGAATCTTGTGCTGGAACAATTTTATGAACTTTACCTTTTCCAGCAGAAACTATAGTGTTTATGTCAAAAATACACACTGTAAAGCCCTGCTGGCTTTTATTCATTTCTTAATTCAAACAAGGATTCTGGTTTAAGAATTATAAACATAACTCTTGACATCTCCAGTATGCCTTACTTCATTTTAACAATTAGCTTGTTTTTCAGGGGAAAAAAATCACAATTGAATATAATCACTGTTTCTTAAAAATACTACATTATAACAAAACAGAAAATATAATATGACATTAAATTCTAGATTCATGTAACGTTTGAATATCTGTACTTAAAAAAACTTCACTAGTGCTTCCTGTGCTTACAAAGTTTTACATAGTTGAAGAGAAGTGAAACACTATACCAAAAATAGATTTTTCAAGTCTTTAAATATTGAGGATTTATCTAAATTGCAAATGTTTATTATCACTTCAGTGAAAACCTGACTATGCTTCTAACTCAACATGGTTTATTTGTCCACTAAAAGTAACTTTTAGACTAATTGATAGAATAATTGAATGTAATTTAATTAATGAATTTGTTTGCTTTTGGTTGTTTGAGACACAGTCACAATATGTAGTTCTGGCTGGTGCTGAATGCCATATGTAGTCTAGGCTGGCCCCAGACTCGAGGCAATCCTCCTGCCTCAGCCTCCTGAGTGCTGGGATTACAGGCGAGCACCACCGCTAACATCTTACTGTATATAAAAATATAAATGCTGACTGTAGTGGGTGTGGGGGACACTGGCCAAAGAAATGGCTGAAGCTGAGTGGGATAGGTAGGGATCTTGGAGACCACCTTTCCCAGGAGCCGGGAGGGCATGTTGAGAGTTTAGAGCAGAATCTGCATCATAGCAGTTAGTAGAATTAGGAGCCAGTGCCTGTCAGAGAGGTTTGCTTCTGCACTGTGTCTTCAGGTCCTTTAAGATCATCTAGACTGGGTCCATGGTGTCACACAGCAAAACACCCACTGCATCCCATGACAACAACCCCTATATGACATTTGCAACATGCTTTCTGTCTCCATTTTTACACCCATGTCTTTGAGTGAAAACAGGTAGCTGTAGAGGTCTCAGCTGGCTGCTGCATCCCGGGGCCCCCTCATGGCCCAGAAGGGGCCCTGTGAGGCTGAGTGACTGAGCTAAACCTCCGCTTAGCAATCTTCTTCCTCTGCCATGCACCCATACTCAAGAAGTAGGAACACGCACACCTGTGCATCGATTGACTTGTTTTATTTAGACTACCGTTTGAGTGCATCTTATTTAGAACATTATATTCACCTTGGATCTTTGTTTCTAGTGAAATCAAATACCCAAATCTTCTGGCTATTTATTTTACTAATTTGCATTTATTTTGCTTGTGAAAATACTAAAATTTTGTGATACAATCTATAAAAACTGTTAGCATAGTTACATGCGCTGTAAATTTTCTGCTGTTCCAGAACTCAGCATGCTCTTCTACAATATAAAATGGTAACATTTGGGACCCTGAGACTGAGGAGGAAGGACTTACCAAAAGACCAGTGAAAGAAAAGTGTATTAGCATGTCAGAAAGGAAAACCCTGTTATGAAATGTCCTTATTATAAGTTTTCCATCATGCACAAAAAAATGCAACTTAAAAGAAGTCAAACTAAAATAGTCCAGAAAGAAATAGCCAAAAAAGAATAGATAATCCAGATGAGAGAAACAATGGAAAAAAGAAGGGGAAAAATTCACATACATGTATATACACAAGGTAACTAAAATGATTGTGCTAATAATTTCTATAAGTTTTTTTTGAAGGGAACAGCTAATGCTTAAATTTCTTACTTTGACCAATTTTACACACATGTCTGGTAATCTGAGCAACTGCATTGAAGCAAGCAACGTGCAATATAAACAACAACTGTTGTTGAAACCTAGCATCTGCTTTGTTTGGAAATTGTGTATCATTTCTAAACTCTTATCTATTAATTTTCTATTCTCTTTAAAATAAAATAAAATATTCCAATAGCAGCCCACGATGATAACAGTTCAGTGGGTATTGACCAGAGTGGATCAGCTTCTTAGAAGTTCTCCTGTAATCAAACAGTGAGGAAAACTATGACTACAAAATAGTAAAGTACCTCTGGACCAAATAATATGGAACTTAGTTGTTTTTTGTTAAAACCAAGAGTATTCAAAAAGTCATTTACAATTTAGATCAGGACTAATAGACCATATAATTGAAAAATGCAGGGCAGCAAAATGCCAAGAACTTTAACTTTGATATCATCATTATTGTGTTTAGTGGGTAGAAATTTTATGGAAACTATACAACCCTTTGAAACAGAAAGTTCAACATGAGAGTAAATCATGCTACTCACAGAAAGATAAGAAGGGAAAAGAAAGTAAAAAATAGACTAGATACTACTGTTTAGGTTATACAATTGTGATGTTCATTGACTATTGTAAGCTCTAATATATGCAGAAAACTGATTGAATGAATTTGATAAACTTGCTATTTTCTATCACCTATTATTTTATCTTATAAGATTACTTATTATTAACCATTATTAATCTCCCATTATCTTGTTTTGAAATTGTGTATTATTGTTTGTATTGTTTCTTCTGTTTTATTTCTCTTTAAAATAAAGTAGAAAGAGAGAGAAGGAAAAGGAAGGAAGGAAGGAAAGAAGGAAGGAAGGAAGGGAGGGAGGGAGGGAGGGAGGGAGGAAGCATGCCAGGCAGAGGCCATCAGAGGCACTGCTGGTATCAAGCCTCTGCATCCATTCACTGGATCTTCTGTGAATTCCAGCCTGAGGTACAGTGAGTCTGTGATTAGGGCTTTTCGGGGATGAAGAATACTTCATAACCTTCAAATGAACATCAGTTCTTGACAACTAGAGTAGTTTGAACAAGATTCACAAGTATGGCTTATTGTAGCTCAAGGTAAAATCAGTCTTGAGTGTGTATATGGCAACTTACATAAATTCATGCATCAAGACTATCAGCTATTACTAAGGATTTCTATTTTAAAAATATTTCTATTAAACATTGAACTTGGGATGGGCATGGTGGTTTAATGCTTGCAATTCCAACACTTAAGAGGCTGAAGCAGGAGGATTACTATGTGTTTGAAGTCTGCCTGGGCTACAAAATGAATTTAAGGCCAACCTGAACTGCATAGTGAGTCCTTGTCTCAAAAAGACAATAAATAAATAAATAAATAAATAAACTTGTATCCAACATTTTTCTTTTTGATTGAAGCCTGAATGATTCATTATTTCATCATTATATTTGGTATTTTGACTCTAAATTTCTATTAATGAAAGAATTTATACATATTTGGAGTATTCTTTCATAACAAGATGGATTTTGATTATGTTAACCATCATTTATTTTACATTTTTATTTAAAAATGAGTAATTTTTAAGTAAAGGCATTTTTTCTTACACTGAATTTGGATGCATCTTACATGTTGTGTAAGCATAAACATTGAAATAAGTAATTGCATAATATGTAAACACACAAATTAATAGATGATCTGACTTGCACATACACAGCTGTGCACTCCCAAGCTGTGGGATACACAATCATCTCAAGCCCATCAAATGTGGTATCATTCTTTTTCCGACAGACTGCTTGATATGGACCCCAAACCACGCAAGCATCAGTTTTAAGATATTTAAGATACACTAATGTGGTGAAGATGTAATAAAGCTGGCTTTTGGGAGGTGGGGAGCCAGTCCCTTTCCAGCCCATCACTGCCCCATTTTTCCCCATTTCCTGATTCATTAATGGAGGGTACAATGACTGATTTGCAAGCAAAAGCATCAGCAGTCTTAAGGAACTACATAAGCAGAAATGGGTTCTGAGCTGCCCACAGGTGGAAAAGCTGTGGTAAGTACTTCGTGCTTTTAGCTACTATTCCTAAAATATTACTGGCAAGGAAGAAATAAAACAGAAAAAAATGAAACCAATCTAATCAGTTCATCTCTTTAGGACAATAAAACCCTCAGAGGCAAAATTGTCTCCATAATTTCTCAAAGACAATTTCAGCCCCTCTAAAAGTTATCAAAATATTAAACAAACATAAAAGTCTGCACACTAAGATGAAAAACAATGTAGAGAAAACATCTGTGGCTCACTCAGATGTTAATATAAGAAAATAAAGTACAGGTATTACATAAATTAAAGAAATAACATATGATGGAATATCATGCGGGGAGTAGAACTCATAAAATATAAAGTACAGAACATACAACCTTGAAATAATATTTAATAGATTTAGTTGATAGCAGATTGGAACAAATTGAACAAAGAACCAATGAACTGAAAGATTAGACCAGGCATTTCTAAAATTTGGGCTTGGCTGGGCCACACTGAATATTAAACATATAGTAATGTATGCAAACCACAAAACTCCCTTTTAAATCATGTTTATTATTACATCATTTGAAAAAGAGAGCAGGCAGGGTGTAGGTTACAAGGTGGACATCCTTGAAAGTAAAAGAAAATAAGAAATGAATCCAATGTCATCTTCTATTTGTGAATTGGTTCCAAGAGGTGGGACACCGACCCAAAACACTGAGTACCAAAAACCTTATTTTGGCTCAAAAATGTGAAGTTAATTTCTACCACCCAGTTCTAATTTTATGTCTAGTACCAAAAGACAAGAAGTTCCCAGACAATATTTTTGCATCAATATGAATCAAAAACCAAACTCAACAAGGTACAAATCTATGAAGAACCAAGGTATGATTGTGCACAACAGTCTCATAGGGAATCCTGCTAAAATGTCTGCAATGACATAAATGGAGTCTCGGAAGGAGAAAAGGAACAGAACGAAACAGAAATTATGACTGAAGATAAAATAGCCAAAGAAGGTAGAATAGACTAAGGAATAGATAGCAAACCTTCAACTAATGGTTATAAAGGTAAAACAAAGAAATACCAAGTATTATATACAGGACTATGTACTAATAAAATTGTCGAGGCTGGATGTGGTGGTAAACACCTGTAATCTAAACACTTGGGAGGCTGAGCCAGGAGAACTCTCATGAATTTGAGACCAGGTTAGAATGTATAAGTCCTTCAGATAAAATGGTTTCTTAATGGTCTTAAGAAAGAATCTTCTTTTAACACAGTTAAAAGGAAAGTAAGATTTTTTTTAATATTTATTTATTTTTATTTATTACATTTATTTATTGTGTGTGTGTGTGTGTGTGTGTGTGTGTGTGTGTGTGGCCAGCTCAGCCCACCAGGGGGCGGGCTGGCTGACATGTGGTGCTGGGGGATCGAACTGAGGTCCCTGTGCTTTGCCAAGCTTGTTACAAGTAGGTGCTTTAGACCACTGAGCCATCTCTCCAGCCCCAGGAAAGTAAGATCTTGAGGATTAGACAATGAAGAGAGGGCAAGGAGAAAAGTTAGGAAACATGACAGGGGCAAGGCCATATATTTATATGCACAAGATGGGTAAGGCAATGATCCTGAGAATCTTCAGCAGGGTTTTGAAACTAGCAGTTAATTGGTAGGATTCTCTCCCTGAGTAACTATATATGCTGACACCTGTGAACTAAGCAACTGCACTGAAGATAGCAATGTGTAATAGTAGGGTATACTGGGATTGCTTGTCATTCAGGTCTTCTAAATAAGTACTGCTTGTCATGTCATGCCAATTATTGCCATACTGTCACTCAAGTAAATGCTTGTCTTTTAAAAAGGGTAATAAATGAAAACAAGAAACAAGAAAAAAAAATCACAGGACTGTCCTGCTATAATGCTTATATGGTTAGATTTCTAAATTTCTGTGTAAAAGAATGTAATTGTTTATTTCTATTTCTTTATTTTTTTGTTTTTATTTTAATTTTCTTCTTCATATTCTGTAGGGACTCAAAGTTTAACATATCAATACTTAATGGAAAATATCTGTTCCATGTTATGCCTAGGATGTTTGATAGTCAGACAAATAGGGAGGTTATGCTCAACTGCCTAGATTATAGAGTAATAATAATATGCTTCTCTTTTGGGGGTTAACAGTCTAAGTTTGCAGACCAAAAATTAGAGAAAAAGAAGTGTTGTAAGGACAGCCAACACTTTGGCCCTAGACTTTAAAGGTCAGTGAAGACTCAGGACATAGGAGTACCTGTACTATAACATCATGTAACTCAATTGTATCCCAAATTTTCTGATTAAGGAGATTATGGGGCCGCAGAGGAAGGTGATCAATGATGTAGAGTGTTCCTAAGGAGAGTCATATGGAGAGAAAATATTCTCTCAGGCTTTCACAGAGAGTAAAGTGGTCAAGCAATGACTTACTCATCCACATGGCTGACCCTGACAAAGGATCTACAAACTGCAGTACAGGGTTCCAGGACAAATCCTGAGGAGATTTGACTGACCTTATCAAATACAAAAGTTAAATTTCTTTTTACATACATCTTGCTTTATCTTGGTCTTAACGATCCAGCAGAAAAGTATAAAAATGATATACAAAAAGTAAAGCCATATTAATATGCTGAGGTGTAAAAGGCTCAAGTCAACACTTCTGACATTGCCAGTCCTACGGATAAGCCACTACTATTATGGACTACTGAGACTATATTGGAATATTTTGCTGAATTCACACACCTACAGTATTTAAATGACAATGCAATACCCATCTCTGACAAAAATAAACAAAAAAGGGGGATACAAGTGAACGATCATTTTGTATCTGCATATACAAAATAGTTAGGATAGATATAAAGCTACTTTCTCTTTATTCAGTGAATAGAAAGATTTGTTTTAATAGTGTTTGTGGTAAGTATATCATGTCTGCCTCTTGTACAATGAATAACCACTAAGACAACAATATGCAATGTACTAATTATTGAAACTGTCCTACTAATCGGTTTTGAAACTCTCATTAGTATTCATTTCTCAATAAAATTATTTAAAAAAAGAGAGAATCTTCTTATATGCTTATCAATATTCTTGGAAACCATTTCTGAAAATCCCGAGATCTGTAACTTTCTACAAATAGGGAGGAGATTTAGCCCTGCAAACTATTGATACCAATCATTTCTTACTTGAAGTGATTTTCACAGGAGAACAGTGCATAAATCAAAACTTAGGCCAATGAAGTAATCTTCACAATGGAAAAGTAGGCTCTACTTAAGGAACTTTAGCTATATAACTTAGGTTGGACTTTTGTGAAATAATAGCTGCCCTGTTCACTCTGTTGATTCCCTTAAAAAATGTGACTATTGAAATGATTTTTTTCTTATGCTTCCATGAAAGAAGTAAAGGAGAATACTTTTTATTGCCTCCCCCTTCTTGTCTTCTGATCTGAAATAACTATGTTTCAGTAAAGCTTCATACCAACTGGATGCAATTTATATTTCAACTTTCTGGACTACCCTTTGTTCTAATAGACTAAAATTTAAGAGTGAAGATGGAATAAATGTATGTTATATGCATGTTGTATACAAAAGTGGTAAAATTATAATAGTCATAAGGCAAGGTGCAAAAGATTGCTTACTACTCTTTCCTTACTACTTAGTGGAATTTATCTTTCCACTGAAAATTGTCCACATAATATGCTATTCCCCATTCAGCCATTGTCACTTTGCACTGTCCTCCAAATGAATCTGTGACATTGGAAATATCTAAGCCAGTGACTTCTGCAGTAGTGGAGATGGCCTTTAATGAGCAAGGCATTTTCCTTCCTGCTCTTCTATTACACAGCTGCTGTGCTGAGAGAAGCCCGAGCCACATAGAGGCCCCATGCAGGCTCTCAGTTTGACAGATCCATTCTTGCTTGCCAAGAGCAAATGACCTCCATTGCTAATAATGTTACTGAGGCATTGTAGTGTCATCAAACCCCCAATGAAATTCTTATGTTGTATGACTTATAGAAGTATACAACACAGCTCAGTTTTTAAAAGGAAATAATAAAACCTTGGAGAAACTATGAGCTCTAACAAAAGTTCTTTATTTCACTTGTCTTATCTCTTCTCGAAAAATGGAAGATTTTTAATTAGGGATTGATGCAAACCAAACTGTATCTTTCTATGGTTTCCCCTTCAGCATCATAGCTGATGGGGAATATTTTCAGTCCAAACAAAACTGGGTGACGAGCTGCTGACTTGACTGAAAGGTGGACAAAGAAGCTTTCCTTTCGGAAATAAAAGAGGTTATTTTCAGTGGTCAAGATGAGCAGAATGATACGTTGGAGGAAATTACTGTAAGAAAAACATAGACATCATAATATTTAAGCAGAATAAGGATATCTGAAAACAATATTTTTAAAGTACTTGAAAGTGAATTTTTGTAAAATTTGAGGAAACCCTGACATGTGCATTATAACAGAGTAATAAAATTTAGGAGAAATACTATGCTTGTTGTAGGATCCCTCTATTTAAGTAGCAAAAAAAAGACGTTGTAATGTCCAGTCTAACATAAATAAATGAAAATCTAGAGTTTTAGGAGTGTTTCATGACAGACATCAATATTTTGAATATGATATATTGAATATGTATATTAAAGTTGTAGATGAATCTTTATGTTCAAAAAGTGAAAATATTTTATTTCTTAAAGATTAATCAATATTATTAAAATAAGGGAAATATCTCAGTCATTCTTTTAATACTTTGAAGGAAAATATATTTTTTTCCAAATTAAAAAGTTCTGCTTATTTCTAATTATAGGTCTCAAAATATCATGGCTCACTTATTGTTTTTAACAGAAATTAAAAATTAAAGTTTATTTATTTATTTATTTTTTAAATGTTTCCTTTATTTTTTTCTGTTTTATGGTCAGCTCAGCCCACCCTCGGGGTGGGGCTGGCATGGCATGTGGTGCTGGGGATCAAACCGAGGTCCCCACATGCTTGCCTAAGCTTGCCTGAGCAGGTGCTTTAGACCACTGAGCTATCTTACCAGCCTCTAAAAATTAAAGTTTAGAACAACTATATCAGAAACATATATTCTGTCTTAAATGCTGACTTTAATACATACTTAATGTATACAATTACTTCAATCAGACTTTAAATGAAATATTCCTTTGATACATGTTTTCTTTTTATACTAGAATTCCTCTATCCCTTGATGCATCTATACATTTAGCACATACCAGAGATAGTCACATTGTTTAATTCACTTCATTAAGAAGCTAGACACTTATAAGTTGGACAATTAGCAATGACCACACACACGCACACACACACACACACACACACACACACACACACACACACACCTTGTTTCTCCTTACCAATAGACAAAATATCAAAAACTATGTTGAGCGTTTACTTGTTTCCTGAGATGACAGAGAAGAAGAGAACCTTGGAAAGTGATATAAGGCCATATGATCTTCACAATGACTTTACTCTTAGATACGGAATATACCAAGGAGTGTGTCAACAGGGTTCAGACAAAGGCAGAATAACATAGGCCTAGGTTTTTATTTGGCTTCATTCTCTAACAATAATATAATTGTATTCTCTGCATATGCGTTTATGTAGGTATGTAAGTCTATCATTTAATATGTATTTCATCAATATCATTTTTCATAATTCTTATTTGCTTTAAAGATAGAGTAAAATTTTGCTTTAATTTTAAATTTAAAAGATGTCCCAAAATTCAAAACCTTACTCTGGGCTGTAAGTTTTGCTTTCCTTTTTTAAATATATATTTAATGACATGGTCATATAAAAACTCAACATACAGGAAGTGATAAATCACGCCAACTACTAGATTATATTATCAACAAACCATCCTAAGTTATATACATAATATTTAATCAGAAACTCCAGAAAAAAAGAATAATCTTTAAAAATTTATTTTAAATCTAAACATCTGGGTCAGAAAACGTATATTCATCATAATTTCTTTTTCTATTTTTTTAATATTCAAACTACTTTGACAATCATACTAGTTAAGAGATATTTACAGCTTAATTATTTTACTTGCTATGTATTTACTGGTAGTTCTGCTAACCCTAATGATCTCATGAATTATAATCTATATCTATATCTATATCACTTTTTCTGAAAGGGCATAGCAGCGTTTCTAGTTCCATTTGAATGAAAAATTGAATGTTAAAGTTATGGAAACACAAAGCTTATTTTTTGGAACATGAGGTAGCTAAAATACTGTAGAAATAAAGTATACATGGTTCAGTCATAACTCTGTGGGTTGTAATTTCATGTTTATTGATAACATTTTTCAACACAAGTAAATATGTATGTATGTTCTTGTTATTGTTGTATTAAAATATTTTGGGGCTAGAGAGATACCTCAGAGGCAGGCACCTACCTGGCAAGCATAAGGACTGAAGTTTGATCCCCTGCTCCACATGCCATGCTGTCTGGGCCCCAGATGGGGGCACAGGCATGGTTGTGCATGCCTGTAATCCCAGCACTCCAGAGGTTAAGCCAGGAGGATCTCTGAGAGCTTGAGACCAGCCTGAGGGCTACAAAAGTGAGCACAAGGCCAGCTTGAACGTCATAGTGAGACTCTGTCTAAAA
>NW_004524719.1:1081609-1122581 GCF_000260255.1 Octodon degus
ATATATATATATATATATGTGCCAAAATTATTTGGGAGAATATTCATAGAATTTTTAAAAATACATTATTAACATCACAATATTAAGCAATTTTTGAAATAATCTTTACTCAAGAGACATGTCATCAATTGCTACTTTAAAATGTGCCTTTATCACATTTTCCACACAAATTTATAACTGTCAATCTGAAAGGATTACGCATTCATATGTGTTCATTTTCTCATGACAGAATGTTTCTTTTGCGCGCTGTCACATTTCTTGTTTATCTGAGTAAAAGAATTTGTCATTTTTCAGATTAAATTTAGAATCCATTTGAGTGATACCAGCTTCCCCTAGGAGGTAGATTGCAATCGTGACACCTGTACCTGCCTTTTAGGGAAGGATTTACCTTTTTCCTGTTGTCTATTTTAAACCATGTGTTTAAGTTATTCACATACTCCTTAGTGTCGAAGCATAAACTTTGTCATTATTCAAACGCATTATAAAAATTCAAGTCTATTTTGTAAATCACTATGTATTATTTCAGTATCTTCTTGGATTTTTTATACATGGCCTTTAATATTTTGTAGTGTACAACAACAATATGAAGTAGATGCAGCGTATATTTAATGTTATCTTTAATGCCCCTTTAATAATATATGTATTTTAAATATCCATTGTATTTCTTAAAATATTTTTAAAATGTGTGTTAAACATTCATTTTGTTGCCTCTTGCTTGTGTGTGACACATGTGCAGTGTGTTCCCAGAATTCGAGACACATGGTCTCAGTTACTTTTCTCTGATTGCTGGGACAAGTACCCGACACTCAAAATGAAGGAACAAAAGGTTTATTTAGCGCAGTTAGTGGAGGTTTCAGTCCACATTCAGCTGGCTCCAAGGCAGAGCAGCATATGGCAGAGAGCAACCTTTCATGGTGGTGGGAAAGAGCAGAGAGTGAAGGCGAGAAGCAGCAACAATGGCTACAGTGAGCAAGTCTCTCTCCCTTAAGTTGTATTCAGGCTATTTGCCCCAGGCTAGGTATAGTACTAGCGCCCATAATCCTAGTGGATTATGAGTTAGTCACAAACTCTATAAATACACCCCATAACTGCATGAGGCTTTGGGGGGAAACCTAGATACACAAACCATAACTCACATGCAGATTAGCAGGCAGCACACAATGGCCAAAGTATCTCTGGGTCCCATGGAGAGGTCTGATTATAAACAGAGTCTACGAATGAGGTTGAGTGAGGCCTGCTCCAGCCAAACTGATTACAGGCCACCAATTTCCTTCCAGGTCCCAGCCATTACATGCAAGGCACACCAGAGCCCTTGGGATCTCCCAGAAACAAATACTATTCCATGTATGTGGATGATGTACTGGATCTACTTCTGCCCTCAGGCCTTCGTCAGAGGCCAGACATTCTTGGCATCAAGGTCTGAGTCTCCAGACTTCTGTCCGGCTCTTATTGCGCAGGCCACTCAGCAAGCTTGTTACATGTGTTTTTGTCTAGTTCTCTTCTGCAAAAAAAAATTAGAATCACAAAACATAAATATAAAACATTTAGCACAACAGATGATAAAAAGCAGGCACTATGAATACTTTCAGAATTCTCACTTCATTGGTACAACTGATACCAAGCAAAGTTCATTGAGGAATGAACAGAGATCACAACAGGGAAAGCTACAAAATATTCTTCACAAGAAAATAAGATGGAATACAATTTCTCTATTTTGTTTTCATGGAAGAAATATATTACACATATTAATTTAGATGCTGATTTTTGTGTCTCAATTATTCCATATTTGGTTATTAATGCTAAAGATATTCTTAGTTATAAATAGGTCACAATGCAATCATTAAAATCAGACATATTTCCAAAGGGAAGCAATATTTACATAAATTATTCTAATAACATCAGGCTACATTAAAAACATGGACTAAATAAGAATAGATACTTATTTGAAGACAATAGAAAACATTGACATTGTAACATCAAAATATAATATGAATATAAAAATAGATGCAGCACAAGTCAAGGATAAAAATTAAAAGTGTGGACTTGTGTGAAAAGATAAATTGGTAAAATTTGTGTTAAGAAGCCCTTCTTTAAATCCTCATCCTAGGCTAGAGTTCTGCTTATTGGTCACAATGCATTTAGAGTTATTATCCTACTCTGTTTGAAGATTATGCGACTAAGAAATCAAGACTACTAATCATTCTTTTCAAGTAATTCTCATATATAACTTTCTCCTGTTCACGGATTTCAAATTATATAAATAAATTGAGCATGAAGTGCCTTTATTGTTTGGGGACAATTCCCTGCATAAAAATTGTGTCAGCTTGTTGAATGTTGATTCTAAATAACACAGAAGGCTCTGTTCATTAAATCTACTGCAGATAGGTAATGGAGTTATGATTGATTCTCACCACTGTCAATCACTTAGTCTTCAGAAAGGTTGTAAGAAGGTTTGGAACAAATACACATCTGATAGATGAAGGGTGACTACCGCAAATGTTTTGTGTCTGCCCTGTGAACTTGTGGGAGACGTCCTTGTATGATGAGATGGAGAAAAATGAGTCAGTTTCAAAAAAGGATAGAAATTGCCCCAGCAAAAGACCAGAACCATGGGTTGAGTAGCCCAGCATGACTAAGCGTTCTGAGTAGGAACAGTCTCTGAAAATTACGAGTGACATTCTCAGGGTTTCTTGGAATCTGGAAATTTTAGACTTGATGATTATTTTAAAGGAACTAAAATTAGTCATAGAGGCAGATATTCTTGACTTTGGTTTGGATAATTTTAGTTATATCAGAGTAATATTATTATGAGACTATTTAAGGCTATATTAGATACTTAAAAAAACATTACCATTCATTATTTCTCAGTCTCTGAAAATTCATGATTTAATACAAAAAAACACAAACCTGGAATGCAGAACTATGAGACTTGTTTCTAGCTGGATCACTGAAACAGCCTCTGAGCACTTGTCATGTACTGAAGGAGATTGTAAATTAAGTTTAATATGTCACTGATGTTCCCCATCTCCCTCGTTCATACTGTTTAGCTTTATGGCAACTTGTAATATAAGACCTTCTGTAAATATTACTCTATCTTCCTTAACTATAACACAAAATTGAAAGTAAGACCTTTCATGTCCTTATTATTGTAAGGGAAGAAATGAATGTTCTATCTTATTCTTTTCAGGAAAGCATGACACTTGTTCATTAGACAAAAAAATTTTTTATCGTTCTTTCTGTTCACATTTTCTCCATTTGCTTTTTGAAGTAACATACACATATTTACAAGTTGAGTAATAGGGTCCCATTCTCGGAGTTCAGAGAAGTAAATTTTAGTCACAATTTTCAGGAATCTTTCGGGAAAAAAGTAGAAAACTATTCACAAATGTATGTTATTACTGTTACTGCTGTAAACCACAGACTCATTGCAAAGGAACTGAAGAAAAATTGTTAGTAAATGTAAAACTTACCAAAAACTGAGTGAATATTCTTTGACATGACTTGAAATATCACAGTAAAAACTAACCTGGAAATAACAAAAAGAGAATGAGTATGAAATAAAAAGCAAAACGATTTTGAAATTAATGCAATACCATATTAAGAAAAATAATTTTATTTTTTGTATTCAACTCATTTTTTATTTTTAAAGAACACAAAATAGAAATAGAAAAAATAGAGTTAGAAATGATACAAATTTCCCTGAACAAAGTAAGGAATTCAACAATTGTTGCTATTTTACATGATGCTCAAATTAGTTGTTCAGATTACCAGATAATGTTTAAGATTCATTTAAAGAAAAGAAAACAAAACAATAACAAAGAAGTTACAAGAAATTTAAAAGAGGATAAAAAAACAGATAAAAAAATCTTAAGCATTAACTTCTTTTAAAGACCAGCAGAAATTTACAATACAGTTATCCAAACTATTCTGCATATATACCTAAATGTAACTTTTTATTTCACTTGTCCTTTTCCTCATCACAAATTTTCCTTCCCCTTGGACCATTTCTTTCTCCTTCACAGTGTCTTTTAAATCTTTTAGGTTTTCATTACCTTTTCAAGTTGTCACACTACCGAGGTAATATGGTTTGCACATGTGGATATAATTTATTTCACTTACCAATATAGTCTCTAGCTGCATCTATTCATTTTGAAAAGTACCAAATTTATGTCCTTTGTAGCTGAGTAATACTCCATTGTGTGAAAATACCACATCTTTTTTATCCATTCCTCAGTTGATGGGCATCTAGGCTGCTTCCATGATTTAGCTATGACAAACTGCACTGCCATACACATAGGTGCACATATATCACTGTGGTATAATGACTTTAGTTCTTTTGGAATTATACCTAGGAAGGAAGTAGCTGGCTTGAATGGGCCTTCCTGTCCTTGTTTTTTGAGATGTCTCCATTCTGATTTTCATAGTGGCTGTACCAGCCTGCCCTCCAAGCAACAGGGGAGAAGGGTTTCTTTTTGCCCACAGCCTCTCCAACATTTGTTATTGGTTGACTTCTTATTGATAGCCACTCTTGCTGACATAAGATGTTGTCTCAGCTTTGTTTTAATTTAAGAGCAATAATTTCAGTGATGAAGAATTACTTCTGGTAGAAGTTGTGCTTAGTGCTTTAGTTAGTATTTGACATGTTGTCTATGTTGACAACTTGAGTAGCAGGAAATTAACTACAGTCATGGATAAAAGATCTTAAGGATATGCTAAGTTCTTTGCTTTCTCTATTTTACTGCCTCAGTGAAAGATTGAATGGAGAAAAATGAATGGAATTTACATTGTGTCTGACCTCCTATCTGATATATTGTTTTATCCAGGTTTAATTTTCAACTGTATCAAATAAAATAAAAGTAAAAATAAATTAGTAACTATTATAAATAATACAATATAAGCATTCAAACAATTGGAACTTATTTCATTTTTTATGAATTGCTGCATGATTAATTAGCAATGTATCTATTAAACTCTTCTGCAATTTTCATATGTATCTATAACATATCTGATCTTGTCTACCATCTGAAGCAATATTTCTAAGTGGTAACAGCTTTTCAACTGTCTATCATGATTTATTGTCATCATAGCAAAGTAAAATATAACTTTTCGAAATGGAAGGCTTAGAAAATAATCAAGAGCAGCTCACTTTTTCTGAGAAATCTTGTTTCTGAAATTTTCTCTTCACTGCACAACTTTTCCATAGCAGAGGACTTCAGCGGAATGCTAATGCTCTTATCTGATCTCGCAAGTCTCAATCTCAAGTGGGCATGAAACAGAGGCATTTTCAGCTTTAAAAAACCAACAGAAATGAATAGCTTCTTAGATGAGACACACAGGTGCTAAATAAGAAAGACCAATATCAAAATTTAGTAAGTCAATGTTTTATTTAAATGTGTGTCTCAAACGTAAGTTGATTTATTGAAATACCTAACTATAAAATTGTTTGGTGAATTAATTTTTTATCTATGTTATTTATTCTTACAGTTTGTAGCACATAATAATGATATTTCTTGTCTGGTTTTGGGACATGCACAGAGCATATCTCAGTAATTTCATTAGTCACATTCTCTTTCCTCCATTTCTGTTCCCTTTCCTTTATCAAAATATTTATCTCCATTTTTCCTACTGTCTTTTATCCTCCTCTTTCTCATGTTTTGTCTTCCATAAAATACAAATCATGAATTTAAGATTCTCTGATTGATTTCAATTCACATTGAGGTCTCAAGATTCATAAACATTTCTAACAATGTCTTAAAATTCTCCCTTTTAATAAAAGAAATAAGAATAGGTAAAGAAGAAGTTAAATTATCATTATTTGTAAATGACATGATACTTTACTTAGAACACCAGAAAACGTCACCAAGAAGCTACTAGAACTGATACACAAATTCAGTAGTTTAGCAGGATACAAATTCAATACCCAAAAGTTAATAGCATTCCTCTACACAGATAAAAAACACACTGAGAAGGAAGTTAAAGAAGCCATACTTTTACAATAGCACCATGGAACATGAAATACTTTGGAATTAATCTAACTAAAGAAGTCAAAGATCTTTTCATGGAAAATTACAATACTCTGATAAAAGAGATGGTAGAGGATTTCAGAAAACAAAACGATACTCCCTGCTCCTGGATAGGAAGAACCAACATCGTGAAGATGGCTATACTCCCAAAATTGCTGTACAGATTTAATACAATCAAATGTATCAAACTACAACCAACACACCACCCAGACCTAGAGAAATTGTTCCTAAAATTTATTTGGAACCAGAAAAGACCTAAAATAGCAAAGACAACCCTGGCCAACAAAGACAAGGCAGAGGCATTACAATTCCTGACTTGAAATTATATTATAAAGTTACTGTGATAAAATCAGCATGGTATTGGCAACGAAATAGACCTGAGGATCAATGGAATAGATTAGAAGATGGAGAGCCTTCTATGAACATACTCAGCCACCTGATTTTTGACAAAGAGGCCAAACATGCTTACTGGAAGAAAGATAGCTTTTTTAACAAATGGTGCTGGAAACATTGGCTCTCTGCATGCTGTAAACTAAAACTTGACCCAGGTTTATCACCATACACTAAGCTAAAGTCAAAATGAATTAAACATCTAAACATTAAAACAGAAACACTAAATCTTCTGGAAGAGAAAGTAGGAAGAATTCTTGAAGACATAGGGGTAGGCAAAGAGTTCATGAACAATGAACTTGAAAATCAAATCGCACAGGTAATACTTGAAATTATTAGCAAATGGGAACTCCTCTTATTGAGAAGTTTTTGCACTTCAAAAGAAATTACCAACAAAATGAAAAAACAACCCAAAAATTTAGAAAAAAATCTTAACTAATAAGCACTCAGACAAAGGTCTGCTCTCTAGAATTTATAAAGAACTAAAAAATATTAGGGCCCCTAAATTTAAAGACCCAATCCAGAAATGGGCATCCGAGATGAACATATGTTTCTCAGAGGATGAAATTAAAGAAGTGAATAAATATATGAAAAAATGCTCCACATCACTAACCATCCATGAAATGCAAATTAAAACAACACTGAGATACCATCTCACCCCAGAAAGAATGGCTATAATAAACAAATCAACCAACAACAAATGTTGGAGAGGCTGTGGGGAAAAAGGAACCCTTCTCCACTGCTGGTGGGAATGTAGACTGGTGCAACCATTATGGAAATCAGTGTGGAAACTCCTAAAAAAACTAAGACTGGAAATCCCTTTCAAGCCAGTTATCCCCCTACTGGGAATTTTCCTGGAGGAATTAAATGGTCATTTCATAGTGATATATGAGTACCTATTGTTTATAGTAGTGCAATTTGTGATAGCCAAATCTTGGAAATAACCAAGATGTCTATCACATGAAGAGTGATTGAAAAAGATATGGTATTTTTATACAATGGAGTATTACTTAGCTATAAAGAATGATAAACTTGAAGCATTTATATTTAAGTGGATGCCACCTGAAGATATACTCATAAGTGAAATAAACCAGAACCACATGTGTAAATACCATATAGTTTCCCTAGTATAAGAACTCAAAAGAAGAATACAAATAGAAAGGTACAACACAATGTAAAGGAAAATGATAACTAGAGGATTGGACAATGAGGAGAGGGCAAGGAGAAAAGCTGGGAAACACGACAGGGCAAAGCCATACATTTATATGTACAAGATGGGTAAGGCAAAGATCCTGAGAATCTTCAACAGGTTTTTGAAATTAGTAGTTAATTAGTAGGATTCTCACCCTAACTATATATGCTCATACCTGTGAACCAAGGAACTGAAGTTAGCACTGTGTAGTAGTAGGGTCATGCTTGGAATGCCTGTCATTCTGATCTTCTAAATATGTTCTTCTTGTCATGACATACCAATTATTATCATACTATCTCTAAAGTAATTGTTTTTTATTTATAAAAGGGTGATAGATTAAAAAAGACACAAAGGAAAAAATTTCACAGGACTGTCCTGCTACAATGCTGTATATGGTTAGATTTCTAAATTTATGTGTAAAATATGTAATTGTTTACTCATATTCTTTAAGTATTTTTCATTTTTAAAATTTTTTTCTCCATATTCTGTAAGGACTTAAAGCTTAACATATCAATACCAGATGGAAAATACCTGTTCCAAGTTATGCCTAAAATGTTTGATATTCGGACAGATAGTGAAGTTAAACCCAACTTCATATGTTGTAGGGTAATAATAAGATTCTCTTCTGAAGGATTATCAGCCTACGTTTGCAGACCAAAAATTAGAGAAATAGAAGGGCTGTAAGGACAGCCAACATTTTGACCTAGCATTTCAAGGTCAGTAAAGACTCAGGAGATAGGAATACCTATTCTGTAACATCATGTAACTCAGTTGTGTTCCAAATTTTCTAAACAAGGAGATTATAGGGCTACAGAGCAACATGACTGATGATGGAAAGTTTTCCTAAGGAGCATAACATGGAGAGAAAACATTCTCTCAGGCTTTCACAAAGAGCAAATTGGTCAGGCAATGGCCATGACTCATCCACATGGCTGACACTGACAAAGGATGTGCAAACTGCGTTACAGGGTTTCAGGATGAAATCTAAGGGTACTTGACTCACCTTATCAGATGCAAAAGTTACATTTCTTATCATATCCGTCTTGCTTTATCTTGGTATTAAGCATCCAGTGGAAAAGTATAAAAGCGAGGTATACCTAGGAGTGTGCATTTTTTCAAATAATTTAACCTCTTTAGACTATTGTAGGTAAAATATATATTTTTTCAATATCAAAATGTATATCCAATATTTAGAGTTCAGATCCATGATATTTTTGACCCAATTAGTATCTTAGTGACTTGTTTGCTGTGATAGTTAACTCACTGATTCAACTTGGGTAAGAAATGCACAACCAAGTTGGATCAGAGTAGTTCTAGATGTGGCTGAAGGGATTTGCTGATTTCAGAAAAACCACCCTGGGTGTGAGAGACAGTAATGAGTATGCCTGCCAACCAAATGGAATAAAAAGGGAAACAAGGAAGGAAAGATGGCCTCTTTTCTTTAGAGGAAGCAAAATTGTGTATACACAGAATAGTCATAAAATGATCATATGTTATTTTTATAAACGTGTAAAATTTAGTAATTTACATATATCATATATATGTATATATTGAATTAAGCAAATATACGTTGTCAAAATGCAAACATCCTACATATGAAGTTTTAAAAGGAAAAAAAATCAATTTTGTTGACATTATCCCATAATTAACTTGTGACAAAAGAACACAAAACTGTAATCTTTATTATTAAGAGAGAAGGGCGATTATTTTTACTAGAACCAGGGAAGAATTTACTTACCTATCAGAAAGAAACTACAGAACACTTCTGAATATTAAGTAGGTTGTACCATACACAATTAATGTCATATCAATTAAGAAACAAAGTTAGTTGATTCAAGCACTAATACATGAACTAATGGGAAACATTTGATAGTACATTTTATATTCAAATCTAACAGATAATTATAAGTTACAACATAAGACATGTATCAAAGATATTAGCCTAAGAGAAAAAAATGTAAGGGTTAAGTGAAAGCTCTAAAAATAAATATCGTTTAAATAGTTTAAAAACAGAAAGCTGGAAAATGAGTTGGGCTGTGTTGAAGTTGTTACGAGATGCAACTTTTATGTTCATAAAATCTCTTTCAAGAGAGGGAAGACTAAATACATTAATGTAATATAAATAATACCAGCTGTTAAAAATTTTATCTATAAAGTAGATACACAAATGACAGTATAATTCTAATACTTCAAAGAGAAAGAATAAGAATAATGAAATATCGGAGTAAGAAAAGACCAAAAAATCTTGAGCAGTGTGAGAGTATGAAAGAGAAAAACACCGAAAACGTCTTTATGAAATATTTGTAGCAAATAATTCCTGCCACTGTGGTGCATTGCCAAATCATTGTGAATGTACAGGTTTCAAAGACACGAGGATTCTTTGCTATTCCTGTGAACAATTTACACACAGAACCAGAAGACCTACAATGGAACTAAGGATACGTTGTAGAATCTGGACATATGTGAATAAAAGGACAGTTTGTTTTGATTAATAAACTAGATAGGCTTCTGATAAAATGAACTATTCTTGACTAATGATCTTACATATTGCATATATATTCTGAAGCTGGCATTTCCTACATATGTGGTCCATCAAAAGTTGTACCAGAGAAGCTATTATTTCACTAGAACAGACCGTTCATGGCAGTGCTGTTTGTAGAATTTTGTGTGAATTTGTTTTAATAAGTAACAAAGTTACTTTTGAAGGTTTTTTTCATCACAAATTACTGTTCCTCGGAGGGGAAAAACAAAACATTGCTCTAAATTCAATTTATTGTGCACTCCATATATAGAAAACCAGAGGCTAGAAATGCATAATGGGAATCATATTTAATTTACTCAGAATGTCCCTGTGTAGTGCTCCATGATTGTGTCAGTGTAGGTGCTACCGAAGCAAGCACAACATGATTATGTTTATATGATCATAAATTATAGGCTAATTTATTCTCTATCATGTTATGGTTTGTGTCTAGGTGTCCCCCCAAAGCCTTATGCAGTCATGGGATGGCTTCTGGAGCTTATGATTGATTATAATTATGGGTGTGGATACTGCACCTGCCCTGTGGCAGGCAATTTGCAATACAATGCAAGGAGGGAAGAGAGGCTAGCTAGCATCCTGAGCTGCTACCACTACCTTTTGCTCTCTGCTCTTTGTGGCTGCCATTAAAGGCTGCTCTCTGCCATGTGCTGCTCTGCCTTGGAGCCAGCCACGTATGGACTGAAAACTCTGGAAACTGTCAGCTAAACAAGGCTTTCCTTCCTTCATTTTGAGTGTCAAGTATTTCTCACAGCAATGAGAGGAGTAGCTGAGACAGAATTTGGCACCAGAGAAGTTGGGTCATTGATGTGACTACCCGACCATGTGGACTACAAACTTTTGGAAATGGCTTGGGGAAGAGATAGGAAAGGTTTGGAGATGTTGCATAAGAGAGAAGTGCTGAAATGATTTCTGCTGTTCTGTAAGGGAGATTTTGGTCAGAGCTTGGAAGACTAGAAGACTGATAGAAATCCTGCCTGCAAAGACCAGCCTGAGGTGGTTTCTGCTAGGAAAAAGAACTGCATTGGTTGTTGGACTGCGGATGATTTGTGTTATGGCTCTGAAGAGAGTTTGTCTGCATTTTGCTCCAGTCCCGAGACTTTGCCTGAGACGGAGATTCAGTGCAGTGGGTTAGTTAATCTTGCAAAAGAAATCTCAAGGAAGTCAGATGTTGACAGAGTGACATAACTATTGTTGGGGTCTTTTAGGCTGATAATGTTGAGAGTCAAGAGCAAACAGCCCAGTAAGATGATTTAAATGCAGATTTGGTCAGAAATGAAGCCCCAGTAATGCTGTGGACTGCAAAGACAGAGCTGAAAGGATCTCCATTGCTGGAAAGGAACTAGAGAATAGAAAAGATGGCTTGAGAGCATCACAGGCGACAGTAGGTCTCCACCATTTGCAGCCTCAGAGCTGCAAAAGTCAGGCACTTTGTCTTGAGAGGAAAGCTGCAGAGCCCCAAATGCAAAAATGGAGGTGGTGGCCACAGCAGTTTCCCAAATGGTGCCGGCATGGAGAATTTATTTATCAGGATCAGAGTCAGAGTGCTCAGGGATCCAGGCACTTAATCCCTACAACCAATACAGAAGGAAGCCTGGCTACTTGACCTTGTGATCATCCATATCATGTTGGCTTTAGGGTCATGAAGAACTCAAGGGTTCTGAGGTTAAGAAGTCTTCAACCTAGATTTCAGAAGGCCTGGGAGGACAGGCCGTGTGCCCCTCAGAGAGCAGTATGTAAAGCTGTGAGTGAGAAGCCTATTCAGTAGATACCCCAGAAGTTTGGAAAACTTCCAGAAATTGGAAAAGCCAGAAATATGGCTCATCTAAGGAAAACTACAAAGAGGGAGCAAAGCTGGCCTAAGAAAGAAGCCATGGGAGCTGCCACCAAGAGAGCCATAGGGGTGGGGCCACATGGAGCTCACAATTTGCCACAGATTGCTTGCAATGTTGCACATTGAGCTATGGGACTTAATATTTGCCCTGCTGGATTTTGGACTTGTGTTATTCCCAGTGCTATGTATTCTCCTGTTGTTTGTACCTTTTGGATTGGAAATGTTTATATTGTGCAATTGAATGTTGGAAGTGTTTAAATTTTTTGTACAGGGGCTCTCAGCTAGGAGTTTGCCTTGGATCTTGGAGGAGACTTGGGACTTGGATTTTTCAGCAATAATGAAACTGCTAGGACTTTGGCAACTCTTGGAGATGGACTAAAATACCTTTTGCTTAAAAGGATAAGTGTGAGTCTCTGGGGTGGAATGTTATGGTTTGTGTACAGGTGTCCCCCCAAAGCCTCATGTAGTTATAGGGCGGCTTCTGATGTTTGTGATTAATTATTGTGGGAGTGGATGCTGCACCTGCCCTGGGGCAGGGAACTGTATTACAACGTAAGGAGGAGAGAGAGCCGAGATAGTGGCCTGAGCTCCTTCCACTCGCTTTTGCTCTCTGCTCTTTGTGGCTGCTGTGAAAGGCTGCCCTCTGCCCTGTGCCGCTCTGCCTTGGAGCCAGCTGAGTATGGACTAAATACTCCAGAAACTGTCAGCTAAATAAACTTTTCTTTCCTTCATTTTGAGTGTTGGGTATCTGTCCCAGCAATGAGAGAAGAGTAACTGAGACATATCAAAAGAAAAAAAAATAAAACCCAATATGAAGTGATTTTATAAGAGAAATGTATTATAGTTTGTTATATAAAACATTGAATTTGATGACTTATTACACAGACTAGGTAAATGTATAGTAAAGTTAACACAATAATAGTGATATATTACATGATGTCAAGCCATAAATGATAGAATTAATATGAAGTGAAACATTCCTATTTTTTAGTCTTTAACGTTACTAGTAACATCATAGTTAGTGGCAGATTAAACATATTACACCTAAAACTAAGAAAATAGAAAAGTATTTGTTATATTTCCACTCAAAATTGCATCCCCCCAAAAAAAACGCTTACAAAAGTCATGTATGTTGGTAATTTAAAAAATAGTTGTTTCCCAGGAAGTCACTATCATAAATAAAGTTTATTCATCACGTATCGTTTTAATTCTGACTAAATATTTGATGAGAATGAGTGTTATCTTGATTTATAATAATGATTTAGAAAAGAATTACTCTCTCTGAATGTTCAGCAGTAAAACAGGCCTGTTGAATCTATTTACTGCTTACGTGAGTCTTTATAATTTCCCATTGCAGAAAATTTAAAAAGTGCACAGAAAGAAAATGTGTTAGTGCTTTTGTATGAAGCAAATAAAATAGAAAGAAGACAAAGGGAGCAAACTATTCCCGGTTAAAAGTTAAGCTGGAGATTATTTAGTGCTTATAATCATGTTAGAGTGACAATCTCCTTATCTTTTCTTATTGGGGTAAAATGCACATAAAAACAGCACGAGATCCACTTTACTTGCAACTTTAGGTTTACAGGAATGCTGTTAACCATAAACAGTGTTATATAGCAGACTCCCAGTAAGTTTTCATCTTGAATAACTAAAAGTTTATACCTATTTCACATCCAACCCCATTTATTCATACCCTGTGCTTTGACAGCTGGCACTGTACTTTCCATCTTTATAAGTTTTATTACTTTATACACATTCTTTTCTAAGTGGGACAGTGTGGTATGTGTCCTTCAGAATCTGGCTCATTTCTTTTTCCATAATATCTGCCAGCTTCATCTAGGTGATGACCTTGTAGGGTAAGATTTCTTTCTTCTTTAAGGGCATATAATATTCATTAATACAAAAGGAAATTTAGGTTACTTCTATACTTTGGCTCTTATAAAAATTCTGTAATGAATATCATACTACAACTATCTCTTTTAGACCCTGTTTCAGATCCCAAGGTGCGATTACTGCACCACATACTATTTCTACATGTCTTGTTAAATCATTTCATATTTGTTTCATAAGAGATCCATTATTCTACATCATCACTATACTATAAAAGTACTAATTTTTCTACATCCTTTCCATACAAAATATTCTACATTTATTAATAATAACTTCTCTACCATATGTGAGGGCTGAGTGATTTGCCTGATGATTACCATATTCTATAGTTGCAAACATTCCTGGCTGGGCATGGACACATGCCTGTAATGGCAGCACTCAGGAGGATGAGGCAAGAGGAGAGTCACCAGTTCAAAGCCAGCCTGGGCTGCATAGTTATTTCATTGTCATCGTGAACTACACAGCAGGACTTTGTCTTAAAAAACAAAGTACCTGTTAGCAATTTGTATCTTTTCTTAAGGAATGTTTGTTTAAGTCCATTGTCCACTAGGTTTTTACCTTTTTTGCTCTTGAGTTATATAAATTCCTTCTATGTTTGAGTTAAACCCTTATCAGAGACTTTACAAATATTTTGTCCTATTTCAAATGTTGCCTTTGATTTCTTGTTCCCTGTACTGTGTACAAGATTTTAGTTTGGAGTTCCACTTACTTATTTCCCTTTATATTATGCATACTTTTGGTATCATGTCCAATAAATGATTGCTAATATCAATATCATAGAGTTCTCTTGTAAACATTTTATGTTTTATTGTCTTACATTTTATTTTAGTATCTAATCATATTTGTGCTGATTTGTATGTGAGTAATCTAGGCCTGCAAGTTACTATTTTAAAGTAAGAATATCAAAATTTTAAAGAGCATTTGTTAAGCCATGTTGCTTTCATATTATGCCTTCATATTGTCTTTTCTGAAGGTCAAGTGTACACATGGACAAGGAATTATATGTTTCTGATGACAAAATTTAATATTGTGATCCTGAGATACTCTGTATCCAACTTTTCTTTCTTGGAGCAGCCCTATTCGTTTGTGAAAGTATCTATATGTAGAAATCAGTAATTTCTCTTCCACGCATCAGTAACGTAAGTCCTTACTCAGTAAGGATAGTGTTATGCGTGTTTCTTCGACCCACGTTCCAATTGTTGATTAGATTGTCACTGAGAATACTAATTTGAAGTAATTTTTTAAAAGTACGCCTAAAATGCTGAACTTACTAAAACAAAAGACAGGTCCACAAGATTTGTACTCCGTGAACAAAATAGATAGTACGATTTCCTAAATTCTAGAAGTAAGCTGTAACTCCATTCTTACTGATCCAGATATAAACATTTTCTAGGCCTCATCAGAGTTCATGAGGTACTTGCCTCAGTAAAACCCTTTCCCGACAGCGTGACAACACAGCGATGAACGGATCCGGATCCGGTGGCCGCACCTTTTGGGGGGCATACGCGTTACCCACATGCCAAGGGCTGATCCACGCACTCTGCCTAGCTGGTTTCAGCCAAGTGGAAAGCACAACTCGCGCAGCCAGACACGTGTGATGGCAACTGGTGGATGTCCAACTTGTTGTCCGATAAAAGACTTTTGCCAGCAGGGCATATTGCTGCTGATATTTCTCCACGCATGATATTTGTCATAATATCTGCAGCCATTTTTTTCTTTCTAAAGTGTAACATAACTTTTCTCCTAATCTAGAAATGTAAGTTTTTGTGAAGTCTCAGTATTTAAGCTCTCTTCTCTGCATTTAGAGACATAATTCATCAAATTTAATACAGCAAATGTGATTTTGTGCTTATTCTTTACAAAGCGATGCATCGCTCTCTTAGCAGAAAGCTGCTGATTGAAAATGATACGAAACTTCAGTGGCTTCCTGCCAATATTTATGTGGCTGCCAAGAAAAGCACCCGGATGTGGGGAAATGCTTCTCCCGCTCAGTTAAGCTCTGTCTCCACTCTATTTTAGTTATCAAGTCTCTGTGCACATTTTTCTCTTTTGTGTGACTTAGAGACATTTTCTCGCTAGAGACTATGATGGAAAGTACTGAAGAACATACTGCACATATACTAAGCATTTGTAGGCATTTTCTTTGCCTTTCCTCCCTCACCAACAGCATCTATTTTATAGCATTTATATTTTATTAAATGCCACAAATAATTCAGGGAAAACCATCTATAGGAAGATGTATACAGGCTTTTTCTGCACACAACATCTCAATTGACTTCTGTGGAATTCTATGTTTGTTTTAAATGTACAATGCAATTTTTTGTTTCAATTGCCACACTTATGATTTTCTTCCCATTGTTAATTTACGTTATGGTGAAGCAGTGATGAGTGCTAATCAATCTCGAGTTGCAATTACAACATAACACTGTAACAGTGGGGAAGCAGATATAACAAATGTGAATGTTAATACCAATTACTGCACTCTATCACTCTCTTTGTTACTTAGTCCAGCAGAAGCAAAGTATTACAGAAAAGAGGGCTTGCACGAGGATCTTTATTGTTCCCAGTCACGCAGGTTGGGGAGCTCAAGATCCAGATGCCAGTAAACTGATTTTCTGGCAAAAATTTTTTTCGTGGGTTTCAGATGGTTTTGTTGCTTTGTGGTCTGCCCTGATGGGCAAAGCGGAAGAAAAGCAAGATTTATTTCCTTCCCTCTCATTTGTTTTTCCTGACACATCTATTTTAGATTTTATTTATAATTCTATTTTTTTTTGTGTGTGATTTCAAGTCAGTTTTAGGTATTTGATTCAAGTGTACTGGTGGGAGAAAGGGAAATAAATCATCTTCTACTGAGCTCCTGTGCATGGCTGTGATCCTTGCACTTTGGGAAGCTGAGGGAGGAGAATCACAAGGCTGAAACCATTCTGGAAACTCACAGACTTATGGAAACCTTTTCATTAATTTTTTTTAAAGCTCTAGATGAGGGGACTGGGGAGATAGCTCAGTAGAATAAGCACTTGCCTGGCAAGCGCAAGGGCCTGAGTTCAATCTCTGGATATGCAATCAATCAATCAATCAATCAATACAATAAAATAAAATAAAAATAAAAAGAACTGGTTATGTAGCTAATTGTGAAGCCCTTGGATTTAACCTCCTATACTACAGGAAAAAAAATCATATTTCCACTAAAATGTATGTTAATAGTTAAATTTTAAATATCACAAAATAATCATTTGTTCTTATTTGTAGAAATAAGAATTTGTGGCTGCAGATAAATATTTTGTTTTCACTTATCCTTAACGTAGACTTTACAGATTACAGCTAAATCTTATAGGACAACATTATAATACATAGAAATGGCCATATATGATAATTTGCTAACTAAACAATTCACAGTTGCCCCTGTTCATGCCTGAGTACCAGATATTGTGATTCAACCAATCACAAATGGAAGATACTGAGAAATATTGCACATATGCTGAATATTTGCAGGCATTTTCTTTGCCATTCCCCCTCACCAGTAGCATCTACTTTATAGCATTTATATTTTATTCAATGCCACAGATAGTTCAGGGAAAACCATACATAGGAAGATGTACACAGGGTTTTTCTGCATGTGATATCTCTATTGACTTCTAAATATGTCACGTTATTGCTATTTATCTATCTATCTATTTATTTATTTATTTATTTATTTATTTATTTATTTAATTGGGGATTGAACTCAGGCCCTTGTGCTTGCCAGGGAAATGCTTATTCAACTGAGCTATCTCACAGGCCCCCCCCCCCCCCCCCTTTTTTTTTTTTTTTTTTTTTTTTTTTGAGACTGGATCTCGCTATGCAGTTCAGGCTGGGCTTCTGCTCATTTTTGTAGTCTCCAGGTTGGTCTCAAACTCTCAGAGATCCTCCTGTCTCAACCTCCCGAGTGCTGCGACTTCGGATGGTGCCACCACAGTTCCCACGACGGAGACTGCGTGCAGCACTAGGGATCAAACTCTGGTCCTTATCTTGCCAGGTAGTGCTTATGCCTCTGAACGGTCTCCCTAGCCCCTGGCAAGTTACTGTTGTGCAACTTCATACAGCACTAGGTACCCCTAATATCACTTAGCATTCAGGTTCCAGGTAGAGCTAAGAGCCCCAACACGATGACAATTCCAGGTGTCACCTTGAGAAGGCCGTCAGGCTGCTGAGTACCTCTGTCAAGACAATGTTTTGGAGTCCTTCCTGGCACATATTGATTTCAATGGTATACCACAGGTCTTTGCATATTCTATGTAATGGCAATAAGAAATGCTTGAAAAACTTTACAGTGATAATGAAACTAAAAATATTAATGAACTGGATGCTTATGTCTGCAAAGAACCTTAACATTCCCTTAGCTCACGTTATTTTCCCCACAACAAGCATGGGCATGTGCCTCTTTTCAAAAATGGCAATAGTCATTTCTGAGAGCGAAACGCAAGCCAACAGAAGCATGCACCAGCTATGCCGGCAGGCCTCGCTAGTCTTCAGCTTACGTCGCTCAAGCCTCATGAGCTGTGACAAATGAGGGCAACCCAAAATTCAAAGAATAGCAATGTGTACTTTTAGAGCTCTGATTAATCCAAGTGTAAGTTTATGCCTGCAATGAGTAGCCTGTCCCCAACTACATTGTAAAGTATTATTAGTATCAGAAATATATCAAAGCTGGGTGTTCAGAAAAAAGTTACCTGTGTTTCCAAAACTGTTCTATTTTACTATCTCTATTAAATTTGAAGTGCCTGAAATTGCAAATAGATATGATAACATTTTGCTGTTCAATACCTTAGTTGACATTTACTGTTTTATTTAAATCATGTGAAAACTTCAGCCGGTATAATAGTTTTATGAATACCATAGCAAAGGTGAACAAAATTTCATATATAAGAAATATTTAGGGCCGGCCAAATAGATCAGCGGATTAAAGGACCTGCAAGCAGGCGCAGGGGTCAGGGGTTCAATCCCCGGGCCTGCCGTGCAGCCCCATTTCCCTGGGGTGCACTGACATTGCAATTGAGACTGGGTGTGGTGGCACGTGCCTGTAGTCCCTTAGTCCCAGCACCCAGGAGGCTATAAACTGTAGAATCACTATGAGTCTGATCTAGTAGTGAAACCCTGAACACCCTGTAGACCCTTCCCTAAAATACAGAAAAAAAGAAATATTTGTGTTATATATTATGAAATTTAAAATTATTCTTTATATGTAACATGAAATACAATGAATTAGTGCCTATATTTTCTATTTTTGTATAATATATAAATCAAATATTTTAATTTTTATTTTAACGGTACAAAATACTAGAGGAAGCTCTTTGTTTAATGAAAATAAATTAAATTACTTAAATTATTCTTAAGAAAATTTAATATAAATATTGGCATAATTCAAAAAAATTTATACATCAATATTCCAATACACACACAAAGTACGTGTACACATGCAGAACTTTTGCCTAGCATTAATGACATTAGTTACAGTTTTACAATCTATTCATCTGCACAGGAAATATGAATTTTAGACATAACATGACTATAGCATTTACTATGTTTCTCCATTGTATAGCCAAAGGAATATTTTGTAGTGAAAAACGAGGAGTTGAATTTAGATTTTACCATTAAAATGCCTTTTCCAAGCTGGGTATGGTGGCACACACCTGTAATCCCAGCACTCAGAGGCTGAGACTGGTAGATTATTGTGAGTTTGAGACCAACCTGGGCTACAAAGTGAGCTCAAGCCCAGCCTGAACTGTGCAGAAAGATCCTGTCTCAAAAAGGACAAAAAGAAAAGAAACAAATAAAAAAAGAAGAAAAAGAAAAAAAGAGAAAAGAAAAAGAAAGACATAAGCCCTTTCTCTTCTTAATGATAATGTTTTAGGTGTTTACAAAAGATAAGCACCATAAATGTAAATGTTCATACATAATTCCACAATTTAGGGCCAGGGAGATGGCTCAGTGGAATAAGCGCTTCCCTGGCAAGTGCAAGGGCCTGAGTTCAATCCCTGGTTCCGGAAAAAAACAAAAAACAAAAAACAAAAAACAAAAAAAAAATTCAAATAAACAATTCAATAATTCAAATAACTCACTCCTATGATCATACTTCTGCTATATGACAGTTCCTATATGGTTACTTCAAGCACATATGTCATTAGATTAAGAACTGTTGAATTTCACTTTCATAAACACCTTGAGGAACTACAAAGGTTTTGCACAATAAATTATTCCTATCTTTCATTTTCCAATTTCTCGTTTAGATGCATACCACACTGACTATATTTGTTGATAACTTGCATTTTTATTTTCTTCTCTATCTGCAAGGTGAATTCATATATTTTTGAAGATAACTATCACTGAAATATTCATATATATATATATATATGAATAAAATATTTCACAAATTGGTATTCTTCAGAGTGTTGTGCTGGCCCTGCCCCCAGGGCATGCTGAGACAGCTACTGAGACTGGGTGTGGTGGCGCATGCCTATAATCTCAGGGCTTGGGAAACTGAAAACAGGAGGATCACTATGAGTCTGATCTGTGTAGTGAGACACTGCAGACCCTGTCCTAAATACATAAAAAAGAATAAAAATAAATAAAATAGAATAAATAAAAAATAAATTGGTATTCTTTGATTACATATTCCATGCTACTATACAATTTCATCCATATTGCATCTTATGATACATAACAACTAACAAAGTGCTTGCAATGTTTGAGAAAATAGATCTCTAGCAAAACTTTTATCACCTCATATTAGAGTTTTCTGTCATCTCTGACATCGGCAACAGGTTTAGTACATAGAGCTCATATTGTCTGCAACTTTTAATCTCCACTTCTTCACAAATTTGTCTGATTTTCTGATTTAGTTTCTCTTCCAAACTGCAAGAGTTCATAGTCTCCCACTATAGCACCCCAGAAGGGCAGAGCTGTCCCAAACCCCAGGGTTGTTCCTTAAGAAACAAGAAAAGGGCAACTCTAAAATTCCTTGCAAAAAATTTCTCTCAGATTACCTTACAGTAAAAGGAAAACCACGTAATAGAAGGAGTGAGGAGCTGTACACGCAAACACAAAATAATACCACAATACAGAAGACTCACCTGACAAAGTTGTGGTGGACATAAAGAAACCAGTCACCTCTCTATATGTCTAGAATTGTAACACTATGGAAAAAAGGAGGTCCCAGAATCCCAAGCATGTCCAATTATTCTTGCCTAGTAAATAAGCAAATTCTCACCTGTAAAGAGTGCCTTGCAAAATAGTGTTTAACGGTAGCCATTTATGACCTCCCCTTTTAAATAATTATTCATAGACCAACAATTGTGGCAAACTCAATTTTTCATCTGTGTATAACATCTTCATTGAAGTATTTCAGAACATGATTAATACAGAGAAAGGATAATGGATGAAATTATAAAAGTGTGGCTCTTAAGGCTACTAGGTAGAAAGGAAAGAGTTGTCAAGAAAGACAACTTAATAGCAGAAAAAATGTTGATGCAGGAAATATCTCCTCGAGCTCAGAATTGAATTTCCTTGCCAGACAAAATGAAACACATCTAATATGCTTTGTTGGTTCTCTATGAGTTTTGGATACAGTCATGGACTGCAAACAATGGAAATAGATAATGTTGAAAGTGTGTTGCAGGAAATTTGGGACAGGCTGATAACTGGAAATGTAATTGACTACTCATCGGCAACTAGAAGTAAAACTTCCTATGGTTCTATAAAGGGTGCACTGGACTCAAGATAAAAGGGAAACCCTAATTTGAGAAGGAGAGTGAAAGCCAGGGAAGGGAAAGGCTGAATGACTTATCAGGTCAGAAGTAGTGGAGGATGCTGTTGTTGATCTGTGTTCATTGGTATCCGGACAGCGAACCAGGATAACAAGGGGCAGCATTGTTCCAGCAGGTGGGACACAGATTTGCAGCTTATCTGTGGTAACAACTAAAAGGTGGTGCTATGGAGCAGGTATGGGGAGAAGAGCTGTATAAGGAAAGACAAGGACAGCTAGACATGTACATGCCAAAGTTTGTAAAATACAAGGTTGAGGTAAAAATAGGAGTCATTCTGTGAAGACGATAGCAACACATTTTGCGTATCCTTAAATCTCCCATGAAAACATGTGGTGCTATAAAAAAAATAACAATTATCTGTGGAAAAGATGTGACTATAGAGCGCTGGGAGAGTTCCAGTTTATGTTCCTTAGAAGGGTTAAGAAAGCTATGCCAACTGAATGATTTGCAACTAACACAACAGAAATTCTTTCTCTTAGATCTGGAGCCCAATGTCTACAATCCAGGTTTTTCAGGGCCAAGCTTATTCTTAATTTCATGGGAAATTACTGAAGCTTTCTCCTACATACTGGTGGTTTTACTCATGCCCTGTCATCTAACCGACCTTCTCCTTGCATTTTTTCCATGTAATTCTTTCTCTAGCATGTCCACCTGTATATAAAAAATTATCTTTCAATAAGGAAATTTATATTAATAGACTAAGACTTCTGCATATTTTCTCATGTGTAAACTTTGAAATTTAACATCTTTTTGAGGTGGACACAATTAAACCCATACCACCCAGAAGTTATAAAAGTGCAAGTGAAATGTACAAATTTTTCTTTAGTTACAAATATCAACATTAGCTGTTTTGCTAGAGGAATCAAAATGACAGGCTTAAAGCATATATTTCTAAATCAAAATTGGTACTTCTGAGGAGAACTGAGAAAGTTAAAGTACCAAACAAATTCTTATTAATATGGATGTGGTATAATCTAACTAGAAAACTAACATTGATAGGATTTTGAAAGTTGCAAATTTATAGGTGGTAAAAAATAGCACTGGATGTTTAGAAAGAATAAAATTGGCCAGATAGTGTAAACTATTGACACTAGCAAACAAAAGCTCTCTAAGGGGAAAAATTCTTGCTTTGAAGAGACAATGTTGGGAATATAATCTAAATCGAGCAGGAGAGAGACATCAGAGGGAAGGAGAGATAGAAGGATAGAAAGTGGGGGAGAAAATCTGAGGAAGCAAATAGAGTGCTGATGTTTTTGCTACTTTTTGGAAACAGCAAAAGAAACTACATCCTTGAAGCTAGGAGAGCTAGTCTATTTTTGAAACCCAGTTAAAAATGCAAAACAACACACATCAAGTATGAGTAAGAAGCAGAAAAGCGCTGCAATTGAATCCTATATAACATTATCCATCTAAAAAATGTAGGCCAAAGAGCAAGTTAAGGTCCTTGTGCATGAGGGAGCTGCTGATGAAATTATGCCCACAGAACGGAGGAAAGCTCTTAGGCCTCAAATAAAAGTTTCATGGCACAGAATTAAACATGAAAGGAAGCCTTTATTTTTTTATTTTCTTTTATTTTTATTTATTTTTTTTCAAAGTTTTATTGATAAACAGATAGCAATGAGACAGTTTCGAATCAAATCGGAAGTACAGTTTCAACAAATAATACACTGCGTATATTCTTCTTAGTGGTTAATTGCTGTACAAGATGTGGACTTGTGATCCTATTTACAAACACCATTAGAACAAATCATTCTATTCATTAACAGAATGTAACTATATATCTATCCCAACCACTTTGAATACACAGATACGAAATGGACATTCATCGGTATACCCCATTTTTTCTAAGTTCCGTTATTGAATATTATAGGTGTAAACTCAGCAAAATAGTCTAAAAGAGTCCAGTAGCCCATAATAGCATTGGGTCTTCTGTTTAACTGGCAATGTCAGAAATTATTGACCTGAGTCCCCCACAGCTCAACATAACAGCATGGCTTTACTTCCTAAATTTCGTCTTCATACTTTTCTACTGGATGATTAAGACCAAGGTAAAGCAGGACCTATGCAACAAGAGTTGTAGCTTTTTGGTCTGAGAAGGTCAGTGAAATCCCCTCAGGATTTATCCTGAGATCCTGTACCTCAGATTGTAGAACCTTTGTCAGTGTCAGCCATGTGGATGAGTCACGGCCATTGGTGGCCAATGTGCTCTCTGTGAGGAAGCCTTTATTTAAAGGTTATTATAATTAGTGAAATGGGACCAGCAGTCCAAAATGAACTCCAGGCACTCAAGGGGACTGGACATTTTCAGAGCTATATTTGGGGATGCCAAGTAATCTCTATTTGTCAGCTGGTCTTCCCAAAGGAAAAGTAAACTTTTTCATCTCTTCCTCACAGAAGGTGAGAACACTGTTAAAATGAGTTGTTCTCACATTTAGGGAGAGACTGGGCCATTCACTGTCTTCAGACAGGATTGCAACGTGAAGGTTCAAAGTCACTGACTGCTACTGTCTGAGATGGAAAGAGTGGCACTGAAAATGTAAAATGATTTCACCTCAAAGAACGTTAAGTATTTCCTGCTTTCACTTAATTAGGAGCCTAAAATATGCTAATAGTGTGAAAATAAAAGAAGGAAGCAAGAAGGCGGGCGTTTTGGAGAAGGGGAGGAGCTTTCGCTACTGACAGCGTGTTAGCAATGACATATGAAGGTGTTCTCATTCAGCTCACGAGCGAGAAGAACCTTACTAGTGTTTCTCCCAAACTTTTCAACTTTGAGATTAATACATATAAATACACATAGATCTACTAAACACTGGGAAATAAGAAGTAAACACATTCCATTGGCAAGAGATTTCATAAAAACGATAACCCAAGAGATTTGGCAACTAAAATATGATTAACTAGAAAAGATAATTTAGAAAATTGAGGTCTATAAAATTAATATATGAAGTTACTGACATTCATACATACATGGAAAATAGCTGGCTTACTACTATAGTGAAGCAGGATACTTAGAGACAACAACATTAAAAATTCAAGTACTTTGTTATGAAATTAATGAGGTAAAGAAGAAAATTCAACATTTATGGGTTCCATAATATAACAATGCTAGTTCTAAAAGCTAAGCCAAGTAGATATTTAAAATTTTAGAAAAAGATTTATACTTAAGAGCTGTAATGGTTGTTCCATTGTGACAAGCCATGAGGCTAAGAAGCTTAACAAAATAGCTCGGCAGTTCCACATCCTACAGTGTAGAGGACATGCCCTAGAGTGACTGTTTATGCACCAGGATGTAGTAATGCTTGCTTCATTGTTCAACACCAGAAGTTCAATCAAGTGACTCAGCAGAGGATCAGGGTCCTCACTTTGTAAACATCCCACGCTGTGCAAGAGGAGGGCACAGAGATGACGCGAGTGCTACATCTACCCTGAGGTGTGCAGCCTGCATAGCGCATGAGGGAGGAGAGAGGCTTGATCTCCCCTCTTTTTTGTTCCTGCATTGCCGCCCTACCTTGAAGCTAGCTGAGCTGACGAGGGACTGAAATTTCTGCAAACTGCAAGCTACATAAATCTTTCCTTCCTTTGACTTTGAGTGTTGGGTATCTCATCTCAGTAATGAATGAAAAGTAACAAATCTATTCATTGAATTAAGAGAACGCAGCTATATATCTATCCTAACTATTTTGAATATACAGACGATTTACCATATTATTGATGACTGGAAAATAATTTTTAATACTTTTATTGAGAAACAAATAGCAATGAGACAATTTCAAAACTGATTACAAGGACAGTTTCAATAATTAATACATTGCATATTGCTATCTTAGTGGTCATTCATTGTACAAGATGCAGGCATGGTATCCTATCTACAAACACTATTAGAACAAATCTATTCATTGAATTAAGAGAACACAGCTATATATCTATCCTAACTATTTTGAATATACAGATACAAAATGGTCATTCATTCATATCCCCTTTTTTGTTTAGTTTTGTCAGAGAATGGTATCCCATTGTCATTTAAATATTGTAGGTGTGTGAATTCAGCCAGATATCCCAATATAGTCCAGTAGTCCATAATAGTACTGGGTTTTCCATAAGACTGGCAATGTCAAAAGTTGTTTACACCTCAGCATATTAACATGGCTTTACTTTTTATACCTCATTTTTATACTTTTCTGCTGGATAATTAAGACCAAGATAAAGCAAGAACTATATAACAAGAATTGTAGCTTTTGTATCTGACAAGGTCAGTCAAATCCCCTCAAGATTTACCCTAAAATGCTGTACCGCAGTTTGTAGATCCTTTGTCAGTGTCAGCCATGTGGATGAGTCATAGCCATTGCTTGACCAATTTGCTCTCTGTGAAAGCCTTAGAGAATGTTTTCTCTCCATGTGACTCTCCATGTCACACTCTGTGTCATCGACCACATTGCTCTGTGGCCCCATAATCTCCTTGATCAGAAAATTTGGGACAGAACTGAGTTACATGATGTTACAGTATAGGTTCTCCTATGTTCTGAGTCCTCACTGACCTTGAAAGTCTAGGGCCAAAATGTTGGCTGTCCTTGCAGCCCTTCTTTTTCTCTAATTTTGGTCTGCAAACTTAGGTTATTAATCCTCTAGAAGAGAAGCTCATTATTACCCTTTAACATATGCAGTTGGGTTTAACCTCACTATCGGTCTGAATATCAAACATCTTAGGCATAACATGGAACAGGTATTTTCCATCTGGTGTTGATTTGTTAAATTTTAAGTCTGTACAGAATACCAAGAAAAAATTTTAAAAAATAAAAAATATTTTAAAAATATGGATAAACAATTACATATTTTTACATAGAAATTTAGGAATCTAACCATATTTGAATGTCCATTAAACAGGGGCTTATTGAATGCATCCAGGACTTTCACACAGTGGGTAGTATGGAACCATGAAATGGAAAAAGAATAGCTGTCTTGCAGTACATCCTGTAACTTCCAGGAAATATTCGTCTGTTAAAAATTACGTGAAATTAAACCTTTTGAACTGTAATAAGCATTATGTATCATTTATACGTAAGATGTCAATACAATGTTTACTCTTTCAAATAATAGTACAAACAGGATAAAATGGCATAGAGTAAATTCAGATCTGTGTTTGTCAAAATAGTCTATTTTGTGTATTAGGCTTCGAATTCCAAGTAAACATCTTATACAAAGGAAAACAAAATGAAACTTGACAACTAAAGTAAAAGTCATCCTAATCTGGTTAATAAATTATTCAAATAAGCCACAGCTGTAAATCCAGATGGCAATAAAATACAAATATGAGCTTTGCAAATGACTTTACAAGACACCAATTTGACAAAATATCTCTGTTAGGGTAGACTTTATAAAGATATGTTATGATAATAAAGATAGCACTTGTAAGTTATCATTCCATGACAGGTTGAGTCTATTGCTGTTATGAACCTTTTATATAGACATGAAATAAAGCATTATGCTGTAATCTGAACTCTTTGTACTTGTGAAAAAGTGTTGAAAGTGTAAGGCTGAGGATATTAAGTAGAATCTTAATATCCATACCCTTGAATTAGTTACCATTTCTGAAACATTCTCTGGATGCCCACACTCTGTTTAACGCATCCTATATTCTTTGCCTAATAAAGCCTTCTCTTGTCTTTTACTAATGTGATCTGAAAGTTGTTTTTTTTTCTGAGTAAGAGTCAGAGAACCTGCAAATTTACTCTATAGGAAACTCGGTTGATTTCCTTGTTTCCTCCAGGGGGACCTTCTGAGACCACCTCAGTGACAATGTCATTGTACTTTAGAAACAAATAAACATTCTACATTCACTGGTTCACAGATAAGAAGAGATTTTTTTTTCTCCTATGAGACTGTCAAGGGCTCCCTGGATACGATGGAAGGAATGTATTTTACACGAGAAAGACATGAATCCTAGGAGACCTGACTGACAAAATAAGTGAGATCCGCTTTGCAGTGTAGGTGTCCCTAGTTCCTTACACCTTGTCACAGATCTAGATTTTGTTTAAAACCAATCTGTGACATTTTCAACCATGAGTTCTTTAAATATGCTTTCTGATTCTTTCTCTCACTTGTTTTTTGCTTCTATGCTCAGACCAATACAACTGTTCTTGGGATTCTTTGCATATTATTTCTATTCTTTTTTGTTTGTTTGTTTGTTTGTTTGTTTGTTCCACAGATGCTATTCATTTCCAGGATTTGTTAATTCTTCTTTCTACCAAGAAAAATAATTATTTTTGGGACTCTCTAAAGGTTATTAGTTTAGTGTTATCTGTATACATATCTGTCTATTTTTCAAAATATACAATTTGATTGAAATGTCTCTTAATTTCTACTAGTTATTTGAGGTAGATCTTTCTTTCTTTCTCTTTTTCTTTCTCTCTTTCTTTTTTTGAGACAGAACTTCACTATGCAGTTCAGGCTGGACTTGAACTCATTTTATAGCCCAGGCTGACCCCCAACTTGCAGCGATTCTCCTTTCTCAGACTCCTGAGTACTGGGATTACAGGATTGGGCCACCATGCCAGGGAGACATAGATTTCTTTATTCTTTTAATATTGCTAAATTGGCTCATTTAGTCTTTATAAAGTAGGATCAATGTTTACATTTCCTCAGTGGAAGTTTCTATTGATGGATTGTATATGGACTAGTATCATCTCTTTGTGTATATAATAAATTGATTTCTTGGAAGACTGGACATTTTAGGTAATATACTGTGGCAATTCTATTGATCAAATTCCTTTGCTTGCTACTTTTGAGGGCTTCCTTTGGTATTATTGCTTTGTGGTCATTGTGTATCTACCTAGATTGATTTATGGCAACTAGTGATTAGCTAGAGATTTCCTTAGGTCCTGGGATATGTACCTCCCCCACCCTTAGCTCTAGACAGTTTACACTGCTGCCTTAGCCTTCATTTATTGTTTTAGTAGGGTCTCAAGGACAGTCAGAGTGAGGAAGGCCATCCCATAACTGCCCTAGGCAGCTCACCATCCTGTATGTGCATGTAGTACATTACCTATCGAGAATTATCCTTGTCATATTATTTTTTTTAAAAATCATCCTGTGATCCTCCATTCAATGTACTGTTCTTTTTTGTTTTTCAGTATGATCCCTAATTTTGGTATTTTCCTAATAATATCTGATTTCAGTAAATGCCTAATTTTGTAAAATACCTAATTTCGGTATTTTGCCTAAGTTTTTTAAAGAGAATAAAAAATAGTTTTTAAAAAAGTAACATTAAATACAGAATTTCACAAGATAATAGGAATTCAATGATGGCTGTTATATTAAATATTGTTGTTTTCAAATTAGTCTTTTGGATTACTAAATATAAGCATGCAGAATTGGTGACAAAAATTTAAAAAGGAAAAAAATTAGCCTGCACTGTTCCTTTCAATAGACCAGTAGAAATCAGCAATACAGTTACCCATGCTATCCTGTGTATATACATGTACAGCCAACCCCCTCCTTTTTTTTTTTCCTGTGAATTAAATGAAGGACTTTGTGCTTGCCAGGCAGGCTCTCGTGCCGCTGAGCTGTATCCCTGGCATTTTTTCTCTCCCTCCTTTCTTTTCTTTTCTCCTTTCCCTAATCCTAGCTGTTCCTTCCCTTTAAAAAGTTTCTTTCCCTTTTGTAGCATCTGCTGTACTTTTCTGATTTTATTTTCTCTTTGAGGTTCTTACACTGGGAGACAATGCCATGTTTGCACAAGCGGGCCTTATTTATATTATGCATTTGGGCAACATTAGCTTTCAGCAGTTTTTACTGATTATTTTCTGCCAAGTACCCTGGTGAACAAATTTCAGTGTTCAAATTTTGAGTAAGGAAAATAAGACACACCATGGGAACAGATCTTTTCTAAGAAATTGTTAGTTCAGATAATGTTTTCTGCACACAGGGCCTATGCAGATCCAACTCCACATCATCCTCTCCAGGAGGCTTCCAGGGCTCTGGTTTCACCAGATACTGTGTTGTCACATTTGGTTTTCATGATATAATAAGACTGTAAGAAGGAATCATGAGAATACAATTAAAAAGTCATGAAATTCACTGATCTCACTAAAATTTGTCTCCCAATTAAATACTCTTCAGAGTGTATTAAGCATTTATGAATTTCTAAGTTCTGAAAATATTTCTGACATTGATAATTTCATAACAGTGTTGTCAGTTTTATCAAGGAAGAAAATCCCTAATGTCCATTTCACTGTGCACACTGACGACAATGATTTCTTTTCCATTTGAAAAGAAAAGTGTGCTTTTCTCAGGCATTTTCCTTGATTTTTGTGACCATATGGCCTTCTATTACATTCTAAATACAATAATCATGCATTTTCATTTTTCTGAACTTTCTTTCATTGTTTCACCCTAAGATGTAATTCAAAAAAAATCACCTATTAAGTTAAAATTCAATGTTTTTGTATTATTATTGTAGTAGGATGAAGACAAATTCACCTGTAGCACTGTAGCGATGTGATCGCTGGGAAATTGTGAAATATAAGAGCAGCTTCTAGGCCTCGTCATAAGTCTGGATGTCAAAACTGAGGTCCTTAAATGAGTTATTTTATGTGCTCTACTATAATTGATTGTCCAATGAAGTCAAAGTCTGGAGCAAATTCTCTTTCATCTGCTGTGGAAAAAAAATCGGTGGAAATCGGGAACTACAACACAATGACAAAAAATGCATTTGTGGAAGCGCTGATGAAGTGAAAATGGAGCACGGTGGTCTGAACCCTTGTGTTCTTGAAGAAGGCTGTGTAAAGCCCAGGAGCTTTCCAACACAGTCCTCTTCTGACTCTCTCTCTCTCTCTCTCTCTCTCTCTCTCTCTTTTCCTCCCTCCCTCCCTCCCTTCCTTTCATCCTTTCTTTCTTTGTTCCAGGGATCGAACTTTGGGCCTTGCACTTGCCAGGCAGAAGCTTATGCCTCTGAGCTATCTCCCAGCCCCCAACACAATTCTAAAAGAGTGTATTCCCACCACAATGCATAGATTGCTGGAAATGCTCTAAAGTGATCATTTTCCTCCCAGGACCTAGAATAGGAACCAGTGTGGAAAGTACATTCAATCCCTGGATCTTTTGCTCACCATGTACAAAGTCCTGAGTTTAATCTCACCATCAAAAACTGAAATAAGCATTTACTTTCAAGTAGACTTCAAAGGAAAGAGTAAAAATAATATTTCACATAATATAATCATGTGTTTACTATTAAAAGCAGCTATTGCCCAGGTACAGTCTTTTGATCATTCAAATCAGTGCAGCTCTTTATTTAGTATGTAGTTTCATAGCTAATGAATCTATATTTTTTTGAAAAATAATAAAAAGCAAAACACCAGAAATACTTCCCAAACTCTTTCCAAGTTACTGTATTTGCTTTGTGTTTCGGCTATGGTAGATGATCACATTCTTAGCACAGCACATCTTATTGTCTTGTAACTCTGTAGATTCCAAATCTAGCTTTGCTCTGTTATTTTCTTTGTTTCATGACTTCTGTTCTGGCTTGTGTCTAGATGGGCCCTCAAAGTCTCATGCACTTGGGGCTTAACAGAGGCTGCAAGATAAAGGATGCAGAAATATGGAATAAGGATATGTGATAATTGAATTAGTTCACTAAATGTTTAAGCCTAATTCCGGGCATGGAGAGTAACAGGTTCCACCACACACGCGGGTGGCACCAACCGGTAGCTTTGTCATGTGGATGGAATCAAGTCAGAAGACAGACTTACTTCCTTCTTCCTGCCACTCCATGAGCTGTTTCTCCTCTCAGATCCTCTCTGTCATGACACTTGGCCTCATAGCCAGTTAACTGTGAACCGAAACCCCTACAAACTGTGAGATAAAATACTTATTCTCCTTTAACTTGTAGGTGTTAGGCATTCCTTCTGCCAAGGAGAAAAGTGCTGAAACACACTAAAGATTGAAATCAGAGTGTAATGTGAGAGGTTCATACTTACAAGCTCAGAGAAGAATCTGCTCATAGGTCGTTCAAGTTATTGAAGAAATTCAGTCTCATCTAGTTGTACGGATGAAGTACCCATCTCTTCACTGCTTATCATTCTTGAACTTCTCTCTGCTATTTAAGACTGTCTGCTATTTAAGTCCTCCTAACATGGATTCTTCCAAGGTTAAATCAGTAACTGTATGTCAAGATCTTCCTATGCTTTGAAACCGAGCTCTTCAGCAGGAGAAAGTTTAACTATGATTGCAATGAGTTCACACAGATCACTCAGAATAATCCTCTTTACTAAAAAGCACATAATCTTAATGGCATCTACAAGATCCTTTTTATAAAAATGTAATTTCATATTCCGTTTCCAGTGATGAGGGCCTGGATATCTCTGGTGGAGTGAGTGCAGAAGGGTTCGAGCTACTTCCCACAGGCACTGTGAAGTTTATGATGTAATTGCAGTCCTAGAAAACACTATGATTCATCATTCCAGATGGCATCATTTTCATGGGGAACAAAATAACAAAGTAATATTTAGCAGCATAGTTGCCTCAATAAAAGTAGTAGAATAGGAGAAACACTCACCATAGTCTTCATGTGGGATAACTCACTGAATATTTTCAAGGTAAATTGTACAGACTAAATTTTTCATTCAAAGATATGGCTTTCTGAACATTAGCACCCCAATATAGAGTTAGAAATGTAAGTTTTGTTACGTTTTGAAGTTTTCTAAATGACTTCTACAAAATTTAATATGCTTTGTCCATGAAAAATTTCTACATATGAAGATTTTAAAAATAAAGGAATTTCTTTATGTAAAGTGTCAAAGCATTCAAATTCATGACTATGATTAGTAGATTCAAAATGGCAAAGAATGTCTCAGGCACTGTAAAATTCTGTGTTGATCCTTTAGATAGCCTTGATTTATGCCCTGATAAAAGTTGTCCCTTAAGGTTCTATCCTGAACTGGGTCCTCTTCGTCTATTAATTATGCTTTAGTTGACACATAATTAGTAAATTTCCAGTTTTTCTGGAGAGTGAACATCTACACATTGGAAAATAGGTAAATATGTTAATAGATTTATCCATCATAAAACAGACTAATTTGATATAATAATAGCACATAAATAAGATGCAATGATAGCTTACAGACAGTAGTTAGAAGCATACTATATTGAGTTTTGGAAATATGAGTTGGGTGAATAACTTGTTTACACTTTCATTAAACTTAATATGCAATCGTCTAGTAACAAACCTTTACACGCTCCTGGTATCTGGACGTTGATGCTAATTTGCATACGTGTTTGTATCATATAATAAAACCTGGCTCCATATTGGAATCCTATGGCATCTCCTTGGAGAAACAGTAGAGGAAGGTGGGAAAAATAATGCATCTTGAAACTTAATATTTATTTTCTATTCTTATAAAGAAAACACAATGATCTCATATAAAGATTTCAGATAATTTTGCTCAGTTGTTGCTAACTTTTTAAAGATAGTTTGTCCTCAAAGTAATAGATTTAAGAATACAATAAAATGGCAGAGCAATAACTTTATCTTCCAAGTCATGTGAAGATAGTTCGTGAGGATTATTATACATGAATTATTTGTTCAGCAAAAACCTCCCAAGGTGAGAGAAGGTATTGCTTAATCAGTTGGATAATTTTATTTATCGGAATACTTAGTGAATTCATTTAGTAAAGGCTTACAATGATAGGAACAGGAGGAACGCACACTTCTGAAAAGAAGTGTATCCTTTCATCAAGGACAATGGAGCTATAAATCATGAGGTCAGAAGGGTGAGGCATGATCGTGATGTTATTCACTGTCTCATGAAACTTAATGTTTCACCAAGTTGTCGCGCTGTATTGGAACCTTTCCACCACAGAAAGACTAACAAATTTTGTTTAGTTGTAAGATCCACCCATTGCAGATTTAGACTTGCTTTTTCTGTGTGCCATGGAAAAAGTCTCTATTCGTACATTAGAAGATTATGTTTTGCATGGTTATGACAATTATCAGCATAATTTTTCTGATTTACAAATTCAATTCACAGCAGATAACTAAAAATAATCAGAAATACTAGGGATATATCTATACATACAGAATCCTTTTTATTGCTATGTATTTAGAATGTTCTAGCAAAAACATAGATGTTGAAACAAATAATATTCAGTTTTAAATTTTCTCTAAAAATGTAGTATATATGTTTTGCACCAAAAATCAAAACAAAGAATATGAGTGATTTAGAAATTAACAAATAAATGAACAGTACAATGTTTGTCATCTTTCATAACTACAGTTTATTGGCTTCCCATGAATAGTTTGTGTCCAACTTGTGAAACTCTAAACTCTTGTTATGTAGTCCCAGAAGGTACATACCCACAAGCTGGAAACTGCTCATGCTAGAAGTCACTGGGGATATATTTTCTATTTGCAAGCTTAATATTCTTGGATTTGTGCTATAGACTTGATTTCCAGTATTAGAAGAATTGTTGGCTTGTGCTTATACAGTGTGATGGTAAATACCAGGCATTTTGAAAGAGGCTCTGAACAAATTTATTAAATTCTCACAAACTATGCATGCTAAAATATTGCCCTAGGGCCATCCAGATAGCTCAGAGGATTAAAGTGCCTGCTTAGGCAGATGCAGGGACCGGGGTTCAGTCTCTGGCTTGCTGTGCTGGTCCTGCCCCTGGGTGTGCTGAGATGGAGATTGAGACTGTAATCCCAGTGCTTGGGAGGCTGAACACAGATGGAACACTACGAGTCTGATCTGTGTAGTGAGACCCTGTAGACAATGTACTCAATATGAAATAATCATAATCATAATCATAATCATAAAACATTGCCATGTTTCAAAGGACTCTATGTATGTAAACTCATGCAGGAGAAATTACTTGGGTCAGTGTTTTGTGATAAAGTACGTAGTGAGCATCAAAGGATCACGTCTACATGCTAAACTTCAAAATGTGAAAACATGACTTATTAAGTAGAAAGTCTGCACTGACTAATCAAGTTAAAGATCTTAAGGAACATCATCCTGGATCACTGAAGCATGCCCCAAATCCATGGCAAGCTTTCTTTCTTTCTTTCTTTCTTTCTTTCTTTCTTTCTTTCTTTCTTTCTTTCTTTCTTTCTTTCTTCTTTCTTTTTTAATTTGGAGAGTGAAAACAGAAGCAAAACCAAATAGAAGAAATGACAAAAACAGGGTAACATACAACAATATATATTTTACAGATTTTAGAAACAGGGATAGCTAAATAAATGGTCGCTCTATTACGTATTTTTTCATTTTGGTGAGAAAAAAATACAAGATAACAATGAAATAGTGCCAAGGTAGGTTAGTATGACGGTTATAATAATTAATTCATTGCCTAATGTTGTCTTCCTAGTACTTATTCAGAGGATAAGATGGAGACACTATTTCTTGTGTAAACAATATTAGTACAAACCTTTCTTCTCAATGAACTAAGAGAAAGTAGCTGTATATCTACCCTCATTATCTTGTATATACGCATATATATTTTTTCACACACATACACACATAGAAAAAACAAAGGTCCTTTATTTATATCTCCCCTTTTTTGTCTTGTTTTGTCAGAGATGGGTGTTCCACTGTTGTTAGAGAAGTTGTATTTGCAGAAGTCTTTAAAGAACTTTTTCATGCTTGATGCCAGACAAAAGATTGTAGATACTTGAATCCAGGAAAATAAAACAATATAGCCTAATATTCCATAATAGTAGTAGGTTATCAGCACAACTATGAATTGTCAGAAGTTGTTGATGTAAGCCTTTCACGGTTCAGCATATTAATATAGCTTTACTTTTATACCTCATGGTTACAAATTTCTGCTGGATGGTTAAGACCAAGTTAAAGCAAGAGCTACATAACTCTAAATGTAGCTTTTGCTATCTGACAAGTTCAGTCAAATCCCCTCAGGATTTACCCTGGTACCATGTACAGCACCTTGTGGGTATTTTGTTAGTGTCAGCCATCTGGATGAGTCACAGCCATTGCTTGACCAATGTGCTCTCTGTGAACGCCTGATAGAATTTTTCTCTCTAGGTGACTGTCCTTTGGCACACTCTACATCATCGATCACTTTCCTCTGTGGCCCCATAATCTCTCAAGCATTCTTTCCAAAGAAGAAAGGAATTCAAAAGTGATCAAATAGGTCAAGGGAGGAACTTTGCAAGACAGAATTAGTCAGTGATAAGTTAAGAATGTCAAAGATTCAAAGTAGTTTCCAAAAACTAGAATAGTGTCTTTTCTACAGGCATCAGACAAATCAGTAATCCCAATAGTTTGTGGGGTACCTCCCGACCAGTTTAAGAGGGGAGAAAAGTATCTTCCTTTATTTTTACTAATATTGCAATAAACACAGGCATATAGGTGGCTTAAGTAATTCTTCTTCTGTACACTCATTTTTCATAACTATTCATTGCATATACTTTTCCAGGTAGTTAATGTTCAATATCTATGATTTTTGTATTTTCAATTTTCAAAGTTTGGTAATGAGAAATAACCCCAGGCTGTTGTGGCATGTCAGGTGAACAGTGCTTGCCTGACATGTGTAAAGTTCTAACTTTCACACACACACACACACACACACACACACTCCACATGGAAAGATAATGCAAAACCCAGACAGAAGATTCACAGATGGACTCAGAAACTTATTAAATTTTAAAAACTTGGGTGAATAAATAAAATTAAAGCAAATAATAAATGAACAATAGAATGGGACAGCATAAAAGTAGAAAATTAATCAGAACAAATCGGGAATGCATAGGAAAGTTGGAAAAAAGATATGGATAAAATATTTTAAAAAATAATAACAATGAAAGGATACCTTTTCTTCATAAAATACAACAATAAAAAATCACATTCATTAAGTTAAACATAAAACCAAGGAATATGTTTCAGAAAGGTTATATAATAAACAAGAGCTTATTCTAAAATTCCAAGTAAAAAACGAAATTCAAATTTGAATGTAAATCAAAAAAGCTTTCTTATCTTTTAAATAGAAAATATTCTCTAGCAGACTTTTTTCTTCAGTGAAAAAATTTGGAAAGTTAAAAGTTAGCAAATAACTCAGTGGATTAAAGCACCTGCAAGCAGACACAGGGACCTGGAATTCGATCCCCCGGCCTGCCCTGCCCGCCCCACCCTGGGGCGAGCTGAGATGTCAATTGAGACTGAGTGTGTTGGCGCATGCCTGTAATCCCAGCTCTTTGGAGGCTGTAAATAGGCAGATCACTACAAGTCTGATCTAGTAGTGAGACTGTGAACACCCTTTAGACCCTTCCCTAAAATAAAACACACACACACACACACACACACACACACCCCTTAAAAATTATACCAGATGGAAATCCATTTGAACAGGAAGGGATCACAGAAATGTGTGTATGTTGGAGACATAACTTTTATGTAATTTTCTTACAATTAAAATATTAATTCATTTAAAATTTTTAAGGAAGATTTTAGTAGATGCTTATTTCAAAATTAATCAACTTGATCTATGTGCCAAAAATTTTACTTCTAGCACAACCATAAAATTAGCTGCTCTTAGGATAAAATGCTTTTTATTCTGAGACTCAATAGTAGTATGTGGACATAAAAATTGCACTAGAAATAAAATGGAGATTCTAAACTGTATGGAACTCTACCAGACTAAAAAATGATAAAATGTATTTTCATAATTCTGATCATTGTTGGCAGGAATAGAGTCACATTCTGAATGCAACATAGGAAGTCAATCTTGGAAAAATGATTATGATGGAAAGAAGCTTGAAGAAAAAAAAAAAAAAAAGAACAGGGTACAATATACAGGGATAAGCGAAGAGCAAACATTTCCGGTCCTTACCAATGAAGGGATATTAAGTCCGCAATACTTCTTGGCGTCTATAAAAAGAAATTTAAACTTACATCCAGACTCTGAAATATGACCCTGCATACGGATGCTTACAGCAGCTTCCTTTGTAGCATGCAAGTCTTGGGAGCAGCTTTCTCTTACACCAGGTGGCTGGGTAAGCATACTGTTGCGTTTCCTGTTCCGTATTCGCAGTCGTGCGCGCCGGCGATGTTGTAAGACACGGTGCAGATGCAAATGCCTGTTACGACGGAGTAGAAGACAGTTGGCCAGATTATATGTTGTTATTCCAATTCTAGCAGAGTGGAAAAGGCAAAACTGTACTGCATAATCATATCATGACTAAATTGGGTCATTACAAACATAGACTATACAAGGCTAACAGTAAACCCTAGTGTAAACTCTGGTCTTTGGGTCGTGATTATGTGTCAGCGTAAAGTTCGTTAATAATAATAATAATAATAATAATAATAATAATAATAAATGGACCCTGAGATCAGGAGATGATAGTGAGGGTGCTTGCTCATGTGCTGGGAAAGAGAGACTATACAAGGAATTTCTGCACCTGCCTGTCTTGCTTTGAATCTAAATTTTCCTAGAAATTTAAATCTCTTTCTATATGTACCCTAGAAAACTTAAAAATCTACCTACAAAGGCCTTAAAGAAATCTAACGGTTACAGAAATCTCATTCCTTATATTGTTAGAACAAGTCAAGGTGGAACTGCAATTGTTTAGCCACGCTTGCCTGCGGAAGGCGCAGATATGAATGTTCATCTACAGAGAGCTACTGCACGAACACATCACCAATAAAAGTAAGTGAAGGAGAAATACGCATATCATGTGTGTCAGGCACGACAAAATAAATGATGAAATTGAAAAATAAGCTGAAAAATTACCTACAATAGGCCAAACATAAAGCAGAATAAATGTAGATATCTAAATATTGGATAAAATATGATTAGTTATGTATTAATGCTTTTGAGAAATATTATGTTAAAAACAACTCAAAACTTCAAAAATGACCAAAGAAATAAGTAAAGATGAGCAAAGTAATCAATGTTTCCTAAAAAATAAATAAAATAAAGTATGAGTTTCCTTAATATATAGAAACAGAAATACTTATCAAAATATAAAAATTAAGTTGTAAGGAGCCAGAAAACTAAATGTAAGCAAAATTTAATGTTGAGAACTAAGAGAAAAGATAAAATCAAAAAAGAAAATACTTTAGAGAATTAAATACATTTTCATGAGTAAAGAGATTAAACTGAAAGACTAGAAAAGAAAGCAGTTGTCTCTGTAGAAGTGAAGAACAGAGCATAAATAATATTTTAGTATGAATCAAGAAAACAATTATACAAATAACAATTTAAATTTGTATATTAAAAGAATTCATTTGGTGCCTCGGAAAAGTTCCTTGACTTAAGCAATTATTTGCCGATTGTACATCAATCTCTAGCAAAATTATTAAACTTTACATGTAGTGCTAATTTTAATCAAACCACAGATTTTTCTTGTTCTCTGCATTTTCCTAATTACAACTTTTTACTAGCAATTTTTTTTTTTTTTTTCAGAATCGGGGATTGAACTCAGGCCCTTGCGCTTGCCAGGGAAGTGCTTAACTACTGAGCCATCCCAAGCCCCACAACTTTTTTAACAATGAGAATATAATACATTATTTTATTTCCTTCCCATTAGATATACCAAGAGCTAATTTGGAAAATTAATCTACATCACAACTGTGTATACAAAAGAAACTGTACTAATTTATGAGCAATTTAAAAACTTTCCATTTTGGCTGATTGCATATATAATTTGCACATTACATAGATAATACATTTACATCCTCATATCTGATAAATAAACATGCAAACAAATTCCCTAATATAAAGTCCTAAGATGTGTGTTTTAATGATAGAAATGTAAAATGGTTCAGCTGCTTTGACAAATGACGTTTCAGTTCCTCAGAAACGAAGCATATATCCCTGTAATTCTGCTCCTAAGTATTTACATAAATCATATGGAGAACAGGAGCTCAAATAAGTACTTGTTTCTGCATATTCATAGCTGCATTCTTCACAATGGGCAAGGGGAGAAAAATAGCAAATTTCCAATAAAAGGTGGAGGATAAAAATATTACACTACATAAATACAATAAAAGACTTTTGTTGTAAGAAGGAATGGCGTGTTGAGTACGTGCCAAAACCTAAATAAATCTCCAAGACATTATGAAAAGAGCAAGAAGACTAACACAAAAGGTCACACATTATGCAATCTATTCATGTAATATCTTGGCAATGCCTGAATCTTATAGGAACAGAAAATATACTATTGGTTGACAGACATTAGAGAAGAGGGGAGAACGGGAAGAAAGTATTTATTGAATAATGGGTATTACTTTGCAATGCAGGAAATATTTTCTAACTATATAGAGTTGGTGATCATACGATGTTGTGAATTTACTAAATGGCATTGGCTTGTTCTTTTGAAAGTAGATGACTTCCTGTATTTGAATTTTATTTCTTCAGTTTATTTAAAAATTAAAGTAAGAAATAAAAGAAAAAAATTGCTGAACAAAAAGTTACCTGATAACATAAAATTCAATATTTGTAAAGAAATATTTAAAATCTAAGCTTCAATACTTTTATTAAAATGCCAAGCACTTCAGTTAAAGTGTTATGCGTTCAACAAGGTAAGAGGAATACATTCATTTGATAGGAATATGACTCAAAATAATACAGATGTAATTATCAGACAAGATTTAAATCTGTATTTAAAAATATAACCAAGAAGGGCCAGCGAGATAGCTCAGCAGAATAAGAAGCTGCTTAGGCAAGTGCAGGGACCAAGGTTTGATCCCAGGCACCACCTGCCGCACCAGCTCCACCCCCGTGTTCTGACTGAGACTGAGTGTGATTTCACACCCCTGTAATCTCAGTACTGCTGGGGAGGCTGTAACCAGGAGGATCACTTCTACTCTGAGCTGCATAGTGAGACCCTGTACCAAATACCAAAAATATAATACCTAACTAAATAAATAAAATATAACCAAGAATTTTAAAGAAAACAGCATACAAGGAGGAAGTTTATAAAATTTAGGGCAAAGTAAATTGGAATTTTAATGCTGAAAAATGTAATCTCCAAAACCAGCAGAAATGTTCATAAAAGTTTAATAAAATATTCAGCCCTGCAAGAGAAAAGATTATTGAACTTAAAAAAGGAAAAAGTTTCTAAGTTTACCCAGCGGATTCATAAAAATAATATGAATTTTTCAACAAGAACTAATCATTGAAGACTAATTATTCACAAAATGAAGCCAGATGAAAATGGTACCATATTGATTCAAAAACTTGAAAATCACATTGTAGATAAATAACTTGCAGAGCTAGTGAATGCTTAAACATTTGTGTAAAAGACAAGAAAATATCATGTAGTCAAATCTAGCAGTGAATACACAGTAATAC
>NW_004524719.1:1122681-1125057 GCF_000260255.1 Octodon degus
GTTCAACACTGAGAAATGAATACAGTTCACTCCACTAACAGAACATTAGAAAAAATGATATAAATGCTCTCCATGATCTGAGAAATTGTATCTTAAAAGCTAAATACCTAGCACAGCAAAACCATTCATCACAGTGGTGAAGAGCATAAATAAGCTTAGGAATCCCTCCTCAAGTAAAAAGTATAGTTAATTATGATCTATCAATGTCAGAAGCTAAACATTTTCACCTTAGGCAGAGATAGAAAATGTGAATATTTTCCCTCAGAATTTTAAACAAGGATGCTCTGGAGACTTTAGACAACACAAATGACAAAAACGGCCCCTAGGCATATAAATGAAAAATTAACACACTTTTCATTCATCACATTTATATATAATATCTAGGAGATACTGCAAAATTTTTACTAGGTACAATGAATGAAATTAACAATGTGGTAAAATATCAAAAATGTGAAAACTATAAATGGTAATAACCCCAATAGATCAATGGTCCACAGTGCTTTGAAGTTGAAAGTGACTGATCAGAGTCTTCCCGAGTAGTAGAGAAGCTCAACGTACTGATTTGGGTTCTGGAAAACGAGGTGACCGCGTGTGGGAAACGCAGCGACAGGTGATCTTCATCAGCCTTAGCTTGACATGTGAAAAACGTGGAAGTGAGCACTTCATATTCACAAGAACAGAAAGTTACAAGATTGGAAAGTAAGTCTTTGGTTTTTTGTTTGTTTTTTCTCTCTCTCTCTCTTTTTAATAATTTTATTGAGAAACAAATAGCAATGAGAGAGTTTCAAAACCGATTAGCAGGACAGTTTCAATAATTAATACATTGTATATTGTTGTCTTTGTAGTGGCTAGTTATAGTACAAGATGCAGACATGATATTCTGTCCAAACACTCTTAGTACAAATCTTTCTTCTCATTGAATTAGGAGAAAGTAGCTGTATATCTATCCTAACTATTTTGTATATACAAATTTAAAATAGTCCTTCATTTGTATCCCTTTTTTTTTTTTTAGTTTTTTTAGTGTCTTAGTTGCTCTTCTCTCATTGCTGGGACAAATACCTGACACCCAAAATGAGGGAAGGAAAGGTTTATTCAGCTCACAGTTACTGGAGGTTTCAGTCCATATCCAGCTGGGTCCAAGGCAGAGCAGCAAAAAGCAACTTTTCATGGCAGCAGCAAAAAGCAAGAGCACAAGAGAGGGGTAGCAGCAGCTCAAGCAGCTAGCTTCTCTGCCACCTTACATTGTATTGCAAACTACCTGCCCCAGGGCAGGTGCAACATCCACACCCAAAGCAATCAATCACAAACTCCAGAAGCCAACCCAAGACTGCATGAGGCTTTGGAGGGACACCTGTACACAAACCATAACAGTCAGATATGTGTGTTCCATTGTTATTTAAATATTGTAGGTGCGTGAATTCAGCAAAATAATCCAATATAGTCCAGTAGTCAGTAGGTGGTTATCCATAGGACTAGCTATGTGAGAAGTTGTTGACTTGAGCCTTGTACAGCTCAGCATATTAATATGGCTACTTTTTATACCTCATTTTTATAATTTTCTCCTGGATGGTTAAGAACAAGATAAAGCAACAACTATATAACAAGAAATGTAACTTTTGTATCTAGCAAGGTCAGTCAAGTCCCCTCTGGATATACCCTGAAACTCGGTACGGCAGTTTGTAGATCCTTTGTCAGTGTCGGCCATGTGGATGGGTCACAGCTATTGCTTGACCAATTTGCTTTCTGTGAAAGTCTGAGAGAATGTTTTTCTTTCATATCACTCTCCATAGGCACACTCTACATCATCGATCACTTTCCTCTTTGGCCCCATAATCTCCTTGATCAGAAAATTTGGCAAAGCACTGAGTTACATGATGTTACAGTACAGGTTCTCTTATGCTATGAGTCCTCACTGACCTTGAATGATTAGGCCAAAAACGTTGGCTATCCTTATAGCCCTTCTTTTTCTCTAATTTTTGGTCTGCAAAATTAAGTTGTTAACCCTTCAAATGAGAAACTTAATGATATTATTACCCTATAACATAAGCAGTTGAGCTTAACTTCGCTATCCGTCTTTGGAATCACCTGAAATTTTAAGACACTGGAGATCCTAGAATACAGAGAGATAAGTAATTTACTTTGATGAAGAAGGACAGAGATGGCCAGAATGTATAAACATGCTTAACTAGAATCTATACCATGCTTTATCCCAAAAGGACAAGCTGTACTTTCTTTGCAAACATATGAGACTTTCCCAAAGATGACCAGATTCTAGGTCTTTTGGCACAATATAACATATATATCTATATCTATATCTATATCTATATCTATATCTATATCTATATCTATATCTATATCTATATCTATATCTATATC
>NW_004524719.1:1125162-1150782 GCF_000260255.1 Octodon degus
TATAATCTTTAAAACGTTCATGCTTGCAGTGCCTCTCATTCTGGTCTTCTGAATACGGGCTGCTTGTCATGAGATGCCAGTTGCTGTGTGTCTTTGGGTAGATGATGTTCAAAAAGAAGGGGGTGGTGAATGAAGGCAAGAGACATGAAAAGGAATGTTGCAGTACTTTCCTGATACAAAATTGTATGTGGTTAGATTTCTGGACTTTTGTGTAAACATAAGAACTATATAATTCTTTATGCCTAATTTTAAAATATATTTTAATTTTTAAACGTTTTTTCATCATATTCTGTAGGGATATAAAGTTCAACATATCAATACTTGATGAAAAATAGCTTTTCCGGGGCTGGGCAGATGGCTTAGTGGAATAAGTGCTTCCCTGGCAAGCACAAGGGCCTGAGTTTAATCCCTGGTTCCACAAAAAACAAAAAACAAACAAACAAAAAAAACCAAAAAACCTTGTTCCATGTTATGCCTAAGATGTTTGATATTCAGACAGATGCTGAGCTTAAGCTTAACAGCCGAGGTTGCATGTCGAAAACAATAAGCTTCTCTTCTGGAGGGTTAACAACCTAAGCTTGCAGACCAAAATTAGAGAAAAAGGGAGGGCCTCAAAGAATGCCAACATTTTGGCCCTAGCCTTCCAAGGTCAATTAAGACTCAGGACATATGAGATCTTGTACTATAACATCATGTAACTCTGTAGTGTCCCAAATTTTCTGATCAAGGAGATTATGGGGCCAAAGAGGAAAGGGATTGATGATATAGAGTGTGCCTAAGGAGAGTCACATGGAGAGAAAACATTCTCTCAGGCTTTCACAGAGAGCACATTGGCCAAGCAATGGCTGTGACTCATCCACATGTGACTCATCCACATGGCTGGCACTGACAAAGGATCTACAATCTGAGGTACAGGATCTCAGAATAAAGCCTGAGGAGATTTCACTGACCTTATCAGATCCAAAAGCTACTACTCTTGTTGCAAATGTCTTGCTTTATTTTGGTCTTAACCATCCAGCAGAAAAGTATAAAAATGAAGTACAAGAAGTAAAGCCATGCTGCTATGTTGAGCTGTAGGGGACTCAGGTCAACAACTTCTGACACTGCCAGTCAAGCAGAAGACCCAATACTATTGTGGACTGCTGGACTCTTTTAGAGTAGTTTGCTGAGTTAACACACCTCTAATATTCAAATGATGGAACTAAACAAAAAAGGGGATACAGAAATGAATGTCCATTTTGTATCTGTGTATTCAAAATAGTTAGGATAGATATATAGTTACATTCTCTTAATGAATAGTTGAGAGATTTGTTCTAATAGTGTTTGTAAATAGGATGTCTGCATCTTGTACAGCAAATAACCACTAGGAAGACAGTATGCAATGCGTTAATTATTGAAACTGTCCTACCAATTTGATTTGAAACTGTCTCACTGCTATTTGTCTGTCAATGAAATTATGGAAAAAATAAAGAAAATAAAACAATTTTAGTTCGACATGTTGACTTGAAAAATATAGGTAATTTTAGTAAAGATGGGTGATAATATGGGTTAAATCCAGCTTCAGCAAATGATAGCCAATGAACCAAACATGGCCAAAAACTTGTTTTTATAAATAAAGTTTTATTGGAATGCAAAAAAAAATCACAGTAGTAAATGTTAACAACCTGAATATGTCCTTACCTATTAACGGTATTGAATTAGTAGTGCATAGCTTTTCAGAAAAGAAAAATCTTGATGCACATATTTTCACTGGTGAATTCATAGGTAAATCACATCAAATAATGAAGGGGAAATGACTGAAGATCTGTATTCATTCTTTTCCAGGAAACCTATCAAAGGATGGCTTAATCGTACTAAAACACCAATACTATGCCAATCCCAAAACAAAATAGACTCATAAGAATGAAAAGGTTATAAATATAAGTGCATAAATCTAAAATATTGTAGAAAACTCAATGAAGATTATATACTAAGAAATCCTAAAAATCAGTTATCACAATTTCTACACAGAAAGGCTAAAAAAAAAAAAAAATCCTCTATGTCTACCAAGTGATAAGCCAAAGTTTATTTATACCTGAATTGAGATAGGGAAGTCACCCCTCAACTTGATAAAGAACATTTCCCGATAATATATATCTAAAATCATGAGTAATTTTGAGAAAGGGGAAGCTTGCCCTATAAGTAAGTGTCAAAAACAAAATGTCTTTTCTCATAACCACTAATTAACATTACAATTAAAATTCAAGACAGTACGATAAAACAAATAAAAAGAAAAAGAAACACAAATATGCCCATTGCAAGAAGATTTATGCCATGTTTACTTTCTGATGAGCTGATAACAGTGTATTAAATCTTAAGAAGCAGAAAACATCTCTGGAACTACTGAAGGATTATATGTTAAAATTGTATACATATCATAAAGTCAATATTTCTAAGTTCCTACTGATAAATGAATAGTATAGTAAGTTTAGAGACAAATTTCCTATATAGAATTTAAAAATTACTTATGTTAATATTACATGGTCACAAACCCTTGCAAGTCCTCACATCTTTACTTTAGCTGTGCATAGAGACATCATTTCATAAACAAAAGAACAAAACACAAAGCAAGGGGTAGGGGAGAAAGGGAAAGAAAGGGGACAAAAAAAATTAAGATGAGTTATGTGAAGTAGTACATTCTGGACTACATATTTGTATTAATAAAATAAAATTTTAAAAATTAAATTAAAACAGAAGTATAAGAGTTTTCCAAAATACTTACATGGTTTATTTAAGATCTATACATTTTTATTTTTTATAAAGGTTATTGTTTATTTTAATTGTCATGTAAAAATCTGCTCTTATGATGCGTGGTGTCATGTTTTGATATATGTAGACATTACAGCAGGGTAAATTAACGTTTTCAGATCACACCACTTCCTATGCTTTGGGTGTATGTGTTGTAACACTTAAAATCAACTCTCAGTAGTTATTGAGGGACTTTATATCATTCTTATCTGTAGAAACCATGAGGTACCATAGAGCTCTTGAATTTATTCATTTATCTAAGTGAAATCCTATGTCTTTCAACAAACATCAATAACCCTCCATGCTTTATTAATATTATGCAGTGGCTATTGGGACTCAGTAAACAATGAACGCTTTAAGAGGACATTTCATCCTTCTTTGAAATGATTTTAGTGTTCTACATAATTTAAGAATGAGGAAGTTAGCACTGTGCAGTTTGTTATGGACACTCTTTTGAAAATGATTAAAAAGGAAGACTCTTAAGGAATACTCTCTGCAGACACCAATAGGTGGTCTATTCGATGGCCTAATCCACTTGCTATGCAATGATTTCAGTTATTCACTAGTTGTCCACCTGTACTGAGACAAATGATTCTCAGGTACAAAATGAGCTTAGATTTCCAACTGGAGAAAAAGTCCACAATCTTAATTTTAGTATAGTTTTCTTCTAATAGTTTCATCATTTATAAATAAATTTCTCTTATAAGATTATAGTTCATATCTCTGGGGCCTGCTGTGGGCACACTGAGATGGCAATTGAGACTGGGCATGGTGGCACCCGCCTGTAATCTCAGCTCTTGGAAGGCTGTAAACAGGTGCATCACTATGAGTCTAATCTAGTAGTGAGATCCTGAACACCCTGTAGACCCTTCCTAATATACCAAAAAAAAAAAAAAAAAATGATAGTTCTTCAGTTTTCAATAGTGATGATTTGCATTGCATTTTTTAAATCCTATGTTCTCTGACAATAGAATATATTGGTTTAATTAACTAGATTTGGATGATATGCTCTCCAATTCTTTGTAAGACTCGGATTTGTTACTCTCTGTAAGTATTTTGGTTCAATTCTAATTCTTGGTCCTAATTCCATACCAGGTTTCACACCCCTGAATTTCTCCAGTGGCTTTTCAATTTCTCAACCCAGAGTACCAAAGCATTCTGTCTTACACTTCATCCAGTCAAGATTTGCTGTTTCATAATTTGATCATTAGAATTATTTCTCCAGTCTGTGTAGCTCTCTTTGTCACCACTATCACTGGCACTGGCAGAAACTGATCTGAGTCTATCTTTCTGTTTTTGGCTTGTTGACAGTGATGGCAATTTTAGCTATGTATACAAGTATTCACAAGGTTATCTTCTGGTTGACCTTACATGTATGAAATCTGACCTAAAGTTATGGATGAAATTCCTAGATCATTTTTTGTATCATATGAGGCATGTCCTTTATCTATTTTATTTATTTTTTTAAATTTTGTGCCTGTTGGGAAGTTGCTAACAATTATGATTCACCTTAAGGATGCACGCAAAAAGATCAGTTTACAAAGGGAGTTGACAAAGAACACTGAGCCCATATGTAATAAAGTTTATAATGTATTTTTATTGTTCTCCCTGTACATGACCAGAAGTTGTTCTGGTGCCCCACCTGTGAAGCGGATCGGGTCTGAATTCCTCATGACAGTCTTGGCTTCTATGATCTGCAGTCCTCATTTGCCAGGGCAAGGTGCCAAATCATTAAGGCAGCTCCTAGGTCACCCAGCAGATTTATCTGATTAATTGGAATGATTTCGGTAATTTGAGCATTCAATCCACAAGGAAGCTTTGATACTTACCTGACACCACCCTTTTGTCCCTGATGTCATGCATAGCCTCACAGGTACAGTGCCAGCTTGCTGTTTCTCTTTCCCCATCGAGGCCCAACACTTTGTGCAGCTATGCTTGGCGAATTTTCTCTTTTCATGCTGCAAATAAGATATAGAAATCTTCCTTCTATCCACGTGAGGGTCATTATGTTATGCCTCACTCTCAAAACATCCATTAACTCTAGCAAAACACTCTGAAGCCACAATAATTTCCTTAGACAATTTCATGCCCTGACCCCTGGGAGTAAGAAGTGAGCATCTATCATGTCTCAGTGCATCTAAAGCTTTGCTCTTTGCTTTCACAGGGATGGAGATATGAGCATGATTCTGTTATCAATCATGTATGTTCAGAATTAGTATAGTTTGATCATTAAACCATAACCCAGCTCTCTATCTGTATGCAGTAAAATAACATACTCTGGAAAGATACAAAGAGATAAGGAAGCAAGTGGATGAACCAAAGGAAGGCACGAGAAAGCCATGACACAGTGCAGAAAGCAACAGTGAACAGCAGGTATCATGTGACTTCTAAGTATTTACTTCACTGACTCTTCCACATTGAAACCAAAATAATTTTCAGAATGAAATATCAGCTCTATTCACTGCTGTGTAGTACTGATGATGCCTAACTGTGGTGTGAGGCATGTAGCTTTTGTTTTTCCTTGGAATATTTGCTAGATTTTGCATAGTTTTTGAGAGATTTTACAAAAATTATTTATTCTACCATGTGGAAAAGACAGATGCCAGTGACAAGGATGAAAGCACTATTAAGAAGCCCATGCTATGATGGTGTTGAAAGAAGAATGAATTTCACTGGTGGAGACATGCTTGTACGTGCCCATGTCAATGAAATAAATTACTCTGGCAAGATTCCAAAGGACAAGGAATGAATAACACAGACCCTGGAAAGTGAGGCGTGTTTTCCACAAGCATTGCATAGCAAGAGAAATACATAAAAAACATTAAAAATGTGGAATTTAAAAAAACCTGCATGTTTAAACACATGCCTATGATGTTCACAAAACAAAGTAATAAACATATTAATAATTTCTTTTGAAAAAGAAAAAGAGGTTTTATCATGGTATATTTGCCCCAGATGGCTTTATAAAACTAAAATGTATTGTAATCTGAACAATTTTCATGTATCTGGATGAGGAATTCAAGTGTCATAAAAGGTAACTTGCCCCACCAGCATTTATATATTATTGAGGAGAACAAACAGGGCACTGACGGCTGTCTGTCTGGGCAACTGCTCAGTGAAGATGAAGTTACTTTAAGACAAAGGAAAGAACAAATGTACCTGGAGGAGGACTTCAGTGACCATCAGTGGCTTATTAAAGAAAGTATGTTTTTTTTTTTTTTTTTTTTTTTTTTTTTTTTTTTTTTTTTTTTTTTTTTTTTTTGGCACTGAGGATTAACTCAGGACCTTGTGCTTGGCAGGTAGGTGCTGAAACCGCTGAGCTATCTCTCCAGCCCCCGAAGTATGATTTTTTTTGATGCCAGAAAATGAACTCAGGACTTTGTGTTTGCAAGGAAATCACTGTGCCACTGAGTCTATCCCCAGCCTGGTATATTTCAGCAAGTCAGTATTAGCCAAAAGGAAGAAAATCCTATCAACTGGGAAAAAATTGTGCAAGATGGAATAAGCCAGACATAGGAAGATATATATATATATATATATATATATATATATATATCTTACATTTGGAATCTAAAAAAGTCAAGTACATTGAAACAGAAAAGCCATGATGATGAAAATGGATCCATGTTGGTCAAACATTAAAAATTTCAATTACAAAATGAATAACTTCTGATTCATAGCATGTGGATGATGGACAACAAAAATACATGGTGAAAGTGAAAATTTTGAGGAGCAGATTTTAATTTCCCTCACTTTATAAAGCATACATCCATTCACAGAGAAACAGGAAATGTTGGTGGTGAAATCAATTGATTAGTTAACTATACTCATCAATACAAAAATACATAAAACCCATATTTTGTACAGCTTGAATATATAAAGTTCTTTTTCTTTTTTATGTATTTGGCACAGAGTCTCACTATGCAGCTCAGACTCCTAGTGATCCTCCTGTTTTCAGCCACCCAAGGACTAGGTTTCCAGGTGCACACCACTAAGCCCAGTCTCGGTGGTTGGCTCAGCACATGTAGAGGGCAGAGTTGGCGAGGCATGGGGTACTGTTCATTGAACCCTGCTTCCAGCACTTGCCTAAGCAGGAACTTAGTCTCTGAGCTATCTCACTGGACCTTCTTTTTCCAATAAATATTTCAAAGTTTAAATTGGTAGTGAATAGAGTAAGTAATAAATTAAATATTATTATTGAAAATCCTTAAAGAACTACTTTCAAGGGGTTGGGGTTCTTTTCGTGTGCACCTTCTATCTGTGTCAGCTGTTATGGGTGAGGCAGGAGAGGATTATACTTAGAAACATAGTGTAGGCCTAGCCCAGCAGTGGCCAAACCGCACGTATCCAGAGTTCAGTTGCTGAAACTCATTACAAGGTCACTACCTGTCACTTGGAAGGAAGGGAGGGAAATACTGTCAAACAGAATGTCCAGAATGAAACGTATTATGATTTAGTGAAAGAAAACATCCCTTTGAAAAGGATTCTTTCCTCGTAATTTTACTTATGTTTCACGAGAATTATTTAAAAGAAAACTTGAAATCTTCACTTATATTTGTTTCTGTTTCATCAACTGTCATTATCATGTGACTCCTCACTTTTTTCTTTTTCTTTCTCTTTCTTTCTTTTCTGGTGCTAGACACTGAATGCAGACCTCGGCAACTACACTATATCGCCAGCTCTTATTTTCTAATTTTTATTTAATTTATGTTTTTAAGTCTCTTATACCAGGCTGGTTTGAAACCTGTGACTTTTCTATGTGTGCAGCCCAGAATGCTGAGACTGACATTTCTGACATTTATAAGTTCAGAGAACACAAAAAAAGTTCTCTTGAAACAATTGTAATGAGTATCACTGTTATATGTTTATAAATTTTGGGAAAAGTGCATCCTCAGGTTTATTATTAAAATTTTAAAAATTCAATATAATAAATATTCTGGTTTGCTTCTCGAATCTGGCATCATGTTCTTACTATTTCATTTATCAATGGTGATGCCATTCTTTTACATTAATTTATTGCCAAACTGTCCACAGCAATAGCAGATATCTTATTGTATATTCTAATAATGGTATCAGATATATAAAACTATCAGTTTTTAATAGATTTTAAAATGTGCTCACTTGTCTCATATTTAATTTTATGTGATTTCATTTTATGCATACTATGAAAACTTACTCCTTTTTACCTTTTTTTGGTACATGTATATTCCAATTCATTTAGAATACTAATTTACGTATTTACTTTTAAACAATTATTTACAAAGATCCTTCTGTGTGTCTTATCAGAGACAAGAATAAATGAAGTTGTATCATTTGTTTGTACTCCTTAGTGGGCCATGTTGTCACTCTTTACTATGATTTGCTTTATTCCTTTTCCATTTTATTACACTTCATCAACTTGTGTAGTTGTTTTCATATTTTAGTCATATATTTTCATGAAAAATTCTCATTTCAATTAATAAACTTTTGTTTTGCACTTATTTCTATTTTGAAACACTAATGGTTTTCTTCTTGACAATATTCTTAATTTTACACACTAAGCAATGCAGTTAAAATTACTTTATCATGTTTGGTATATTTTTAACATATGTTAAATTTTTTAACATACTACTTTTGGACTTTTTTATTTAATTGAAATCATTTTAAATAATACATAAAACATAAAATTGCACTTACAGTCACCCACTTATGTATATTTTAGTTGGGAATTTTCCCAGGTGTGGTACATGTGACTCATTTTGTCAGCTAAGGGACAAATATGGCTTATGAACAATTTTCTCAGCAGGGAACTCATTTATTAGACAAAGATTTATTTACTTAATAGTATGCCATGTAACCTCTCCATACATCAATGCGTTGTATGATGTTAACCCAGTTTAAACATATCTTTCTGAAAACACTTAACATCACCCTATGATGATAACTTCCAGGAAATTTTCCCTAATCTTTCAAAAATGGCCAGTATATTATTTATATAAAGTCACCATACTGGACAACAACATCCTAGAATTTTGTTGTATTTTAATTCAGTACCCAAAGATCAATCTTCCTTTTACACCTCTTTGCTGTAATCTGTCAGCTTCTGGGCTCCTCTCAATTTCTAAGAGATTAAGATTTTCAGGTTCCATATACAAGTGAAACCATGCAGTGTTTCTTTTTACCTGCTTGGTTTATTTCAATTATCACTGTAGTCTCTAGCATTATGCATTCCATAGTAAGAGATAGGATGTCCGATGTCCGTCTAAGCTGTAGCTCAAGTGTACTCTGTTCTATACAAGTACCAACCACAATTTCTTCACTCTTTCTTTAAAGGAGGGATATTTGGCTTACTTTCAGTTCTTTTCTTTTCTTTTTCTTTTTTCTTTCTTTTCTTTCTTTTTTTGGTGGTATTGAATTCATTCATTTCTTGATTATAGTAAATAGTGCTACAAATACTCAGGGAAACAGAACTCCTTCTGTCTGATTGATTCTATCCCTTTTGGATTTGTACATCCAACAATGGAATTGCTGAAACATCTAGTAATTCCATTTTTAAGTTTTTGAAGAGCATTGATATTGTTTTCCGTAATTACCATACTATCCTGTTTTTCAACAATGTGCAAGGATCCCCTAACAAGGATTTGAAATCTTGAAATCATTCTATAACAGCCTTGTGCACTTCCTCAGTTATTAATGTTGTTGAGAATTTTTCATATATCAGTTGGTTATTCATCTTTTCTTGAGAGACAACTACATAGGTCTACTTTGAGAATTGTGTTACATGATATTTTTCTCTTGAGTGTTTTAGTTCTTTCTGATATCAATTTGTTATCAGACTTGTGCTTAGCAAACATTTCTATTTCCTACTACTCCTTGCTCCATTGTTTGCTTTTATGCAGAAGTTTCAGTTACCATTTGTATGATTTTTGTTTTATTTTTTATCCTTTTGAAGTCTTGCTGAAACAATAATCATTGTCTATTCCATTATCCTGAATAATTTCCTACATATATATATTTTACAGTATCCAGCCTTATGTTTTTATTTCATTTTTGTTCCTTTTTAGATTTTATGTGTGTGCTGGAAGGGAATGAAGTCTAATTTCACTTTGCTGTCTTAAGGTATTCAGTTACTTTAGCAACATATTTGCAAAGACTCTCCTTCCTCAAGCATGGTTTTGAAGCACTTTGCCAAACAACCATTTGCTGTAGATGTGTAGATTCAGCTCAATGTTCTCTGTTCTGTTCCATTGGTCCGGATGTTCCCATTTATGCAAATTCCATGTTGTTTTCATTACTACATATTTGTAGTATATTTTGAAATTAGTTAATACAATGGCTACTGTTGTGTTCTTTTTGTCAACATGACTTTGATTCTAGGGTTCTTGTAGTTCCATATAAATTAAAGGATTTTTTCTGATTTCTTTTTCCCCCATAATCTTATTGAGAAGCAAATAGCAATGAGACAGTTTCAAACCAAATTGGTAGGACAGTTTCAATAATTAACACATTGCATACATTCTTCCCAGTGGTTAATTTTTGTACAAGATGCAGATATGATATCCTATTTACAAACACTATTAGAACAAATCCCTCTATTCATTAAGAGAATAATTTCATGAAGAATACCATTAGTATTTTGTTTTCAGGTACATTGAGTTAGTATACTTCTTTATATACTTTCTATATATACTAGAAATTTTAACAATAATGATTTTTTTGGTCTCTTTATACAAGATGTCATTCCACTTTTTCTGTCCTGTTTAAATTTTTTTATGAGTGAGAGCAATCTAATTTTCATCATAGAGGGGTTTCCCCCTGTTTGATTGCACTTATTACTAGGTATTTAATTTTTTTGTGACTACTAGAAATTAGAGTGCTTTCCTAGATTTTTCTTTTATGTAATTAACTATTGGCATAGAGCAACATTTCTGAGTTTTCTATGTTGATCTTGTTGCTTGCAAATTTATTGAGTTAGTTATAACAGTTTTGGCAGAAGTCTTGGTTTTCTTCATCTACACTCATGCCATCTGCAAGCAGTGACAATTTCATTTATTTTTCCATGTGTACTCAATTGAGCTATTCCACAAAATATATCATTTTAAACAACTCTTCCTTACATAAAATAACATTTCTCTCTACACTTGTTTCTCTGCTTTGTAGCTAATATTGCTTATTGATGCATTAGAATTTACAACACAAACTTTTATTCAGCCCAAACAACATATTTTTAGCTAGATTTTTTGATTTATTTTCAGAAAGTCAACAGGAAAATAACTTTTCCTACTTGCTTTTCAAAAGAAAAACAACTCAGTATAACTCTTGTCTTTTCTGTTTACATGCATTAATCACATCTTTACAAATTTTAAAGACTGTTTTCCTTACAGCTATCATTCTTGGTTGTAGAGAGACCTTGCTGGTCCTTGGCGTGGTCTGGGAAGTTAAGATTTGTAAACCCATGAAAATGTTATTAGAATTTCATCAAATACATTCTAATCTATCATACCCAGTGCAACCTATGGAAATAATAAAGACTTTAAGGTATATTTGTAGGTATGGGGAACAAAGGGGTCCTAGATCCAGCAATGGTGATGGCTATCCAGAGCAAAGGCCTCGACCCAAGACTGAACACAGGTTTCATCCATCCATAAAGAAAGGAGTAGCTTGAGGATTAGTGACTGTGAAAAAGTTGGAAGTAGGTGAGTGCCGTGAGCTGGGCTAGGGTGGAGGCCTGGATTCTCCTGTGCAAGGCAGAGAGAAGGATATGCAAAAAGAGCAATTTCACAATTGCAGTATCTACTGTTTTGGAGTCAATACTTTAGCTCTGTTGTGTAATTTTTCAAGTCTCAGAAAGTCATAGCCTCTATCGTGAGGAGTTTTGGCTCTTCATCCCATCTTGACCTGGCTCACACTAGGGGGTAGCAGGTATGGGGTTTGGGGAAACACCCCTGCTATCTTCAAAGATTACCACCAGGATCTCAACTGTACCAATATGCACTACTTGAAGCGAACTGAAGCGTTGAGAAAAAGTCCTAGCCAGCTTTGTGCATGTCAGTGCATGGAAATAGGGTCAGACTCAGCCAAAGTGGAAACAATTGCTCGTCTTTCAAAAAGAGCTGCCCAGGTGGTCCATCACACTTGGCAGTATACTCACATTTAGTAGCAGATATTTTGAGTGTTCCTCATTTATTTTTTGCCATATTGATGCCTGAGCTTCTTTCTTTGTAAGACTACATTTAAGAAATTGCTCTGTTCAACAACAGAGGCATTTTATAAATCTGAATGACTGATACCAGAGATAGTAGCTTACCTGGACTTCTGGAATATTTATAGATTCAGATATGATGAGATAAATGTAAGTCAGGTTTCTACCTACATCAGTGATAATTGCATTCCTGCTGTATGATCTCCATCATAGCAACTGATATTAAAGCTAGTCTTTTGATCTATTGTTTTAATTGATTTCTAAAGTATTAGTGCAGAATCCACTGCTACGCTAATTTTATTATTTCATATAAGGACTTGGAGTTATTTCACTGTTATGATACAAAATAGCAAAGTATTTATTTGGAATATAGTCCCACAAATTTGGGACACTTATTTCATATGCTTTTCTGGGCTTTTGAGGTCTTACACACTACAGTTGTGTAAGAAGTTTGAGTAAACCCGATACTCCTCACACTTACACATGTTTACACACACAACTTTCTGTAGTACATTTTTCTGATGGCAATCCCTACAATAAATGTCAAAGAAGGAATGAATGTGAAGAATATTCTTATCAAACCTGATGTATAGTGCAAGCAGAGCAAAGGGGGACCTTTGCCACCAATTCACCAGATGCCTAATCTTTTAAACATATGCAAATACCAACCATGGTCACCACCATCTCTCTTCATTCTTGATTATCATTTAATTTCTTCAGCTTTTATTTTCCTCCCAGATTTGATATGTCTTCCTTATGCAGTCTTGTGAGATAGTGTACACTAACATCTTCAATCTTGGAGCGTTCCATTCCGTGATATCAGGAGTCAAATCTGTGCTGTGGTCCTGCGTTAAAGTCAATATCCTTGGGTGCTTTCCCTCAAACTGCACTTTTTTCTTCCATCGTGGCTACATCAATTGAGATATACTTCCACCAAAATGTCATTTCCACGCACACACATAACAGAACATGTTTTAGCACAAGAAGCATGTTCATCGTTTGATCCTGAATCAGGGTGTCAGCTAAGGGGTTTGCACTCGTGAGGCAGTGAGCCGGGGCATCAGGGCGGCGAGTGGGCATGGTGTGGGGATCCCTAAGTACGCAAGAACGTCCAGGGCTTGACATTCTTTGGTGAATGTATTTGGGTAAATTTAAAAATTTCCTATTCTGATACTATGCTGAACTTCCAATTTTCCTTTATGTGTATATCCACGAGTTGACTTTTCACAATGCAGCTTTATGCCTTGATCCTATTTCAGTCAGCAAATCGATGTTACGCTCATGCAGATCTTCACACGCACACGAGGAGCACAGAGGTCCTAAATATGCAATCCATTGATAAGAATGACGGATGTAAAGAGTTTTTGAAATTTTTGATGACAAAAATTATGTGGGCAAGTATTTACAAATTGTGTAATTTTTTGTTTGTGTGGGTATTTATCGTTCTTAAAATATAAAAAATAATGATTTTATATGATATTCTCATAGCTTTTTTTTGTATTTTAGGGAAGGATCTACAAGGTGTTCGGGGACTCACTATTAGATCGGACTCATAGTGATCCTTGTGTTTACAGCCTCCCAAGAGCTGGGATTGCAGGCACGTGCCACCATGCCCAGTCTCAATCACCTTCTCAGTGCACCCTGAGGATGGGCCCAGCATGGCAGGCCTGGGGATTAAACCCCCAGTCCCTGTGCCTGCCTGCAGTTGCTTTAACCTGTTGAGATATTTGCTATAGCAATTATTTAGGGGTTAAAGACAGTAGAGGGTATAATTTAATGTAATGAATACTGAAAATTACATTAAAACATTATTAACTTACTCTTAAAGTACCTAACTAGCAGGGCACAGTGGCAGACATCTGTAATCCCAGTGCTCTGGGAGGCTGAGAAAGGAGGATGGCAGCTTGGAGGTCTGCCTATGCTGCTTAGGGTTTAGCAAAATATATATCAAAATAAATAGAATAAAATGTTACAGAGGGGCTGGAGGTGTAGCTCACTGCGAGAACCCGTTGTTCAATCTCTAGTACAGGAGAAACAAAACAAAACCCCAAAATACATTTAAGTTCTGTTGGAAAATTACCTTGATGCTGAAACATTCAGGTCAGACAGACTGTCTCCATTTTAAGCCAAATGGCTTAAATAAATCTGAAATAACTATATTCTATTCTACTGGAACTTGGAATACTATTCTGAATAGTTTGAAGAAACTAACTAACTAACTGACTGACTAACTAACTAACTAACTAACTAACTAACTAACGCAAGCTAGAAAAGGAAACTAATGCATGGTAAAGCACACTAATCGTAGCAAATGGTATCACAGCTGTGTTGTTGTTTTCTCCGTAGACACACCCAGGTGGGACTTGCTGAGGACTAAGACTGAAATAAATTAACAGACATTAACGTTTTGATTGTGTGTGTATGTGTGGGAGGGACTGCACTCAGGACCTTGTGCTTGCCAGGCAGGCACTTACTCTACTGTGCTATCTCTCCAGCCCATGAAAGTACAGAACATTTTCCTAGATGTAAAACTAAGTGTGGCTCTCAAGAGGGACATAAATTAAAATTCAAGGCTCTTGGCATTTAGTTGAGTGTGCATTAGTCAATGTTTACTGTTCTATGTTTTAGACTTTTCATGACCAAAACATAAGGGATAAAACAATAATAGATTTTTAAAACAAAATGGTGTTATCTAATGCTCAATATTTAGCTTCAAGAATGGCGCTATTGACATACTTACCAAAAGTCCTATATGTCAATGACATTTGTTTGCTAAAAAGCATCAAATTGTCTTATCTAATTCATGTATGAATGCAAATTTAATATCATTTATCCTGATAAATGTTCAATAGTCATTCCATCTTTGACTAGCGCTGCTAGAAATTAAGCAATCTACTCTCCAAATATAACAGCAACATGAGCACAGTATATGAGTAACACACACACTCTTTGCTTTTCAAAAGATCAAAATGGAAAAGAGAGTTGTCATACAAATTTAAAACCAGATAGGACAAACATTAGATTTCAAATACTAGTGATAGTGCTTGGTGTTTTGTAATTTCACTCCTGACTGTAGACCCAGAATTTTCCGAATCAGCATGCCATGATTCCTTTTGGTTCACAGTTGAGTCCTCCATGTATCTATCACCTACATAAGCAACATATTATAATAAGCAGCAAAGAGAAATTAGACCACAACTTAAACATTTTGCTTAGGGATCTTCTTAGCTAAATCATCACTTAGAAATACTACTTCTGGCATTGTTATACAATGTATTTCAGTTAAATAAGATTGTTTTCTACTCCATAGTTTAAGATTCTTGTATTGATTTTTTCAACTATATTATTAAATAATGATAAATTATTATTAAGTATATTATTAAATAATGATATATTATCATTCATTTCCTAGTGGGTCTTCACCAACAGTTTCTCCAATGTACTTTTTTTCTAAAAATACATTAAAATGGCTGGCAAGATAGCTCAACAGACTAAGCACCTGCTTAGGCAAGTGCAGAGATTGGGGTCTGATCCCTGGCACCACATGCAGCATCAGCTCCACCCCCAGGCATGCTGAGCTGGCCACTAAGACAGGGCTTGGTGGCGCATGACTATAATCCCAGTGCTGGGGAGGTTGAAAGCAGTAGAATAATGATGAGTTCAAGCTGCACAGTGAGACCCCGGACTAAATGCATGAAAAATAAAAATAAAATAAAAATAAAAATAGGTTAAAATTCTGTTTATATCAACAGTGTTTACTATGACATATTCCTTAAAATTACACTACCCTTACATATTATCTAATGCTGAAAACAATTCTAAACTTTTAGATCATTGTCATTGGTGTAACAGTACTCTAGTTCCAGGTAAAAATATCGATATCAGGTTTTTATAACTTCCGTAGACAAATTTAGTGGCTAAAATAAAAAAAAAATGTTTTCACTGGTAGTTATGGCAGTGAAGAAGTCTTTTTCAGTAATGTATACTTGGATGGTAGCTGAAGGATTCCCTAGCTTTGTGTTCTTTTTCACATTGGGCATGTATGGAATGTTCAAATATTATATCATTATTATGGACTTTAAATACTGTAAGTTGTACTGTAAGTTCGAAAAAAGTTAAATTTAATCACATCCATTTTTTGAAGACATCTTTCAGTTCTTTATATCTGCTGTGATTTACCAGATAATACAGGTCAAGCATAGAAGATGAAAAACATCTCACTGACTTCATTTTACTTGGGGTATTGCAAATGATCTTTCAAAAGGAGTGCACATTAAAAACCAAAAGCATTTTCTCACAAAGGGGGATACAAAAGGAACTGTTATTGTCTGTCAATCAAATAGCAAAAAGAGTGTAGAATGCTTGAAAAGCCACATGCAAGCGTTGGAGTGATATTTATATGAGATTACTGTGAGCAATTGAAGAGACATTTCAGTTTTTAGTCTATTAAATGATATTGAAAAGCAATTCTGACTTCAATTACTTACTCCAGTCTCAAAACCAATATTTTCTTTTTAGATTTCTTCAGTGTCTAAACTGTGAGAATAGTTCCAATTGTTGCTTTCATACCAACATTCTAACGAAACTGAAGTACAGAGGGCCAACAAGTACTGTTTGCTTCTCACAAAAGATAATTCTTCACCAGAAAACTGAATATTTCACCTTGTATCCAAGTTAGTGAGACTGTAGGTGACTCTCTGTCATCATTTACAATTTTGAAGTAGTCTCACAAAAAGTAAAATGTAAAAAAAGATCATGATAGCTATGTAAAGATTAAGCCACAACATGAAGTTTTAGGGCCAGTGAGACACCTCAGCAGACTAAGCACCTGCTTAGGCAAGTACAGGGACAAGATTGGAACTCCAGCACACATGTCCTGCTGGACCTGCCCAGGGTGGGGTGTGCCAGGTAAGGAGATGGCGCGTGGTGGTGCACACCTGTAATCCTAGCTCACGGGATGCTGAAAAGAGGAGGATCACTGTGAGTCTGATCTGTGTAGTGAGACACTGTAGACTCTGTAGCAAATATATTTTAAAAAGAGAACATATCAAAACACACAAAGGTAAGGCCACTCTGTAGTGTTTCTTTTATAAATTATAGGCATAATAAAATTACTCTGTAATTGATATATTCATTATACCTGAATATTTTGCACATTTGACCTGTGTTAAAATATTGAAAAGATGAATCTCAAAGTTCTTGTTCTCTTGACTAAGTAAGTTTCCTTTAGAAGAACTGCTAATTATATAGTATTTTAGTAGCATTTTAATCATTTTAGGTCAACTGTACTTTTAATATCTTCTGAAGCTCCAGCCTTGGACATATCATTTGTTCTGAATTTTTTTTCTCCATTTTAGGGAAGGCTGTACAGGGTGTTCAGGGTCTCATTACTTGGTTGGACACATAGTAATTCTTCTGTTTACAGCCTCCCAAGTGCTGGGATTACAGGCAGGGGTCACTACGCCTGCCCAGTCTCATTTGTGTCTCTGCATGCCCAGGGGGTGGGGCCGGCACAGCAGGCTCAGGGACAGGACTCCTGGGCTCTGTGTCTGCTTGTAGGTGCTTTAATCCACTGAACTGTTTGGCTGGCCCAGTTCTGAAACCTTGATTCAAGTTTTAAGCTAAACTCAGCTATCAAAAAATATCTTCCAATTTAGTACAAATAATGATTATGTCAGCACAAGAGCTGATTTTGAAACATACTGTAGAATAATAAGAGCTTTTTACACACAAGCGCACATGCACACACACATGCACACATATGCATCCATTATAATTATATACCTTCACTTAAAAATTCCTATTGCATTGATCTAAATAGCTAGTGCTGTATTCAGGGTTTACAAAGGAAGTAATACAGGACACATATTTTATAGGATGATTTTATAAAAGTAATCCAAAGAGTCATACACAAAGCGAGTGCAGAAAATCCATCTACACATTAAAGAGCAAAATAATCCAGGAGATGGTCTGGGTTCCATGGCGGTGTCCTGATAAGTACAGCTGAAGATCTAGAGCCTATCACATGCCCCCCACAAGTCCAAGTGGAGGCCTGGAGCCCACGACAGTGTCTCACGTGTGTCTCTTTCATGGATTTCCACTGGAAAGGACCAAGGGTCAGTGGTGGAAGCGAGAACTTCATTGCCAGTGGGCTAAATGCTGTGTGCTCACAGGTGGAGTGATCTGCGCTGGAGCCAGGAAGCAACACTGAAATTAAGAATGGGAGCTTCCCTCCAAAGGTAACTCTGCCATCCTCAACAGCAAGTCCTGAACTCCTTCCACAAGGAGAACAGATGAGTCCATACCAGGAAATCCAGCACAGCAAGCTTCTCTTGAACACCGGACAGTGTACCATCTTCCCCTCCAGAGCAAGTAAACAATGCTCAAAGTAAGAACAAGAGTTTCCCTAAGTGAACTGCAGCCATTCTTAACAATAAGGTCCTGTACTCTTTCAATGAGGAGAAAAGCCAAGTTGACGTCAGGAAAGCCAGCACGACAAGCTCCCCAGGAGAACCGACAGCACCAGAGAACCAATATCTCCCAACAGCTTCTTTTCTTTTTTCTCCAATTCTGTTTATTTTGGTGGCAACAATTCTGAGCTGGGACCTACATGTCCAGCACCATGCTGATTCAGTTCATCTGGGGGTTGTAAATTGAACCCCAGTTGGCAATCAGCCACGCCTAGTTTATTTGAGATTAAACTAAAATCAATATTTGACAGGCCTTGTCTGTTTTGATGTTATGGAGAAAAACTCCAGTCCAAATCTTATCCAATTTTTTCATCATAAAAATGTGTCAGAATATTTACGTATAACTCAGTCAGTTTTGGATGACTTTTATTCTTAGACCAAGACATATCCATCCCACAAGAAAATAAATTGATAAAGCAACTCCCATAAAAACATTCAATTAAAACTTGAGTCATTGAAGGCATATAGCATTGTTTTGTTCTCAGGATGAATCCCAGTGATCAGAGAGTGCAACCCTTTCCTTTGAAGGGAGAAAATTTATCTTATTTATTTTTAATTGACAAAATTAAATATATTTCTGGTGCATAACATGATATTTTGTTGTGAACATATTACAATGACTGAATCAACCTAATTAACAAACCCCTTACCCTACATGTTTATTTTCTTCATGAGGAAATATTTTACATCTTATCTTTTAGCATTTGTCAAATATATAATCTTTGTTTATTTATTAAAAAGCCACCATTATGTGTGTGGTAGTTGATACACTGTGTCGACTTGAGAAGGTGGAAGCCTGGCTGGATTGGCTCAGTGACTCTACACTGTAGGGCATGGAGTGCCTGCCCTAGAATGACTTATCACAGAAAGGATCTAAAAGGAAATTGAGGAAGGATCTGTGTTGCACTTCCTCTAAGGAGCTGTGGTTTTCACAGTCAGCATGGCAGGAAGAAGAGAAGCTTGCTAGAAGCTGCTGTTCTGTCTCCCCCCTTTGCTTTGCTGTTTTCCACCACCAGGAACTGCTGCCCTCTGCCATGTGCCACTGCCTTGGAGCCAGCCAAGTATGGACAGAAACCTCCACCAACTGTGGGCTAAATTAACTTTTCCTTCCTTAATTTGGGGTGTTGGTTATTTTGTCCCAGCAAGGAGCAGAAAGTAACCAAGACAAGGTGCCCTAGATCTTTCTTTTCTGATGTAGGAGGAGCTCTAATGTCTGTTGCAGGCCAGGGCTCCCAGATCTTCTTTATTTTTCAGAACCAGGGATTGAACTCAGGTCCTTGCGCTTGTACTGAGCCATCTCCCTGGCCCCTCAGACTCCCATATCTTAATGGAAAACTTCTCTGTGGATGTCTTCCCATGACCAAATCTCAAGTGAGAATTGCAACTAGAAGTTTTCAGGGCCAAATTCCTGTTTGCTCAAGTTTTGGGATCTGTGCATTACTTTACAACCTATAATGAAAATGATTTCAAGACGAGCATTTATTTCACTGGCAAGATGTCATTCCTCTTGTGCTTATCGCCTACTCTGCTGCTAATCTATTTAGCATGTCTGTAGCCAGATTCAAAGTCCTTGGCTTGACCTAATCACTAAGATTGATTTGTTTTATATTTTCTATGTATCAAAATAGTAACAAGGATGTAACTACTTGTTCTAACAGATATTAAGGGGATTTAGAGCTTTGTACTTATAAATTCAAAATATTTGACTATGTGGATAAATTTCATTGAAGACTTGAATTTCTATACTTCATCAAAAAGAAGCAAAGAAACTAAACATATATACATTTATTTTTCAATAATTTTCTTGTTAGAGACTTTCTAAAACAAAGCCCTGAGTTCAATTTTTACTGGTCATATTTAACAAACATTTAAAGTAAACTAATTGCAATTTTATATGATCTGTTCCATAATCATCCACTGAGAATCATTTTGATTATAGTGTTGACCTGATACCAAATTCAGAGAATGACCTTACGAGGAAATAAATTTCAGCTAACTGGAAAAATAGGTCTCCAATAGGTCTTATGTGAAATACTAACTTGGACACATGACACCCCTCATAAAAACTATTAACAGTGTTTTTGTTAAATCAGAATCATGGGCCACACAAATAACAAGTTGGACTTTATCAAAAGTAAAATATATCATTTACTCTGAGGAAGACAAAATTAAGAGTAAAATGTTGATCCATATATTGTGAAAAGTTATTATCTCATCATATGTCTGATAAAAATATTAAACCAAGGACACACAAAGTAATATTAAAACCCAAGAATAAAGACAAACAACCCACTTAAACACTTAAAATGAACAAAGCACTTGAGGAAAAGAAAAATTCCCCAAATAAGTTGTAGGGATAGTGAATAAATACATGGAAAAAGATACTCAATATTATTTACATGTGAAAAATCCAAATTAAATGTAGAATCACTTATCACTACTCACTAATCAAAAAGGTAGATTTAAAAGTACAAAAAAATTCTGATAATAATGAATTCTGATTTATGGATGTACAGTATCTTGATTCCTCACAGATGGGAATGCAAAATGCTAAACTCACTTGGGAATACAATTGGGGACTTGCTCACAGTCCCCACTGTCACAAGTGGTAATCTCACAATTAGACAGTTAGCAAGTTGAAATCTATATGTGGATACATGAGGCAGGCTCCCTGGCATCCCAAGGACGTCTCTCACTATGTTACTGGAATAGACGTGCTGCTGTCTATTTGTGTCAGGAGATGCTATGCCCAGAACAGGAATGACTAGAGATTGGCAGAACATACAAATATGAAATATAGTTTACTTAGTGAAATGAGTCAGGAGCGTAAATAAGGGTACAATGTATCCCTTTGATATAGATGAGAAATTGGGCCCAGGGTATCCCTGTGCATATGAAGATCTGTAGAAGCACAATTCATTTACATAAAATAACAAAGTCTTTTATGCAATCTGTTATAAGTTAGATCGAAACTGTCCCAAATTCTCATGTTCTCAGAGATGGGATTTGGAAGTTGTTTGGATGATCTTGTTTGTATCAGTAAAATGTGCATTGGAAAAATTGGGGATTAATCCACTGATTAATTTACATTTGAATGTATAGATATTTTTTACTATTGCATATTTGCAGTACACATTGATTGCATTTATCACGGGGTGAGTGTATATGTACATATCTCATCTTAATCTTTATTTCTTCCCTTCTCCCTTTCTTCGTCCCCCTCCCTCTGCTTCTTGGTCCTCTTCCCCTTTTCTTTTCTTTTATTATATTTATTATTATTATTTTCTCCATTTAGGAAAGGATCTACAGGGTCTCACTATGCAGATTGGATTCATAGGGATTCTCCTGCTTTCAGCCTCCCAAGTGGCTGGGATTAGAGTCACGTGCCACTACACCCAGTCTCAATTTTCCCTTTTCAAAAGACTTATTTTGATTTTTCTTTTAGGAGTGATGCCTGGTCAGAAGATGTTTGGCCTTGCACTTTCGGCAACACTATGACTATTAAGATTTTGCTACCTCCTTGAAGTTATCTAAATGCATTTTGCATAACCTGATGGGCATGGGCCTTTTGGGGACCAGCAAGAGAAGTTATGGTTTATATCTAAAATATTCCCCCAAAAATCTCAGTTTGAATGTGGGGCATGGTGGGAGGGGGGGATCACTTGAGCCTTGTCAAATATTTTCAATGCATGCATAATTAGTTGAAGTTACACACTCAGAGCCCACAAATATGAATTACCAGCTGTATACTTTGTGGTGTTACTTGCTGTGCATTCTGAAACAGGCAAAGCTCTGAGGAAGAGCTACAAAACTGGGAACTAAGGAATCCTTGATTTTATAAGAAGAAAATAAGGAATTTCAATATAGTGGAACTGCTGTTTTCTGCCAGGGTGGGAGACACAGAACAATACACAGCAAAGAAGACAATAAAATATAGGTAAGTGCAAAATTTGAAAAGGAAACACACACACACACACACACACACACACACACACAAGCAAACTATAGTCAAAGATAAAACTCAACCATAGTGTTATGTAATCTTAGGGTAGAATATAATTTCTCCTTTAAATGGATGAAGTAATAGCACTATACAGGGTATAACAACAGCAGATCAGTTAAAAACCTTGATTAATTGGATTTTGAAAAAAATAAGGCAAAAGGGAAGTGAAAATAAGGAGCATGACTCTCTTCTCATGGTGATAGGAGCTGAAGATTTTAGACTTATTTACCTAAATAAAAAGGTCAAACAACTCAGTATGCTATCTGAAACTATTGTAGATGTTAAAGTATTTTTATACCTAATTTTATTTATATTGAATGAGCAAGGCCTGGGGAGATTATTCAGTGGAATGTATTTCACAAAAAAAACTGTGTATGTTTAAGGTATACATCATTATATTTTTAGATATATAGTTACATATATATTGAAATGATTAACACAAACTCTTTGTCTCCTAAAAAGTAAATTCCTATTTTTTTTAGTAAAGTGTTGTTACTGCCTAAATTAATTGCCTGTATCTTCCTCAAATCTAATGCTCTTCTCAGTGTAACATTTTGTCTTTCCCCAGAGGCAATGTGTAAGCAATCTATTTTACTCTGAAATGTTCATTCGAAAGGCAGACAAAAGTTGTCACAAGTTCAAGGTAAAAGGCAGCAGGGTATTTTCAAAGTGTGTTGTGAGCCAGGTGCCTTATGGTAAAGTCAAAGAGCACAGGTTTTGGAGTTAGATACACCATTAGCTGAGAATCCTGTGGCAACTAGCAGAATTCACATGAGCTTTCATGTCCAAAGCTGTTAAGTTCATATAATTAACTAGGAAAGGCACTTGTTGACAAAAAAACATGTCTTCATTCTCCATAAATTTGTTTTTTTTAAAATATTTTGTATTAATTTTATTGAGAAACAAATGAGACAGTTTCAAAACAGATTAGTAGGACAGTTTCAATAATTAAAACACAGAATATTGTTGTCTCCGTAGTAGTTATTCATAATATAAGATGCAGACATGATGTCCTGCCCAGACACTATTAGGACAAATCTTTCTTATCACTGAATTAAGAGAAAATAGCTGTATATGTATCCTATTTTGTGTGTACAGATACAAAATGGTCCTTCATTTGTATTCCTTTTATTCTTTAGGTTTGTCAGAGACGGGTATTCCATTGCCATTTAAATACTGTAGGTGTAGGAATTTGGCAAAATAATCCCATATAGTTCAGAAGTCCATAATAGTAGTGGGCTATCCATAGGACTGGCAGTGTCAGAAGTTGTTGACTTCAACCTTTCACAGTTCAGCATATTAACATGGCTTTACTTTGTATACCTCGCTTTTATACTTTCTGGCAGGATGGTTAAGACCAAGATAAAGCAAGACCTATATAATAAGACATGTAATTTCTGCATATGACAAGGTCAGTAAAAACCCCTCAGGATTTACCCTGAAACCCTGCACCACAGTTTGTAGATCCTTTGTCAATGTCAGCCATGTGGATGAGTCACAGTCATTGCCGACCAATTTACTTTGTGTTAAAGCCTGAGAGAATGTTTTCTCTCCATGTGTCTCTGCTTAGGAACACTCTACATAGTCAATCACTTTCCTATGTGGCCCCATAATCTCATTGATGAGAAAATTTGGGAAACAACTGAGTTACGTGATGTTACAGTACAGGTTCTCCTATGTCCCGAGTCCTCACAGACCTTAAAAGGCTAGGGCCAAAATGTTGGCTATCCTTGTAGCCCTTCTTTTTCTCTAATTTTCGGTCTGCCTACTTAAATTGTTAACCCTCCAGAAGAGAAGCTTAATAATATTATTACCCTATAACACAAGCACTTGAGCTTAACCTCATAATCTGTCTGAATACCAAACATCTTACACATAGCATGGAAGAGGTATTTTCCAACAAGTATTGATATATTAAACAATAAATACCTACAGAGTGAAGGAGAAAGAGAACAACACATAAAAAATAAGAAAAATTAAAAAATAAGAATAAAGAATTACATATTTTACACAAAAATTTAGAATATCTGACATACACAGCATTGTAGCAGGACAGTCCTACGACTTTTTTTTCTTATCTCTTGTTTTCATTTATATTATCCTTTTTTAAAACAAGCATTTACTTGAGAGAGAGTAGACCAATAATTAGTATGACATGATAAAAAGTATGTATTTATAAGACCAGAGTGACAGGAATTCCAAGCATGACCCATTATTACACATTACTGTCTTCAGTGTAGTTGCTTAGATCACAGGTACCAGCATATATAGTTAGTGAGGATGAGAACCCTACAAATTAGCTGCTAGTTTCAGAAAACTGCTGAAGATTCTCAGAATCTTTGCCTCAACAATCTTGTGCATATAAATGGTTTTGCCCCTTACGTTTCCTAGGTTTTCTCCTCACCCTCTCTTCATTATTTAATCCTTAAATTCTCAATTGCCTTTTAATTGTATTGTATCTTTCTATTTGTATTTCTTATTTAGGGTTTTTAAACTAAGAAGACTACATGGTATTTATACATGTGAGTTGGGTTTATTTCACTTATGAGTATATCTTCAAGTGGCATCCACTTAAATATAAAGGCTTCGAGTTTATCATTCTTTATAGCTGAGTAATACTCCATTGTGTAAAAATACCACATCTTTTTCAACCATTCCTCAGGTGATGGGCATCTTGGTTGTTTCCAAGACTTGGCTATCACAAATTGTGCTGCTATAAACATAGGTACACATATATCACTATGATATGATGTTTTTAGTTCCTCTGGGAAAATTCCCAGTAGGGGGATGACTGGTTGGAAAGGGATTTGCAGTCCTAGGTTTTAAGGATTCTCCACACTGATTTCCACAATGGTTGCACCAATCTACATTCCCACCAGCAGTGGAAAAGTGTTCCTTTTTTCCCACAGCCTCCCCAGCATTTGTTGTTGGTTGATTTCTTTAAGATAGCCATTCTTTGTGTGGTGAGATGATATCTCAGTGTTGTTTTAATTTGCATTTCATACTTGGTTTGTGATGTGGAACATTTTTTCATATATTTATTGCTTCTCTAATTTTGTCCTCTGAGAAGTGTGTGTTCATCTCAAATGTCCATTTCTGGATTGGATCTTTAAATTTAGGGGCACTAATTTTCTTAGTTCTTTATAAATTCTAGAAAGCAGTCCTTTGTCTGAGTGCTT
>NW_004524719.1:1151534-1154201 GCF_000260255.1 Octodon degus
TTTTTTTTTTTTTTTTTTTTTTTTTTGCCAATACCAGGCTGATTATCACAGTAGCCTTGTAGTATAATTTCAAGTCAGAAATTGTAATGTCTCATGACTTGTCTTTGTAGCCTAAGATTGCCTTTTCTATTCTAGGTCTTTTCTGCTTCCAAATAAATTTTAGGAATGATTTCTCTAGGTCTTTGAGGTATGTTGGTGGTAGTTTGATAGGGATTGCATTAAACCTGTAGAACAATTTGAGATTATGGCCATCTTTACAATGTTGTTTCTTCCTATCCAGGAGCAGGAAATATCTTTCCATTTCCTGAAATTATCTATGATCTCTTTTTTTCAGAGTACTGTAACAATCATTGAATAAATCTTTGACTACTTTAGTTAGATTAATTCCTAGGTACTTTATTTTCTGTGGTGCTATTGTAAAATATATTGTTTCTCTAAGTTTCCTCTCAGTGTGTTTGTTATCTGTGTAGAGGAATGCTATTGACTTTTTGGTATTGACTTTGTATCCTGATATACTACTGAATTTCTATATTAATTCTGGTAGCTTCTGGGTGGATTTAGACCAAAATAGTTTTTTTTAATATTTGCTACTTAGCACTACAGATTTAAGGGAAGTAAACTGCCTACCTCAGGTCCTGGGAAGAAAGAGGAATTTTTAAAACTGGAGACATTATTTTATCATCTCTGAGATAGAATATGCATCATCGTGTTTTGACATGTGCAGGCAGGAACTTAGTAAAATAACATTATTCTTTTTCCACATCATACTTGTGTGCATCTCTCATCAACATGTTCTTAGGGCATCTCATTGACCCTGATACTTGGAAGTTTAGACTCCTGAAGACCTGTTTTACTGCACTGAAATCCCCACTCTAATATGGCCCAAATTGCTCCTAAATGTGCTATATTGACAGACACGAGGTGCATGCAACATGCCCCATTTTGAAGACATTCAAAGGATGGAATATTCTTAAAATCCAGAAGCAAATCCTTGTGAATTTCCAAGCTCTCAGGATGACTTTTCCAGATATAGCTAACAGACTCATAATTAGAACCAGATTTTTACTAGTCTAATCCCCAAAACTGTATTTTTAAAATTTTATTTTAAGAAGCACAGTAGAGGGAGTGAGGGAAAAAGCTATATCTGTGTATGTAAACAAGATGATTTTGACAACTGTATTGTGAATTTGTTTGTTTATAGAAAGGAGCAGATAATGCTTAATTTGTTTTGCTTCCTTTTTATAAAATTGTTCCTTCTCTTTTTCTTCTTAATTTCATATATATATATATATATATTCCAAATAAAATTAATTTATTAAAAAAATAAGCTCTGCACCAGGGACTGAATATGCAGAATCTCAAACTGTACAGGAAGCCAGGGGGAAGATTGTAATATCCACATTTTGTTAAGAGGCATGTTTTTATTTGATAGCATTTTGAAAGCAAAAATCACTTTGTTACAAAATGAGTTCAATGATACAGGTATTGCTGTACACTTATGCCATAAGAATATAATCTTAAAATATAGTTGTATGCATGTCCTCAGTTTATAAGTGAATGGTGAAAGGGTTGGTAGCTTGCTTAAAATTACACAGCAAATAAATTTCTGGTTTGACATTTCTTTTTTTTTTCCAGAATTTTATTGAGAAACAAACAGCAATGAGACAGTTTCAAACCAAATTGGTAGGACAGCTTCAATAATTAACGCATTGCATACATTCTTCCTAGAGGTTAATTGCTGTACAAGATGTGGACATGATATCCTATTTACAAACACCATTAGAACAAATCCCTCTATTCATAAAGAGAATGTAACTATATATGTATCCTAACCACTTTGAATACACAGATACAAAATGGATATTCATCTGTGTTCCCTTTTTTTGTTAAGTTCCATTATTTGAATATTATAGGTGTGTTAACTCAGCAAAATATTCTAAAAGAGTCCAATACTCCATAAGAGTATTGAGTCTTTGGCTTCATTAGCAATGTCAGAAATTGTTGACCTGAAGCCCCTACAGCTCAACATTACAGCATGGCTTTACTTATACTTCATTTTTATACTTTTCTGCTGGATGGTTAAGACCAAGATAAAGCAAGACCTATGCAACAAGACTTGTAGCTTTTGGGTCTGATAAGGTCAGTGAAATCTCCTCAGGATTTATCCTGAGATCCTGTACCTCAGGTTGTATATCCTTTGTCAGTGTCAGCCATATGGATGAGTCACGGCCATTGCTATTTGACCTTAGAAGACTAGGGCCAAAATGTTGGCTTTCCTTGCAGCCCTCCCTTCTCTCTAATTTTGGTCTGCAAACTTAGGTTGTTAACCATCCAAAAGACAAGCTTATTGTTGTACCATACAACTTAGGCTGTTAAGCTTAACCTCACTGTCTGTCTGTATATCAAACATCTTAGGCATAATATGAAACAGGTATTTTTCATCGAGTATTGATATGTTGAACATTAAGTCCCTACAGAATATTATGAAAAACATTTAAAAATTAGAATATATTTTAAAAATAGGCATACACAATTATATATTTCTTATGCTAACACATAAGTCCAAAAATCTCACCATATACAACCTTGAAGCAGGACAGTCCCACAATATTCCTTTTCTTGTCTCTTGCTTTCATTCATCACCCCCTTTTCTTGAACAACCACCTA
>NW_004524719.1:1154894-1156548 GCF_000260255.1 Octodon degus
CCAACTTTTCTAAGGAGTCTCCATACTGATTTCCATAACGGTTGCACCAGTCTACATTCCCACCAGCAGTGGAGAAGGGTTCCTTTTTCCCCATAGCATCTCCAACATTTGTTGTTGGGTGATTTCTTTATGATAGCCATTCTTTCTGGGGTGAGATGATATCTCGATGTTGTTTTAATTTGCATTTCGCGGATGGCTAGGAATGTGGAGCATTTTTTCATATATTTATTCGCTTCTTTAATTTCTTCCTCTGAGAAGTGTGTGTTCATCTCAGATGCACATTTCCTGATTGGATCTTTAAATTTTAGGGTCATAGTGTTTTTTAGGTCTTCATACATTGTAGTGACCAGACCTTTGTCTGAGTACTTGTTTGTCATGATTTTTTCTAAATTTGTGGGTTGCCTTTTCACTTTGTTGGTGATTTCTTTTGATGTGAAAAATCTTCTCAGTAAGAGCATGTCCCAGTTGTTAATTCTTTCACCTGTTTCCCATGTGATTTGTTTTCTGTCCATGAAATACTTGCCTACCCCCATTTCTTCAAGAGTTCCTCCTACTTTGTTTTCCAGGAGATTTAGTGTCTCCGCTTTAATGTTTAGATCTTTAATCCATTTTGACTTTAGTTTAGTGCATGGTGATAGACCTGGGTCAAGTTTGAGTTTTCAGCATGTAGAGAGCCAGTTTTTCCAGCACCATTTATTAAAGAGGCTATCTTTCTTCCAGTGAGCATGTTTGGCCCCTTTGTCAAAGATACGGTGGCTGAGTGTGTTCTTAGGGGCTTCAGCATCTTCTAATCTATTCTATTGATCCTCAGTTCTATTTTGTTTCCAGTACCATGCTGATTTTATCACAGAAGTCTTGTAGTATAATTTCAAGTCAGGAATGGTAATGCCTCCTATCTTGTCTTTATTGCCCAGGATTGCCTTTGCTATTCTAGGTATTTTCTGGTTACAGATAAATTTTAGGAATGATTTCTCTCGGTCTGTGAGGTATGTCGGTGGTAGTCTGATAGAGATTGCATTAAATCTGTACAGCAATTTTGAGAGTATGGCCATCTTCACAATGTTGGTTCTTCCTATCCAGGAGCATGGAATATCTTTCCATTTTCTGAAATCCTCTACGATCTCTCTTTTCAGAGTACTGTAATTTTCCTTGAAAAGATCTTTGACTTTTTTAGTTAGATGAATTCCAAGGTATTTCATTTTCCTCAGTGCTATTGTAAAAGGTATTGTTTCTATAATTTCCTCTCAGTGTGTTTGTTGTCTGTGTAGAGGAATGTTATTGACTTTTGAGTATTGACTTTATAACCTGCTATAGTACTGAATTTCTGTATTAATTCTAGTAGCTTCTTGGTGGAGGTTTTCAGGTCTTCCAAGTAAAGTATCATGTTATCTGCTAATAAAGATAATTTAACTTCTTCTTTGCCTATTCTTATTCCTTTTATTTCTTTCTCTTGTCTAATGGCTCTAGCTAATGATTCCGGCACTGTATTGAACAGGAGTGGTGAGAGAGGATTTCCTTGTCTTGTACCAGATCTAAGAGTAAAAGATTTCAGTATTTCCCCATTTAGGATTATGTTAGCTGTTGGGTTTTCATAAATGGCTTTTACCAGATTGAAGTAGAGGCCATCTATTCCAATTTTCTGTAGGACTTTGAA
>NW_004524719.1:1157352-1171196 GCF_000260255.1 Octodon degus
TTTATTTGTTCCCGTTCTGTTTTCCTAATGTGTGAGTTCACAGCTATGAATTTCCCTCTGAGAACTGCTTTCATTGTATCCCATAAATTCCGATAAGTTGTGCTTGAATTTTCAATAAATTGTAGATATTGTTTAATTTCTTGTTTAATTTCATCTGTGACCTATTGGTCGCTGAGTAGGGTGTCATTTAACTTCCATGTATTTAAGGATTTTTTCTGGTTTCTTTTGTTATTTATTTCCAGTTTCACTGCACTGTGGTCAGATAATGTGCATGGGATAATTTCTTTTTTCTTGCATGTACTTAAGCATGACCTATGGACCAGTATGTGGTCTATTTTAGAAAATGACCCATGTGCATGTGAGAGAAATGTGTATTCAGCTGTGTTTGGGTGGAACACTCTGTATATGTCCACCAAGTCCATTTGTTTGAAACTCTGGTTCAGTTCTGTTATTTCTTTGCTAAGTTTTTGTCTGGTTGACCTGTATTTTGGGGATAAGGGAGTGTTACGGTCTCCTCTTAAGATTGTGGTATTGGATATTAGATTTTTCATGTCTGTTAAGATTTGCTTTATATAGTTGGGTGCTCCCGTGTTTGGTGCATATATATTTATGAGTGTTACCTCTTCCTCTTGAATTTTTCCCCTAACCAGTATATAGGGGCCTTCTTTATTTCGTTCGATCAGTGTTAGTTTGAAGTTGAGACTGTCTCAGAATAGGATTGCTACCCCTGCTTTTTTTCTGAGGTGCTGGGGCATGTAATATTTTGTTCCATCCTTTGACTTTCAGCCTATGGATGTCTTGTGTTTCTTGTATACAGCATATTGTTGGATTTTGTTTCCTAATCCTCTTTGCCAGTCTATTTCTCTTAATTGGTGAATTGAGTCCATTTACATTGATGGTTAGAATTGAGATATATTGACTTACTATTGACATGTTATTTACCTGTTGTCATTTACTCCTTTTTCTCCTGTGTTTAATTGCTTGCCCTATTTAGTTGCTTGCTTCTGATCTCATTTGTGGAGTTCTGATCATTTTGGTTCCTCTCTAGAATATCTTTCAGTAGCCTGTGTAGGTTTGGCTTTGTCATGAGGAAATTCTTTAGCTGTTTTTTTTTTTTTTTGTCATGGAAGTATTTCACTTCTCCATCACACTTGAAATAGAGTTTTGCAGGGTATAGTAGTCTGGGCTGGAATTTGTTTTCATAGAGGGCTTGAAGTCCTCTGCTCCATGCTCTTCTTGCCTTCATGGTTTGTGAAGAGAAGTTGGCCATAATTCTGATGTTTTTTCCTTTAAATGTGATCTGCTTCTTTAGCAGCTTTCAGTGTGTTATTCTTGTGCTGAGTTTCTGGTATCTTGACTATTATATGTCTCAGTGTGTTTTTAATTAGGTTGAGATTACTTGGGGTTCTGTATCCTTTGGTTACTTGAATGTCAGATTTTTTCCTCATATTTGGGATGGTTTCTCTTTCTCATTGATGCCTATTAGTGTCACATTTTTCATGTTTGCATCATCTTGCAGTTGATGTATTATTTTTCCCTGCATTCTAGTTGTTTTTAAGAGATCCTTTCTAATCTTTCCAGTAGCTGCACCAGCGTCTTCAAGATCTGAAACTCTGTCTTCACTTTCACTTAAATGGTTTTGCAAGTTTGTGATTGAGATTTTAATTTCCTCTATATCTCTTTGACTCTACTTCATGTTATCTATTTCTTTCCTGTATTTCTCATTCAAGGAATCCATCATTTTTCTAATCTCCTCTATGTTTTGTCAATGTCTTCTTTAGAAGCAGTTATTAATTCTTTTACTGCAGTGTTTTTTTCAGATTATGTTTCCTCCCTATGTTTCTGTAGTTGTTTCTTTACTTCAGATGCTATGAGTTCTGAGAATTCTTTTCTTATTTCAGAAAATTCTGCTCTGAGTTTCTCTGTGACTTTCTGCTGTTGTTTATTTACTATTGACGTTTTTAATCCATGCATTTCAGGTGAGCTAGTGTCCTCTGCACTTGTTTTGGGTGGCCATTGGGTTTCCTCCATGTGTTTCTGCATTTGATTGTTTACTGTAGATGTTATTAATTCAGGGATTTCTTTTTTCATTTCCAATCTGAGTTCCTGTATACCTTTCTTTATTTCAGAAGCCATTGATTCATTGATTCCAGCTGTGTGATTCCCACTTTGTCCTGTGTTAGTGTCCTCTGCACTTGTTAATGGTGGGCTTGGGTTCTGAGATTGCATTTTGCTTCTTCTCATTGTCATTTTGTGTAACACTGTCTTCTGACTTTTGTTGTAGATCTTTGGTGTAGTTATAACCTTAACACCTACTGAAGTTCAAATTTAGATCTACAAAGTGTGGATTTATCCAGTCGTGCCTGACTTGGGCCTGGCTGCTCTGCTCAGCTCCTTTCTGCTGCTGCCCTTCGGGATGAACCTGTTGTGCCCCTCTGGCAAGATATTCTGCTCCTGAACTAGCTGGGTGGTTCTGTGCCCTACACTCTCTGCAGGGATTGCAGCTTCAGAGTTTCACCCTAGGCCTTTATCCCAGGCCTGAGCTTAGTCTTGAGGGGACAAGTTGTAGTAGGGGGAGAGGCAACTCTGCCACACACTCACTGGCCCTGGTCTAGGACTGGATCTGGGGTTCCCGGAGGGCAACTGAATTTCCTACTCAGTGAGAGGTTTTGGTGGGTACTACGGAGTGGATGGGGGCATCCCAAGGGGGTGAAAGAGGGTCTCACCCATTCTGTGCCTGGGCTGGAACCAGTAGGTCCCACCCAGTGCAGGGAAGCAGGAAGCTCTCCCACACTCTCACCAGGCCTGGGCTGGGACTGATCTGGAGGTTCCCGGAACGCGGCAAAAGTTCCCAATCTCTCTCTCTCTCTCTCTCTCTCTCTCTCTCTCTCTCTCTCTCTCCTTTTTTCATTATCCTTCCAATTTTGCATGCATATATCTGGTAATATGTATAACTTGTTGGAATACAGCATTATACAACAAACACTGAAATTCATGTTATTTTGTTAAATGAAATTGTGTATCACTTGTAACTTTTCTGTTTTAATACTATTTTGCACTCTTTATAAAATAAAAATATACATTAAATTTTACTTTAAAGAGAAACAATAAATAAAATAACAAAGACGAAAACTAGACAAGGCCAGGGAGATAGCTCAGGAGAATAATTGCTGCCTGGCAAGCACAGGGAACTGAGTTCAATCTCTGGTACTACAAGAAACAAACAAAAAACACAAGGCAACATATTTTTTAAATGGTAAGAAAAATGTGGTGATATTTTTCCTTTTATTTCACTCAGTGGAGAGATCTGATGAGCATCCCCCACATGATGAAAGAAGCCAGGTCATATTTAGTGAGCAGACAAAATCACTATAGGGAAATATGTGTATTCAGTCACCATTATAGAGAACAGGGACAGATAGATTCATGTGCCCTTAGGTTGTTACTTGATAATAGCTTGTTAGTAATTAAAAGTATGACTTATGCTTTCTTCTGGGAAAGTCTTGAATTCTAAAGTCATTCAAAAAAATCTTGATTTTTCACTTGGTTATAGAAATGTCCAATAGGTAACTAAAAGCAGAACAAAGCTTTACCTTTGTTTCCTTTGTTATAAAGCTTTCAGTCACATCTAGTCTCAGCTTTACCTTTGGGTATGTCAATCATTCCAAAAGTGTTAGTCTAAAAGTTGGCAAAACAGTGTTGATTAGTCCTGAATTTACAGAAACTCATCCCCCTGCAAGATGGCACATTCTAGACTATGGATTTACAGGGAGTCAGAACTCTGCTCGGATGTCTGCAGTCACTGTGCTCAATATATGTTCCCCTGGACCCCAGGAAGAGCAGAGCTCACAGGACTGAACATACCAGGCAGAGAATGTTATTTCATGGCAATTGGATCAGTGAAGACTCCAAAGCCACGGACCCAGGACTAAGGCCATGCTCACCCAGATAAAGCCCACCTTAACAACAGGTCTTTTGCTTTCTTACGTGGGCCCATCTAATCTGAATCAAGCTCTCTCTGCTTTTTGAGGTGGGAATCATTGTCTATTTTCCTTAATGTCCTTTTTTAAAGGGCCTGACTGATCTTTGCGAGCTCCTCAACTTAAAGTGTGGTACCATTTCCATTTTTTTTAATTAAGGCTTTTTCCAGCAAATTTGTGCTTTTGTTTTTATTTCCATTATTTCCAAAAGCGAGGACCCATGCTAGTCAGTGACAATAGGAGATGCACAAATGGCAGTCTGAGAAGCTAATGCCTGACAGTGTAATTCAAAGAAATTCATTATAAAGTATTTAAAACTCATAATCTGTGCCAGACAGCTTCCTAGGGTGATGTGTTGATAACAGTGAATAAAAGAGACACACAGCTCCAGGGGTTCTCACATTTGAGACACATGTGTTAATGCTGGCTAGCAAACATTTTTTAAAAATCTATCTTTTTATGGTGTGTAAGCGGCATCACAATCCTCTTTCATGACATTTCTCTTGTGAGTGGAAAGATGAAATGACACATAAAATTGTAATGACTCTTCTACCAGTATATGCAAGTCAGGCTCACCAAATTTGCCTTAAAGATACTCATCATTCTCGCAAATGACAAAGCTCAAAGACAAAAGAGTGAGGATGCAGCCACAGGGGAGCAGTCCACGTAAGAGCAAATGGTGGCACTAGCACAGATATGGGGTCACGCACTCGTTTGTCACGCTAGAGCAGGAGGCCAGGGTGTATCCAGCTGCCTGGGCACGTGCGGGTGCTGGGACCTACACAGCGAACAAGCACAGAAAAACAAAAAAGGAAAAAGCAGCTGCAAGCAAGTGCTGCCTTCAGTTCTTCTTGCAGGACTCAAGCAAGTGTTTGATAGGACAGCAAGCCCTGATGTCAGTCAGAGGCTGAGAATGACAAAAGATGGCCTGGCCTGAGCTGCCAGCCACTGTGCACTCTCTGTATGGTTGCCCACTTCCACCCCATGGAGTGTGCTTGTTTTCTACTTTTAGTAGGCACAAACCTGTTCTGCCGAGCATGCTTCTTTTCCTGCCTCTAGAAGTGTAAAATCCCCCTCCCTTGTGCACTTACCTTGTCCAGCACTCCGTTAGGGACCAGAAGAACCTAGAAAAAGCTCGCAGACCCCAGGAACCTGGAAATGATGTCTTGCCTACTACAATGTGGACGCCACCAGGCCACCATCGTTGTCTTACTTCCTTTTGTGTATCATCTAAAGCACACAGAGCACAGTATAAAATGACCCAGTCTAAGCCTTTGTATTAAGAGATATCTGACAGTAACATGCCTTCTACAAAGCAAGTTTGTGTCCGTGGGGTAGCCCCAATACTCTAATTTTAAAGTGTTTAACCAAGAAACTCAAAGCAGAAAGGGAAATTTGGTACCTTGTGTAGGTGAACCTTGATCTCTCTTTTAAAAGTAAGTTATGAACACTTACTTTATCCAGTTGGGATGCATATGAATTTCTTACAACTCACTTGTAAGTGTCATTCTTTAAAATCAGACAAACAGGGCAGGGGAGATAGCTCACCAGGCTAAGTGGCTGCCTGGCAAGTATGAGGTCCCATGTTCGGTCCCCAGTACCACATGAAGAGCCAGACTTGAAATACTGCGCACACTATGCTGGCCCCAGACATGGAGGAAGACCTGGACCAACCTGTAGTCCCAACACTGAAGAGGCTGAGACAGGAGGATCACTATGAGTCAGAGCTTCATAGTGAAATATATACATATATTTATATACATATCTCCAACAAACATTCCTTTAAAAAGCAATTAATCACCAGGAGGAAAGAAGCTATCTCCCAGTTCCACAGGAAAGGGAGAATTGCAACTCCCAGCACGCACAGCCCAGTCATTCTTTGCTTCCCTCACTGCTTGAGGCCCACCCTCTCTGTCTCCTGCTAAAATGTCTAGTGTCCTCTGCACAAACTAGACTGGATCACAGCTCTTTCTCTACTTTCCATAGATACTGAATCAAACCTGTTTTCATCAACTTCCCTGATGTCCAGTGGTGTTATCTTTGACAGAAGCTCCTAGGATATTGCATGAGACATATCTGGTAATCTGTATTTTTGGATTAATAAATAAGAGAATTAATAATTAAATAAGTTTTTATGTTTTTATTGGACTTCATTAGGAAGAATTCCTCATAAAAGTTTTGGCCCAGAATCATTTATTTGCTAGTGCTGCAATTTCTAGCCACTTATCTGACTCTTTTGACTCTGAGGAATTAAAATTTTTCTATCTTCTGAAATGACATCTGGCCAACAGTACGTAACACTTTTTCATGAAAATAGAATCAGATACATAAGAATCTTCTTTTTACTTTAGTTTAATTTATTTTCCTCATAAAGGAGAAAATAAGAGTTGCTAAGTATATATTTTTCATTGCAATTATGTTCCTGATATGAAGAGCATACTTAGAAAAATTAACCTATTTTAGGTGTATCATTTCGACAAATTTACAAAGTTGTAAAGCCACCAGTATGACCAGCGCTTAATGAGGTAGCCTTGCCAATCGCTGGATACAATGATGAAATGTATGATAACTATGGAATGTCACTTTTTCAGCCACCATTCTGCTGGTCCCCTACAGCGTCTCCATAACCCCAAAGCAAGATGCGCATTGTGCGCTGTGTAGACTAGGCAATCTTTCTGTGCTCCACCCCTAGGCCATCACTATTGTGAAAACGATCAGAGCTTTTGGTTTGTAGAGAGCTTCCTAATGGAATAAGGGTGAAGTAGTATGATTGTATTTTTTAAACTTAAATTTTAATTGAATTTAATTTTATTTTGTTTTTTAGGGAAGGGTCTACAGGGTGTTCAGGGTCTCACCACTAGATCAGACTCATAGTGACCCATCTGTTTACAGCCTCCTAAGAGCTGGGATTACAAGCATGCACCACCACGCCCATTCTCCTTCACCATCTCAGCGTACCCCGGGCGCAGGCATGGCAGGCCTGGGGATTGATCCCAGGGCCTCTGCACCTGCTTGCAGGCTCTTTAATCTGCTGACCTATTTTGCAGGCCCTTTAATTTTTATTTTCATTAGTGCCTGTTTTTTATGCAATGATTACATCTCGTATGGGGCATTGTTGTAGTTACCGTAACACCTCTTAATTCTGTTTTCATCTTCACCTCTTTTCCCTTTACCCTCCCTCCATCTCTCAGTCTCCTTTCCATTTGCAAAAGATCTAGCTCTCTGTTTCCTATTGTATAATTTAGTTTGCTTTTAATTTATATTTTGGGTTTCTCATGTAAGGGAATCCTTATGATATTTAAGTTTGTGTCTGGTCTATTCTTCTTAATATTATACTCTCATTGTGCATCTGTTTTCCTACAAATGACTCAAGTTTATCCTTCCCGATGTGAGAGTAGTACTCCTCTGTGTAGATGCGTCAGATTTGCTTTGCCCATTCGACAGTCCACGCATAGGTAGGCTGCTTCCAAGATTCTGCTCCCATGAATTGTGCTTCCATTAACATAGGTACTTATGTATCATTGTAGTGTCACAAGCTCTAGGCCCGTCCAAATAGCTCAGCAGATTAAAGCACCTGCAAGCAGGTGCAGGGGCTGGGAGTTCGATCCCTAGGCCTGCTATGCTGGCCCCACCCCCGGGGTGCACTGATACTGTGATTGAGACTGGGCATCGTGGAGGGCGCCTGTAATCCCAGCTCTTGGGAGGCTGCAAACAGGAGAATCACTAGGAGTCCGATCTAGTAGTGAGAACCTGAACACTCTGGACATCCTTCCCTAAAATACATCATCATTATCTTCTTCATCATCATCATCTTCATCTTCATCATCATCATCATCATAATAAATGTCACTAACTCTTTTGGGAAGATACCTAGCAGGGGATAGGCTGATAGAATGAAATTTCTAGTATCAGATTTTCAGGGATCTCCATATGGATTCTATAGCAGTCGTGCCCATTTGCTTCTCTGCTCACAATGCAGAAGTGTTCTTTTTCACAGTTGCCTTGCCAGTATTTATCACCATTTGATTTCTGGAGGCTTGACATTCTTCACAAGGCAAGATGAAGTGTAAGTATTGCATTTTAATTTTAACTGTCATTGGAAGTTTTCTGTTTTAAGTCTATTCAGAATTCTATCCTTTAATTTTATTTAAATTATGTGTGCCTGTATATACAGATACAAATAGCAGGTGATAAAAATGCATATTATAAGCGAATTTATGTTGTAACATTTCTTTTTTATTAATTTTATTGAGAAACATAGCAATAAAACAGTTTCAAAACAAAACAATAGGGCAGTTTCAATAATTAAAGCATTGCACATTATTATCTTCTTAGCGGTTATTCATACTACAAGGTGCAGACAGGATATCCTGTCCAAACACTGTTAGTACAAATCTTTCTTCTCATTGAATTAAGAGAAAGTAGCTGTATATCAATCCTAATTATTTTGTATATACAGATACAATATAGTCCTTCTTTTATATCCCCTTTTATTGTTTAATTTTTCCTTTTCTGCTGTGAATAGTTGGTCACTTTTTCCCTGGTTTTCTTTTGCATACTAATTATGTGGCTTAGCAATTCTCAACTAAAATATTTCAGATAGAGACTTTTATGTGATATAGGTCTTCTCTCCTTTTTTAAACTAAAGTAACAAAAACAAACAATGATCCCCAACTCAGCTGTACCTCCCCTGCCTCCGACCAGCCCCTGCTGTACTGTTTCAGCCCACGCACTCTGCTGGCTCCCGAAAGCCTGCCTCCATCCTCCTCACACTTGTCTTCATCTTTACTCAGATATACCTTATGAAATATTCATTCATATATTGTTTCTATTGAAAAACTGTGTCTGGAGTTCAAATGGAAAGCTGTTTGTCACCTTTTTACACACACACACACACACACACACACACACGTAATTCACTTATTTTGTCAGACTGCAACAATATGATAAAACATAGGTTTTTTGAAATTTTCCCTTTCCTGCAAATGAGGCTATAGTACAAACTTAAAGGATACAGAGAGAAAAAAATCAAATTAAGAAGCATTATGCAATTATCAGATGCCACTTTCTCTGCCACCAATATAATTCTTTCTTGGCCTTCTGCAAGTTTCCTGACCAGTTAATTCTTCTAATCTTCCTGTGCTCCAAATTTATCCCTTGCCCAGCTCTTAATTTTATCTTTTTGAAACACAGTTCTAATCCTATTACTGCCCTTCTAAAACGTTTTTGATCATTTCTTACCGCTGACCTGACTAAGTCCAAGTTTCTCAGCCTGTTGTGTAAAACTTTCCAAAGATGATGCTCGAACGTGCGCTTCATGTCATCTGCACGCTCTTCCCTGTCCGCCCCGCTGCTCCCACTGTACACGTCTTGTGCTGCTTTGGTTAGGACCATATTGGCTTCCCCTTCCTTGGAAATTTCTCATACATTTCTAGGCCAGAATCAATAGAGTTTCCTTCAATTAACTCAAATGGGAATCAGCCAATGTCACATGTTCAATTTTGAGACACATTTGAATTAAGAAAGAAATAATAGCTGTCATATTGTTACCATATTTATTTGGCCAGTATTAAACTAAGGTTATTTTTCTCAAGTTTTCCTTGTATGCCAGTAGTAGTTTCAGCCAGTGGCTGTTATTATATTTACAAAGAAAAGTATAACAGCAAATGCTATTATCTGGAGTGAAAGGTAAACAACTATATATCCCAGAGCAAAGTCCTGGATAACGTGTGTCACAAGGCCTGGGAAAGAGCTCAGCAGCATGAGCACTTGCCTGGTAAGCGTGAGGATCTGAGTTTGATTCTTGGTCCAGAAAAAAAGAAGATATACTGTATGTCATAGAGAGAGATGAGGAGTTGCTACATTGAGATAAATCTATACGTTATTCTGATTCTACTAAAGAACATACTGAGACAACTGTTCATAGTTTGCAATCGTAAGAAAGCCATATATCAAAGGAACAGAAAACATCCAAGGAATGGTTGTGGTTAGGCTTCCTCTGATTGTTTTCATAACTGGAGCCAAATTATAAATATGCAAGTATATCACGTAAAACAGTAACATTTATGCCAAATAATTCACTGGTAGATTAATGAAAATAAACGTATGAAGAAATGAAAGTTAATAAGGGAATAATGTTAGGGATTTTGTCTGCAAAGTTTGCCCTCTTTCCATTGATTATTTGTCTAAGTTGTACTCTAATTGTTTTTATTAAAGGTTTTATTTTTTATATGTTTAATAAATATCAGAGATACAGTTTCACACTTACATGTAAGGATGGATTATATATAGAGATACATATTATATATGTAAGTACATAATATGCTTATATTACATGTAATAAAAGACTATGTATATAAGCACATAACTTCATGCAAGTTGTTAGTGCTGTCTTAGTATCTTCGATCTGACTAATCTACAGAATATGCAGAGAAGTAGGGAAACCTGAAGTGCACCTTCCTTTCCCTTCAATGAGCTCCTCACAGCAAGTGCATTCAGAGACCTCGTGTCCACTTAGCAGCTGATAAATCAGGTAACTACTGTGTTAAATTACGCTGATGTCCCTGGTATATGAGAAGTGGAAAAGTGCTGTCTACACCATTGTGCCCTCAAGTGGAACAGACTGGTGTTTAGATATTTATATTAGATGGCGTATGCTGCTGGTTAAACTCAGGAAATCTGAGGTCGGACTACTTAGATTTGGGCTGGCTGCAAAACTTTTCAATTGTGGGCTCATAAGCTCCTCACCTTTTTGTGTATTTGGAGAGGGATTCTTAGTGATGGTCCTGTTTTCAGCCTCTCAGTACTGGGATTACAAGCATGTGCCACCACTCCCAGTCTCAGGGCACATACAGGAGTAGGGCAGGTGCAGCACGTGATGCGGACAAACTTCTTTAACATCTGTGCTTCTATTTTTTCTTATGTCTATTAATTTTTGGCAGTCTCATGGTGTATTGACTAATGAATGAATTAAAGGATTAATATTTTCAATAAAAATAAAGATAACATATTTGCAACATGTTTCTAAAGGTACCTGACTCAGAGTAGATATTACTTAAATTTGTTAAATAAAATAGAATGAAATTATCCATTTCCTTTCTTTGGATGCTTAACTCAGTAAATGTTCATGTTTCAGTGAGATTGAATATTTTCTTAACTCCTCTGCCTGGCACTTTTCTTGAAGCACCATTTACATTTTTCTAAGTAGGATCTTTTGTACATATTATTTTCAAGGCTTAACTACAATTGTTGTAATATTAAATTGCTTTTTCAGTCTCTTTCCTTCTGTCTGAGTTCTTAAAACTAATGTACTTTTAAAATTAATCACATGGTTGTTTATATCTATTCAATACCTGCAAAGATGAATAAAGACATAATCCTTGTGTTTATGCATTTAAAGAACTTACATGTTAGATTTTAATATTTAAAGTGAAAGAATAAAAATATAAAAAATATTGTAGAAATCTAGTTTTTTCCTCCCCATTAATAAGTAATGTATTTTGTACATTACTTTTTTAAAATGTGGGAGAGATTTTGCATTGTTGATATTTTTCAGAGTGAGTCATATAAAAGTCATATGAAAAGCAATCGCCCTTTAAAGGAATGAGAGTGTCATAAACTAAGTATAAAGTATACTTCTTTTAAGCAAAGCAGACTGAACAGAGGGGCACTCTACCCAAGCCACATTCATAGCCTTTTGACTATTATATAATTTAAGATAAAGTCTAACTGAGCTCAAATGAGATAATTTTGTCTCAGAGATCACGCATGCTGGGATTATAGACATGTGCTGCCACTCCCACCACTCCCACTGGGCATGATGAGGCATGCCTATAATCCCAGAGCTTGGGAGGCTGAAAATAGGAGGACCATATGAGTCCAATCTCTATAGTGAGACCCTGTAGACCCTGTACTAAAAATACAGGAAAGAAAGTCAGTTCAAAAATAAACATGGACTTTTACGTGTAAATAATAGAAAGCATAGGAAAATTGTTAATATTTAATTGAAGTATCGCTCTGAAATATACTTATTATTCTTTATTTGTAGATTGGAAATAACAGATTTTAACTTCCCAGTGGCAAAGAAATGGAGGCACAAATCAGCAAAGAAAGCCAAAACCAAACCTCCAGTAACCAGAATTAGACAAGGCAGAAAGTGCAGTATAAGCCAGACCCTAGGATTTGATAGAAGGGTAAGTTGGTTTCCTCTTGCACCAAACTGTCCAATACAGGAACTTAAAATGGAATTGAAACTAGATAAGATAGAAGAAACGATAGCCCCTACTTTTCTGTTCCTCCCTATCTCTAGGGACTTTCTTCCCATTCTGCTGCCCTCGAAAAGCACCACACAGGTCCCCAAGGCACCAGACTTGTGTTTGGTGCCTTTCTCTGAGAGAACAAACCAGGTGAATGCACATGAAATTGAATGATCTAGAATGAAACAATCAATAATTGAAAGCACTAAATCACATGAAGCTTCCATTAGAGTGTTTACTAAACGTTAAACTGTCTATGGTTTGAATAGGATGTTTTGACACAACAATATCAGAATATTGGAGACATCTATGAAATTTAGCCTTTGTTCAAATTAAGTTCTCCATTGTATGCATCCTGATACCTAAAAGACTATAAAGGCCAGGTCTTCTACTCTCAGTGTAAAGATGCAACAAACATAAAAATCCAACTAGAAACTCTTTTTTTTTTTTTTTTTTGGTACCAAGAATTGAAATCAAGCCTTAGCACCTGCCAGCAGGCATTCATGGTGCTGAGCTCTCTCCCCAGCCCTCCAGAAGCACACCTTCAGAGGGAACACTGAAGAGTGGAAAACTATGGAACTGTGCATGTAAAAACAAATGACAACAACAACAACTAGCTGTGGTGCCGCACACCTGTGATCTCAGCGGTCTCAGAACATAAGAAGAAAGAGCTTGAGTTTCAAACAAGCCCAACTCTGTTTTCTGCTCTTTAAACTTAAATTTAGCAACTTACTGAGACCCTGTGTCTTTCTTTTCTTTTCTAGTGTATCAGTAGATCTTTTCAGCACCCAATTTTTATACTTTAGGTGGAATTGCTACAGGTGCATAGCTCACCCCAATTCTGTCTTCCACCCCTTGGCAGCTCCCGGCCCTTTGTGAACCTTGGTTCCCTCTCTGAGAGCTATCCACCTCCAGGCCTTTATTATCTGTCTTTTATTTTGCTCTTTGTTGTTATTTGAGTTTCTCACATAAGATAAGCATGTAATATGTAAGCTTGTGTTATTATTCATTATAAAGATAAATGTAAGATGCTGTTTGCAAATAAGACATTTAAAAATACAACCTAGGAGTGTAACTCAGTGCTAAGGCCCTAGGTTGGATCTCCAGTATTTGAGAAAAATATTGAAGAGTAACTAACTCCTCATTAAAACAGATACTGATAGAGAACATTAGTTGACTGTAAGGGTGCAGCAGTAATGTTTGGTTGCCTGGAAAGCCTCGAGCGACAGCAGTCTTCTCAGTGTCCTCTCCTGGAGAGTGCGGATGGAGCGTAATAGGGGAGCCCCTGCGCAGTTGCATGCACACAAGAAACACACTACCGTGACAGCAGCGTCCTGGCACTGAATTTTCTACAGCATCATACAAGAGTCACTCACCTAAGAAAAAGGACTTGGAACTGCAGGAGTGCAGGAGAAAAATCCAGTGAGGGCGGCCACAGAGCGCTGCTCATTTTAATGAAGAGAGTGACCAGCTAGAGTTAAAGGAGAACTGAGACGAGCTTGGGAGATAGCTGGGGCTTAAGTAGTGCCTGCCTAGCAAGCTCAAGGTCCAGAGAGAGAAAGAGAGAGAGAGAGAGAGAGAGAGAGAGAGAGAGAGAGAGAGAGAGAGA
>NW_004524719.1:1171373-1178649 GCF_000260255.1 Octodon degus
AGAGAGAGAGAGACAGAGAGAGAAAGAGAGAGAGACAGAGAGAGAGAGAAAGAGAGAGACAGACAGAGAGAGACAGAGAGAAAGAGAGAGACAGAGAGAGACAGAGAGAGAGACAGAGAGAGAGAGAAAGAGAGAGAGACAGAGAGAGAGAGAAAGAGAGAGAGAGACAGAGAGAGAGAGAGAGAAAGAGAGAGAGAGACAGAGAGAGAGAAAGAGAGAGAGAGACAGAGAGAGAGAGAGAGAAAGAGAGAGAGAGAGACAGAGAGAGAGAGAGAGAGAGAGAGAGAGAGAGACAGACAGACAGACAGACAGACAGACACAGAGAGACAGAGATAGCAGGTTTATTAACAACGCTTTTTTTTTTTACTTCACCTGTTACAAAATATTTCAAGTGAGAATCAACCGAGAGGATAAAGGTTATGTTTATTGTGCATTGCATTTGCACTCATATACTATGCACCATTCCAAATTAATTTAATGTAAAATTATTTGTCTCCATCTCAGTAAAGTGGAAGAAGAAATTCAGTAACATAAACAACTAGAATGCAGAGTGACCTTTAACCTGCTTGGGGCTTAGTAACGCCATCCTCCCTAATACTTCGAGACTCTGAGATAACTCAAGCAGAGTATAGGAAACATAAGCTGGGAGGGACGGATGATGAGTGAAAGCCTGCGAGATGCTGAGCCCTGAGTCTTTGGCACTCGAGACTTCATGAATTACTTTTTGTAAAGTCTTGAGAGAAAAACAAAATGAAATATTGCCGTCAATGCCATAGGAAAAATCTGAGCGCAGGCACCTGCTTCTGGCAAATCTTGTCTAGAGAAGACCCACAAATTGGAGCGGATGTTATGGACATAACCCTCACCTGCAAAATCAGCCCGATACTTAGGCTGTGGTTTAATGATCATGCATGTATTGGAATAGTCAGCCCTACACGTGTTCAGATTCTCACAGTGCCCTGAGAGCAGGGAGGGAGCTGGAACTCCAGCTCACAACACTTCTGGCTGTTTCAGTACAACGTGTTAAGCATGTGTCAAGCCCACGATCTAGTGATCACTGCTGCTGAGCGATACTGCCTTGAATTTGCTTCCATGTAACGAGCTTACTTAGTACAATATTTTAGTGCAAACAGACATTGCTTGGAGAAAGTTGTCTTTTTGAGACTAAAACTCTTAGCAAGCACGTCTCATCTCTCTATTAAATTTCAAAGTCTTTTTGTACCTACACCAGATGAGGATGTATCTACAACTTCTGAATGTCTTCATTATAACTGAACGGAAAGTTACCCACTAACCTAACGCATAATAACTCCACTCATAGCTTTCCTTTCCTCACTATATCCTAACTAATAACTGCTGCAAGATTAAGAGTAGAACAAAAAATAGAACAAAGATTCATAGTCTAAAAATCTCCAACATGAAAAATACTTTGGATGCTATCAAATTAAAAGAACAGGTAATATTTGACTTACGTTAGTTTTTTTTTTTTTTTACCAGTTTTTAAATTACCACAGATTAGCCAACTAAAACACACAGAAGCTTTATTTCAGGGTAACTATGTGTCAGTTATCCAGGCAGGGATTAAATGGGCCTTGGTTTAGAGTCTCACCAGCCGAAGTAATGTAATGGTCGCACCTGTCCCCCATCCTTGCCTCCGTCCTCTTTCAAGTCCAAGCGAGCTGTGTATCCCATTCACTTCCTTGAAGTAGCAGGTCTACAGTCCTGCTTTCTCTTGAGCTGCTGTGCAAGGTTTGTTCTCTGTTCCTGGAAGGCAACTGTGTATCCTATCACTGACCCCTCTGAAGACATCACTCTGCTTTGCTGAAAGCTCACGAAGCATCTCACCTGAATCAAACTTTTCATTCAAAGTAGGAAATTAGAGACTGTCGTAGAAGTGTGTTCGAGGCTCACTCAAGGAGAGGAGCTGTACAACGAGAAAGGTCCAGGTGCAGGATCATCGTGCAAGGCATCTTATATGTGTGCCTACCACAATTCAGCGAGGACACGACACCTGAGTTTTGACCATGGAACATGTCACTAAGAGCTATATTACTACTCTCTTAATTGCCTTAGCGATGTTCTACCACTTTGTTTCTTTGAATCAACTGTTAAGGTTCAGCATGAGCTAATTACTACATTTCATCCAGGCCAATTAATTTGGAGTTTTGAATGTATGGACAGACACTACTTTCAATGTTTCTCAGGTGACTCTAATGTGCAAGCAGCATCCAAAGGCCACTTCATGTACAAGAGAGCACACATGACCTTCGTATGCTTTTCAGGTTTGAAGGTTTACCTTTGAATTTATGTCTCCATCAGATTCTAACATGCACTTATTTGAGATACCTCATTCATCGTGTTATGAAACTTAGCATGGTCCTTTGTATATTTTAAGAAAGAGATGCATATTTGTTGCATAAATAAGAACACAATAATATTATTTTATTTACAGGAATTCATGTCCATCTGATGTAAGCCAGTGGAGTAGATAATGGGATGAATCATAAGAGAAAGAGGAAAGAAAAGGTGTGAAAATATGTGTGTGTGTGTGTGTGTGTGTGTACTACGCATCACACTGAACACTCTCATTTACATAAGAGGCAAAAGAATTAAGTGATTTCTTAGTAGCTTTCATAGATCAGGGTGGTGAAATTTTGAGAGATTGGAAATATTGTTCTGATCTTCCCAAGACATAATGTGTAAAGGACTGCAAATCAGTAACCTCCTGGTGGATACTGTAGCTCACAACGGTCCTCCTTAATGCTGCATGTGTGTGGACTTATTTTCTGTTACCTCAAAACACTTAGGTAATTTACTGCCTGGTTTCTTTCACTAGATGCAATTTTATATCAAAACCCCCTCATTTCACTCAGCTCCTGCAGCTTTTATGATATTAATGAAATGATGTGCTCAGAGCTCGGATTTTAAGCACTCTGAGCTCATGAAAGGAAAACAGACAACATCCATTTTAGTATTTCAGAAAATATAAAATGGAACTTTTAAAAAATATAGTGTTCTATATTTGCTGAAAACATTACTTGTATGTTTCAGGAAATACAGCATTTTATATTTTGGGTCATAACAGGGGAATGGATGTCACTGTGAAACTTGTCCTCAAGTTGATGTTTAATCAGGAGACAATATTAAAGAACTTTATTTCTAAGTCCAAGTCATGCAAGAACTGAATAAAATGGTCCCTCTCTTCATATCAGTGTGCAGGGGATCATGGATATTTGCATATCTAGGCATCTTTTCTGCCTGCAATGTAAGGGGTTGACACCGAGATTAGTTTGTCCCCTTTGGTTCCCCCAGTGGTCACATTCTGAACTCTAGCTGGCCTAGGGTCGTGGGTGGACAGAAGCAGTGAAGTGTGAACTTACCTGTGTCTACCATAGAGTCGGGAAGCGCCTTCTGAGTGTGGTTTATTTTCCAGGACCTAGTGCTTCAGAACCAAATGCTGAATAATTTGTAGGATGAAAGAGAGCCTCGATTCTAAAAAGTTCGTTTTTGTCAATGTGTAAATACACATGTGTGCCAGCTTTGTGGTTACTAATAATATGCACAGATACACCCGAGACACAGCAAGCACTCTGCACATACAAACATTTGAGGGCTTTTATTTCTATCTGATTTGCATATTTAATACTTTTAAGAAACTCAATTGTCATGAAAGATCTACAATAGGCTATAGTATGGAGGGCTACCTGAAAGTTGTGTGGGACTTAAACAACTCTTGACTTTAGCTGGTAAGCACAAACAAGGTAAAAGCATAAGCTACAACTGGCACATGTTGTTCTTCTCAATTCACTTTTTTGCACTGTTAAGTAACCTCAGGCAGATGCATAATAAATTAAACAATCGAGCCCAGCAAGCAGCAGATAAATTCAGTAATGTGTGTACCCTCTTGCCCAATGTTCCTTCTATCCTGCCACTTCAGCCTTGATTGTTGTCTTGGAAGGGCTGATTGCATTAACCCACTGATATTTGTGTATTTTGTGCTTTTTCTATGAATAGCTCAGCAATTTCAAGATGTTCATGTGTTCTTTAAGGGAACATCATGTACATATCATGGTGTTTATTTATTAGGACTTTAAAGTGCACTTTAAAATATTTCTCTGTTAACTTCATTAGGCTTTTTTCAGATGTTTTTGTTCTGTTTGCAGATTTTTATTTACTGTTAAGTGGCCTGCTACTAAACAAAACTTTCCTCATAAACTGCTTTCTATTTAGAGTAAATTTTTCTGAACACAACATTTATATGAACACAGATATTGTATCTTAGCAAAAATTTCTTTTTCCTCTTACAAAATAAATAAAATTATTATGAACTAGGAAATGTATCATGACTTTATGATGAATTGAATAAAAACCAATTCATAAGCATTTAACAGTTAAATGTTAATTTTTATTTTGATAATATATTTTACTGAATGAATATTAGCAATGTCTGACTTGTCACTGTGTCTGTTTTAAATGCTGAAGTTAAAACTTCCTAAAATAGAGTAGATTTAGTCACTAGATCTCTAAAATTTATGTTTTCACTGATGAGATACAAAGGGAAAAGCTTACAATAAAGTCCAATAAGGGGTTTTTAAGAATGGTACAACAAGACTGGGCGTGGTGGCATGTGCCTGTAAGTCCAACTCCTGGGAGGCTGAACACGGGCGGATCACTACGAGTCTGATCTATGTAGTAAGACCCTGTAGACCCTGTAAACCCTTACTAAAATACAAAACAAAACGGTACTACATAATTTTGAGGATCATAAGAGATGCATTCATTTCTTAATTGAAAATAAAAAGCCACATTGGTGAGCTATATTAGCAAAGAGACTTACTGACTTACGCTAATGCATGAGAACCAGTGTTAGATTATTCCACAGCAAGGAGTGTGGGCTAAATTGCATTGGAGGGCCCTTTGAGTATATTCCTTCATAGTTACTCAGAGACCTGAGGCGCTCCCTCTTATCTTTTGGAGTGGGAACTGAAAATGCTACTACAGTGTAAAATGCAGGATACCATCAGGGTGGAACCACATACAACAAGTTACCACTTCCTGAACAAAGTTGGATGAAGAGTCCTCTACCATGAGGTTTCTGCAACACATGCTTGAACAACAGTTAAGTGTTAATGTAAAAGGAAATTCCTAATTTCTAGTTTTGAAAGTCATAGGTTCCTAGAAATTGAACATGTCCAACAAACAGAAAAATTTTATGAAATTGATGGTTAGGTAACTGTTTTGAGAGTGCAATATCATCTACCCTTAAATTAACAGAACTCACCTATGTTGAAACACACCAAGGTTGACAGTGAAGTCAGAGACTTATAATGACCTCACCATTGACCACTGCTGAAAGACTGAAAGCTTGCTAATACACCATGTCCAAAGACAAACGGGAACAGAGAGTCAGGGGAGACTTGCTAAACTACATAAAGATATGCACTCTCAGATCCAGGAACGGCTGCCTTCAATAAGCAGAGCTGTGTCTTTGTCTCATAGTGTAATGGACTTTTTTACCCTATGTAGTATTATGCTCTTCCAAGGTTTGAAAATGGGTCTCCTTTAATATCTAACTATCACTTCTTGAAGCATCCTAGAGGTTCATGAAGAATCCTAGTGATACATTTTATAGAACTCACAAGCAGATAGACAGACAGACAGACAGATAGATAGATGATAGATAGATGATAGATAGATAGATAGATAGATAGATAGATAGACAGACAGGTATTTTATTTACTGAAGTACTATGCCATTCATTTGAGGAAATTATTTCTTTTGGGAAAATAAAGCTTTTCACTCTGACACAGTACAAAATAGAGGGAAGGAAAAGCAAAACTGTTATCCCAAATGAGATATGCACTTAGATAACTACCCACATACTCTCAATGGCAGAGCAATAGCATGCTACTTTGTGGCTTAGAACCTGTCCCAAGCATGTATGGCATTACATCAAATGGCAAATTGTTTCTTCTTGTTTGTTTCTATTTCATGTTTAATTTAGCAAATCGCTTGGTCTGGTGGGGCACAGCCCTGTAATCCCAATACTTGGGCGAACAGAGAGCAGGATCGCTGTGATTCAAGGCCAGGTGGGGCTACTTAATGAGTAAAGGCCAATTTGAACTAATAGGAAGACTGCCTCAAAATTCAAAACAAAACGTAACAGAATGAATCTCAAGTAAATTAACCATTTCCATCATTCTCCAGATAGATTTAAATATTTTAAACAGAACTAGCATACACCTATTGAATGTGATGGAAGATCAGGCAGTTTGCTAAATTAAAGAATAAGATTATAGGTAATTGTGCAGAAGTGATCAGGAAAAGTGAAATCAAATTACAGTACAGGTAATCAATGTCCGTCATCCTTGTTAAATAGTGTGAGCCCCAAAGACATACACCGGCTGCTACTAGTTACTGGCACAGAGGCTACTATTGTAAAAAGAAAAGCCAGATCTCTAAGCCCGTGACAGTAAGGCCATTCTCTGCATATCCAATTCAAAAGCATTAGAACATAGGGGGGAACCCTGACAGTAGTGTAGATTTTTATGGGAGCTGAATTTTGAAAGTTCTGTACAATAGCAAGTTCTGGGCAAACAATCATATATAATCTTAATTATTTTCAAATTCATTTATCTCTTTTAATTCTTTTTAGTTAACTCTCTATTAACATTGATTAAGAATCTATAATCATGGGCCAAATAATTAAACCCTCCTAGTATCAGTGTTTACCCAGGAGAACTTCACTTTTACTTAATAAATAATGTGAGGCAGGGGAAATTAATAGCACACTCAGTGATTCCTGCTACCATTGTTATTCACTCTAAAATATATAAGCTGGGTGGAATGTATAGCTTACCCTGTAGAATGATACTATATCCTAGTATCAGTGTATCTTTTCTTCAGTTTATCTTTTCTTTCAAGTAAATTAGCTAAGCATTGTTAGCTAATTTCAAAAATAGAAAACAAACTTTGTTTCCCTTGCATCCTCTCAACAACAGTGTAAATTGTATATGCAATAACTCACTACTTGATGTGCTGCAAAGAATTCACAACTATCTTGTACTTGCAACCAAATTAGCAATATGCATTTTTCTCTCAGTCAGATAAGCGTAGAATTCTCAAAGAGCTAGAGAGACAGGCTTTTGTTGGGGAAGGTGTATCCTGACAGAAGAAAGTACAAAAAATGTGTGCTACGTACCTCTGTAACTTAAGTTTTCTGTCAGGAGGCTTACACTGCTTCTCTCTCTCTCTCTCTCTCTCTCTCTCTCTCTCT